>NW_026571190.1:35988148-36088148 GCF_026225935.1 Boleophthalmus pectinirostris
TTTAGCTGATAGAAAACCCAGTGATAATATGCGATCCAAATTTTGGGATGAAAAATATTGAGTTCTTATTATACATAGGCACAGGAACAGACATGGAGAGAGCTGCACATCAAACATACAAGACAGACGATCTATTACAATGCTCCAATATTGTTTCACTTCAGGGCAATGCCACAGCATGTGTACGAGTGTGCCCTCTGAAAGATGGAACTTCTGTCGACATGTAACCAAACATTTTTCATCATAAAACTGTTTTGAAATCGTATTTTAAAATTGCACATTGTAACTTTTCTGTTGGATGATAGGCCACTTTTTTGTCTCCATGGAGATGTTCTTACTTTGCCTGGAATGATCCACATTATGGCATTAATGTTCTAAATCTCCAATGGGACAAGCAGGGCAAGTTATAGATCAGATCTGTGGATAAGTAACATAGAAACTTACTGTGAGTATTTAAGTATTTTTTTATATATATATTTTTTAACTCTGTGTATTTGTATTTTATTATAATTAATTGGATTGTTTGCATCATTGCCTTCTTTTTTTTGCTTTCTATATGTTATTTTTATAACTTTGTATTGGTGGCACGGTGGTTGAGTAGATGCCTCATGCCTCACAGCAAGAAGGTTCCAGGTTCGATCCCTGGTTCACATTGACCTTTCTGTGTGTGTCTTGCACTGGTACTCCAGTTTCCCCCATCAACCCCAAAAAACATGCACCATACAATAGCTAATGGAGGTCAAATGAATAAAATAAGAAATAAAAAAATAAAATTGTTAATTCCTGCTTGTACAGCACTTTGTAAACCTTGTTTTTAGAAGTGCTTTGTAAATAAAGATGTATTAATAGTAGTAGTAGTAGTACTTGAATAAATGCAAGATAAACAGATTTAATTCTATACTGTGGAACATTTCAGGAAAAGCAATATATCTCTATAGAGACAAGCAGGTACAAGATCCCTCACCTTTATAGTACAGTACACCTTTTTTTAAATTAAACATATAACTACTGAAAATAATAATTCAACTATTAAACAACTAATTTAGTAGTGAATGTAAAACAAAAATCATCTTGGTAATCATAATTTCAAAGAGTATAAAGTTTAAAAACATAGTGGAGAACTTCCTGTATTACCACACTGCATCAATAAAACAGTGTCTCGTTTCTCTTTCCTCGCTTCCTTCTCCTTGATTCCTCTCCTTGACCCTCCATTTTTCTGCTGTCAATCAAATGTGTCCTATTCAGTGGTGTCCCAAAGAAATCGACAGAATGACGGAGTAAACATGAGGGAGTCTTCAGGAGCAAACATCAGATAAAAGAATCAAACGTTATTGATCTCAGTGAGGAGTTTAGATCCTCTCTCCTCGCTTTGTCTCCTCTGTGGGCGGGACTTCCTCACCCATTTCCTGCAGAATCGAGGAGGGGAATCAAGGAGAAGGAAGCGAGGAAAGAGAAATGAGACGCGTCTAATGTGTGTTTGTTTAAATTTCTATTTTCTAATAGAAGTATTGACTTGTACATTCTGCTTTATCTGTTCTTTTCCACTAGATGTCGCTGTAACAAAAGAAAAGGCATTAGTGGAGGTGGAAGAACACACAGGAGCAAGTAGGCGACTAAAGTGATACACAAGCTGACCCAGGATTGACAGAACAGGACAGAAAGGCATTAGATTTAGACTTTAGACAATCTTTACTGAGCTTCAAGAGCAATTACAAGTTAAAAATAAGAAAGATCACACATCAAGGCACAGTTTAAACAAGACATCTGCACTGAAAAGATGTGTTTAGTATCTCTTAATGCCACTGAGAAGGAGAAACATTTTAATCTTGGTCACAAATGATTAAGATGAAGCTAAAATTCAGTTCATTCATTTATTACATTGTCTACACATTTAAACAGTACAAAGGCTCATTGACGAAGTTGGGATTAAAAAGTATAAATATTTCCACATAAATGGAAACATGGAAGCCTACAGGAAAATTATCTTATGTCCAAATGTCAAACGTAAGGGTAAGATGCCAATATATAAGTTATTTCAATATAAAACAATTGCCACATTAATAATTGTTGTTTTTTTTTTTTTCTGTGTCGTTTCTTCTCTTATGAAAATGAAAACTGGGAAACTAAGGATGTCACAATATCAAATCTGTATGCTGGTATTGGTATCGGTATCAGATATCAACTTAGATACTGAAAAAAAGTGCTGGATCGGCTATCGGTTCCCAAATATCGGTTCAGTCGATATCCTGATTGAGCGTATAAATCGATATAATAAGACTATTTACTGGTTGTAGTTGTCCCAGAAAGTCTCAAACTGTTCCGTAGTGACTTGACGGATAAATAATAGTTACGATTGGATCACTTTTGTCTTATTTTATTTTTGTTTAAAAGAACTAGATACTATTTTCAGTCTCTGCTACTGGGTATCGATGTCAAAACTGAAAAAGCTGGATCGGTATTTCCCTACAAGTTTTAATGCTAAAATGATAATAAGAAAAATCCTTTGAAGACTGAATGGAAATGACTTAATTTTGAGGATATGAACCAATCTGACTGAACTAGAGTCAAGAAACTAAAATTTCACACTCGATACTGATTACGATACCACAGTGAAGATAAAAAATGCTAAAATGTTGTAATAGAAATAGTAATTTTCATATACAAAATAATATTACTTTATTTTTTTCGCATGAGGTCTTATATTTGTTTTAATAAAGCTCAAAATCGGACAAAAACTGTTCAGGAAAGCTCATGTTGTCCTGTTACTGTGACTTTTTAGCAGTATCGATATCTGTTTTAGCATCTGCTTTCGATATTTTTCACAGCCGCAGACAGAACGGTCTCTCTCGGTTTTTCTCTCTCACCACCTCAAAACTCATCCTTTCATCATCATCATGAGATCTTAAATTTGTTCTGATAAAGCTCAAAATTGCACTAAAACTGTTTAGGAAAGCTCAAATTTTATATTATTTATATAATTAATTTATATAATTATATATTTATTAAGGACATCACATGGCATTAGACAAACCAAAATGCATTAAGTGTTTTAGCACAAAAATGCAGATATAAAGAAAACATAAAAGAGTTTTAATTTACGTTTATATATTTGGTATTGGTTTTAAATTTTAAATCAACTAGTTGCAGTTCCACAGTTTAGTCCCTTTGGGAGAGAATGAGGACGGACCAAGAGTTTTCCTGTACTTTGGGACGACTAGTAGCACCTCTTGTAGTAGCTCTGTGTGTACATTTTATGGCAAATAACATTTTCTAAGTTAAATAGGTTTTCAGAAAACTTTTGACAGACGTCTCTCTCTGTTTTTATGTCTCACCTCCTCAAAACTCATCCTCTCATCATCATCATGAGGTCTGACAGCTCAAAATCAAACTAAAACTGTTCAGAAAAGCTCAAATTTTGTCCTTTTAATGTTATTTTCTGTATCGATACTTGCTCAAATGAATATCTAGTTTCAATATGAGTTTTAGCATCTGATTTTCTTCACTTTTTACACAACAAATTTTGACAGAAAAGGCTCTCATGTGCATACTTGTAGTAGCTCTGTGTGTACATTTTATGATAAATTCTGAATTCAGTGGCGTATCAGAGTTAAGACACTGATCAAAATTTCAAAGTTAAATTGGTTTTCACAACAGTTTTGACAGAAGTCTCTGTCTTTATCTCTCCCCTCCTCAAAACTCAAAACTGTCCTGTTAATGTGACTTTTTGCAGCTCAAATTAATATCTAGTTTAAGTTTCAGCTTAAGCATCTGATTTTCTGCACTTTCCACAACAAATTTTGACAGAACATTCCTCTCACATCTGTAGTTGTAGTAGCTCTGTGTGTACATTTTATGGCAAATTCTGAATTCAGTGGTGTATCCGAGTTAAAGACACTTTAAAAAAATAATTTAGGATGATTAAAACTTATCCAGTTTTCAAAGTTAAATAAGTTTTCACAACACTTTTGACAGACGTCTCTCTGTCTTTATGTCTCACCACCTCAAAACTCAAAACTGTCCTGATAATGTGACTTTTGGCAGTATCGATACTTGCTCAAATCTAGTTTCGATATTAGTTATAATATATCTGATTTTCTACACTTTTCACAACCCCTGAACAGAACAGTCTCTCTCTCATCCTCTCATCATCATCATGAAGTCTCATATTTGTTCTGATAAAGCTCAAAATCAAACTAAAACTGTTCAAGAAAGCTCAAATTTTGCCCTGTTAATGTTATTTTTTTGTATCGATACTTGCACAAATTAATATCTAGTTTCAACATCAGATTTTCTACACTTTTCATAACAACTTTTGACAGAACAGTCTCTCTCTGACTTTCTATCTCTCCACCTCAAAACTCATTCTCTCAAAATCCTCATGAACTCTTTTGTCCTGTTAATGTGACTTTTTGCAGTATCGATACTTGCTCAAATCTAGTTTCGATATTAGTTATATTATATCAGATTTTCTACCCTTTTCACGATCCCTAAACAGAACAGTTTCTCTTTGTCTTTATGTCTCACCACTTCAAAACTCTCAAACTAAAACTGTTCAGGAAAGCTCAAACTTTGTCCTGTTAATGTTATTTTTTTATATCGATACTTGCTCAAATTAATATCTAATTTTAATATCAGTTTCGGCATCTGATTTTCTACACTTTTCACAAAAACTTTTATTCTCACGATATTCACCTCACGGTACGATATGTATTGCGATATTTTGTGGACGCAAAAAATAATAATAGCACAAAATTGAGAGTATGCTACTTTTCTCTCGTCGTCCAAAAAAATAAAATAACAAAATAAGATTTGGACTGAAACAGAGCAAAGGATCATGGTCTATGTAGTTCTCACTATTTTTTTGCTGTTGCTGCACCAAACAATGAATTTAAGCAAAGAGATTTGAGATTCGGTATATTTTGACAGCCTATGACACTATTATGAGACTTTTAACGATACAATATCACGATATTTCGATTACTGTTACATCCCAACTTTACTCTCTCTTTGTCTTTCTGTCTCACCACCTCAAAACTCAAACTAAAACTGTTCAGGAAAGCGCAAATTCGTTTCAGTGAGTCTTAGCATCTGATTTTCTACACTTTTCACAACAACTTTTGACTAGAGATGTAACGATATCCAAATCTCTCGATACGATATTCTCACAATATCCACCTCACGGTACGATATTTATTGCGATATTTTGTGGAGGCAAAAAATAATACCACAAAATTGTGAGTACGCTACTTTTCTCTCCAAAAAATTACGATTTAAAGTGCTTCATAGGTTATTTCAGCATATAGATTAGATTGAAACAGAGCAAAGGATCATGGTCTATGTAGTTCTCACTATTTTTTCGCTGTTGCTGCACCAAAACAATGAATAGAGGCTTTGCACCGTCACGTGACCCCCATAGCAATGGTACCTATGCCGCCATGACACCGGGCACACTATGTCATTAACTTCAGTAGCATCGGAGAAACATGGGCAGGTTTTGTTGTGTATTTTGTTGTTCTAGATGCTCTGAATGAGATAAAACAATTTGCTTCTTCACTGTTCCTCTGGAAATTACTCATCAGGAGCTCAAACAAGGGAATTATCTGAAAATAAAGACGGGAATTATGGCTGGAGAACATAAACCGCAAAGAGATTTCCTATGGTACCTTCAAGACACACTCACGACACTTTCATCAAGGTATTTGCTATTTAAATTGTTTCATAGTTTATATAAAGAGAGAAGCACATTTACTGAACTAAAATTTAAAAAGAAAACATTTGCAGTGTGAGTGGCAGTAGAAACTGTATCTTCCAGCGCACATATAAACATGTCACTCGTCGTAGGACCCATGTTTTCTTCATTGCCTTGCTTAACCACAACTATGTCTTCAAGAATTAATCGTTTTTTGCGAGCGGATCTTTCTAACGTTCATGAGGATCTTTTCATGGCCAATTCTTTCGAGGTTCGGCTCACACACTCTTCGACTCGTGCGCCATAGGAGCCCAATGTGGGTTCGTTGAATCGTAAACTAGTGCGGGTTTTCCTGGATAATTTAATGCAATTTTAGTTCAGTAAATGTGCTTCTCTCATTAAATAAGCTATGAAACAAGTTAAATAGCAAATATCTTGATGAAAGTGTCGTGAGTGTGTCTTGATGGTACCATAGGAAATCTCTTCGCGGTTTATGTTCTCTAGCCATAATTCTTGTCTTTTTTTTTCGATAATTCCCTTGTTTGATCCTGATGAGTAATTTCCAGAGGAATAGTGAAGAAATTATTCATTTTATCCCTTTCAGAGCATCTAGAACAACCAAATACACAACAAAACCTGCCCATGTTTCTCCAATGCTACTGAAGTCAATGACATAGTGTGCCCAGTGTCATGGCGGCGTAGGTACCGTTGCTATGGGGGTCACGTGACGGTGCAAAGCCTCTATTTAAGCAAAGAGATTCGATATATTGCGACAGCCCATGGTATTATTGTGAGACTTTTTATTGTGACGATATGATATCACGATTTTTCGATTATCGGTACAGTCTCTATGTTTTTCCGTCTCACCACTTCAAAACTCATCCTCTCATCATTTGCAGCAGCAGCAGCAGCAGCAGCAGCCCTGGAGCCCACAGTCCCCGTCTGGCTCTGTGGCTCTGGCTCTCTGGATGAGCTAATGGAGAGCAGAACTAGCGACACCGTGTTCCTCCGTGTGTGTGTGTGTTGTGTGTGTGTCCGTGAGTGTGTGTGTGTATATGTGTGTGTATGTGTGAGAGAGAGCGAGCTGGACCACCCACCCAGAAGGATTCAGAGCAACAGGATTCACAGCCCATTCTGTTGACCTGCCACTACGCGAGACCCTCCTCAATTGTTCCGGCTGCTAACACGAGGACCTTGGGGAGGAGAGGAGGGGGGCCAAAAGAAGCAGTAAACAGTGGGCTGAGCTCCTCTCCTTCACCGCACAAAGGGGGTGAATTGTGTCGGGGACTGGAGCACTTTTTAAAATGGCCCTGAATGAAACATCTGTGGAGGCTGAGCCCTATTTTGCCGTTCAAACCACAGTGACAACCTGTTTTCTCTCGCTCGGCCCCCCCCCCACACCCCCGCACCCCCGCACCCCACACCCCACACCCCTCACCCCTCTCACGGATCCTGAACCCCATCCGCCCCCCCTCCCCACCCCTCCCTTCCCTTATTCCTCCCATGGCCTTGTAAAACTATTCATACTGTATACTCGCGTTTGCCAAGCCAGTAACAGAGACGCAAAACCCACCGGAGACATGACCTGACTCCGGTTGAGGATTAGGGATGTGCAAAAATATCGAAAAATATCAAAATATCGTATTGTCTAATGTGATTATACTGTATCGATATATCGCTTATCGAGTATTTTTGGTGTATTTTACTCAATTATTTTATTACAGCGCCACAGTTTTGTTGTTTGTTTAGAGCAGGCATGTCCAAACTACGGCCCGTGGGCTAAATGCGGCCCTCGGACAAGTTATTCTTGGCCCTCAGGCTTCCAGGTGACTTGGCCCAAATTACCTTACATCAATAAAAAATGAACTTTTTACTGCAAGTTTTTTGAAAATCTACCTTGATAAACTGAATATTGAAGATTTAGTGTGTGGTTTTGAGGATTTTAGCGTAAATAAAGACTGATGTCTCATTCTAAAGTGTTAAACATGCACATATTTCTATTATTCACTGTACTGAGCACCAGTTTATGGCCCTTGATCAGCCCTCTGCTTCATCTGTGTTTAGAAATGTGGCCCTTGAAGAAAAAAGTTTTGACACCCCTGGTTTAGAGGAAGGAAACTCATTTACGCGACACATTTGACATTTTCATGATTTCATGATCATTTTATGATTAAAATTGCCGTGTTTCCTATTAACTGTGCATAACACTGAACACAAAACAATATATAGGTAAGTTAAAATGACTTAAATTAAGAAGATTTTACTTTATTTGAGCAGATTCAACTTGACAAGTAAAATTATCCACCAATGAAATAAGTGTGTTTTTCTTAATTCAAGCAACATTAGACTTTTGTTTCTTATTTTAAGTGCAAAAAGTTGTTGTTTTCCTTATTTTAAGTGAAGTAAGATGTATTTTCATATATTAAGTACAAAAAAATCTTGTTCCATTTTACTTGTCAAGTGAAAATCATCATAAAACTTTCTTAATTCAAGTCATCTTAACTTGACTAGATTTAGTTTTTTGCAGTCAAGAAGTGGTTTAACAAAGACTTTTAGAATCACAGCCATGATTTAGGCTTTATTTTTTTATTGAACCGTATTGAATCGATTTGAAATATATGGTATCGAACTAAAAATGCACTGTATCGAGATGTGTATTGTATCGTGGCCTATGTATCGACGTATGTATCGTATCGGCAACTTCTTAATGATACGCAGCCCTGTTGAGGATACATAAGGCTTTCATGATGACACATTTTGAAGTGCGATATATTGACACTTTGCAGCTGATGTTATCAATATTCCCTGGGGGTGTGAAGCTAACTTAAAGCACTGCTCTGTCTGAAGCTCTGTTACTCCAGTTAGACTTAATCTGAGCTTTGTTTTAACACAATTTGACCAGAAAGAGCTGATTTATTTGGAACTAAAACACGTAGCATTGTGTCACCATGGAAAATGCTGAACATTACGGCCACAGAAATGTATTACAGAACAGCCCCAGCGCAATGTCACTGCAAAGTATTAATTGCTGAAGAAATTTTAATTTTGAAATGAATCTATGCCACTGAAACAATAACCTAAGACCAGAATTATACCACAAAAACTATTATAAATGTAAGTATTATTTAAAAAAAAAAACATGGGCTGAAATAAATAAACAGCAGAATGAAACACTTCAGTATTTAGTTTGCATCTGTAATGAATCATAGAAGTTATTAATTCAACCTTTTACAGCTCAGATCTCATCATTTAGCCAAAAATTAACCAAATACTTCCCAGCAGTGCAAAGAGAACATGCACACATTGACACCATAGACTGTATAAAGAAGTGGACTAAGTGAGTGTGACGTCATCCATTGTGTTCGGCTTGTAATTATAGGAACAAATTTGGAGCCAGGTCCATATTAGGAATAGGGCTGAGTATCATTAAGAAGTTGCCGATACGATACAAACCTCGATGCATAGGCCACAAAAGGATACATATCTCAATACAGTGCACTTCCGATTCGATACGATACATTTTAAGTGATTCGATACAGTTCAATTAAAAATAAAATCTAAATCATGGCTGTGATACTAAAAGTCTTTGTTAAACCACTTTTTGTGCAAAGTTAATATGAAACATGCCAATTTTAATCATCAAAACTGTGAAAATGTCAAATGTGTCACATAAATGAGTTTCCTTCATTCATTCATTCCTTCATCCACAAGCAACAAAACCGTAATTCTAACTTGAACTGATGCTGAGTCTGACGACAGCTACACAGAAGAGGAAGCGATGCACTGTTTACCTCAGGGATCTATGGTTTATCTCCAGAGGTCACGCAGAAAGTGCGACTTATAGTCCGGTGCAACTTATATATGTTTTTTCTTCTTCATTACGCATTTTTTGGCTGGTGCAACTTATAGTCCGGAGCAGCTTATAGACCAGAAAATACAGTAAGTAAGTTAGTAAAATATACCAAAAAATACTCTTGGTGATATATCGATACAGCAGGCCACGATATCGATACTGTATCATCACATTAAAGGATACGATATATCGAGTTCAATATTTTTGCACAACCCTAATTAGGAATACTGAATATTTACAGACAAAATGGTGAAATAAAAACACCAGGATCATGTCAACTGGGTTAATATGAAAATTTTAAGACGAAAATGACGAGGCTCACAGTAGTTACAAAGAGAAGGGTGACAATTTTCCAATGTACATCAACTGGAGCCAGAGTCGATGGAGCCGAAAACGCGTCTACGCTCACTTTCTATTTGGAACATGGCGGCTAGCGGATTAACTATGTCCATTTATATATACATTATATACTTTCTATGATTTACACCCCCAAAAAAACATTGTCCCAGCTTTCATATACTGAACGATAAGTCGATATAGTAATTATCGTGACAGACTTCGGTTGAGAACACACTGGACTTGACAGAAGGAATCCAACGCTCCATCTTCGCGTACACTGACACACGTACCGTATGTTTGTTTTGAAGCTAATGCTAAATACGACGCTTTGGAGGAGCACATTGTTTATAATACACATGTCAAGGGCACAATGAAAAATGTCGGAAAATGGGCGTTTGCAGAGAATTATTTACAGAGAAGAAATATAATATTCCTAATTGCAACAGACAGTCCAAACAAGCAAAGGGGCGGCTTGAGTTCTAGCACACACAGAAAGAGGCTCAGCTCTCTGGTTTGTGCAGCGCCGCATTGCTATGTCATTAAGGATCATTTCAACCTTAAATAGACATAAAACGGACAGATAAATTGGTAATGATGTGATTAACAGTTGTAGTTTTTCTCTTGGACAAACTTTGAAGCTCAAAAATAGGGCGGTATGTAAGGATAGACTGATATGAGTTTTTCATGACCGATGTAGATACTGATTGTTTGGAATACAAAGCACCCGATGTCCGATATTTCTGCTGCCAATATGTAAGGCTGGGTTTATATAAAGAGAGTCAAATCTGCCCTTTTTACCCATAAATACCAAATCTTCAGTTCACTAACTTCTTCAGAGTTTTTGGTCAGCTAAGATACCATCATCTGATTAATCGACTAAATGACTAAAGACCTACAGCTCACTCAGTCATTCGCGCTAAAGCTGGACAAAAAAAAGACAAAAAAAGGTGTGGGACACATTTTGAAAGCTCATTGCGGGTGCGGGTGGGAGCGGGACTGCACAATACAGGAGCGGGCAGGTGGGATGATAAACCGTTAGTCAGGCTGGTGCCACCTCGTGCCTCCACTCAATTTCATGTCTCTCCGGCGACTAGGTCAGGAATCAGAATACATTAGACAGTTCGCAAAAACCCCAGAAGTGCAAGTTCAGGCACCAGCCAATCAGCGAAGAGCCATACATTCTGTGTTGTCAACGATTCACGAGATCAAGGATTTAAAGCCGGAATAAAGAGAATGTTTGTTGAATTTTATTAAGGGGAAAGACGTTATTGCCCTTCCTCCTACGGGATTTGGGAAAAACTTAATATACCAGTTAACCCTGTGCATTACATACGTCACAACCAAACAGCAGCGATTGGTTAAATTTTAAAAAAGTATTCACCTACCATCAAGCGAACGAATTCTAACACTGCGAGGTCAGACATTTTCTACAAAGTGAAACCGGCTGATGAATCAGGCTAATAAACTGCAGTCCCGCAAACCAAATATGAGTGTAAAGTAAAATAAACAAATGATTAATATATGCCTATCATACAGGATTTGTGCTGGATATTTTATTTGGCATTAATAAAAACATCTCGTGCACATTTTAAACAATTCCTTTCCGCTTCTTTATGTTTGATAGAGCTTAAGAAAGTGAACGTCCACATCTTGCGGGATTAGCGGGCGAGAGTGGGACAAAATATTGTAGAGTTGGGCAGGAGCGAGACTGAAAAATCTGTCCCGCGCAGACTTCTAAATCGCACCATCTTTAAACTGTTCCCTTCCAAGCCACTCCAAGATGTCACTGCCCCCTAGTCTATAACTCCGCCAAAGAAAACTTATCTTAATCTCTTCCACTTTCTGCACAGTCCTTACCCTTTTCCACAAACCAGGAAACAGCAAGTCAGATGACCAACTGACTGTGAACTTCTTTAAAATTAAAAAATGTTTTGTAATGTGTTGGAGGTTTGTTTATGATTCTCTGTTAATGCCCAGTGTCTTGGGTGGACTGTGTATTCCTAGGCCATCGTTGCTGACGTCATTCTGCACGACGTACTCATGAGTGGCATCTACTGGTGGTTTGTTATTGTGTATAGGCAAGAATGACAGCAGTCTGAAAGTGTTTTCCATTTGTTTGTAGACACTGTTGTTGCAGCGCCTTATTTGGAGAGCCACAACATCCTGGAGGCCGTCTTCCTCCCTTTGCCTCTGCCTGTGAACTTTGGGACTTTGACTGCTACTCCAGAGCAATAAGGAAAACTATTATTATTTTTGTTTATGGAGTTTGCCCGAGGCCACTTCATGAAGGGCGTCATTGTTTTAACACATTTTGTAAATTGAATTCCTTTTGTTTTGTTCATTTGCTGGGAAGTGTAAATCCTCATGTGGATTTGGGTCACAAAAACAAGACAATAGACAAAATTTAACTATTGATCATAACAAAGCCAATAAGCTCCATTCACGCTTACGTCACAAACCAGGAAGACGTTTGGAAAGATGTGATTACAACTTGTAGTTACCGACACTGGGCTCGCCTCAATCTATTAAAACCATCTGATAAAACCCAGCGAAGTAAATATGATCAGCAGTAAAATAAAGACTGCAGACGTATGTGCTGTTTGGAATCATCTTGAATTTGATGCCCTCATTTCTTCTAATCGCATGTACCCAGTGCGCTCGGAGTAGAGTCCTGCACTGGATTGGGTACTTACCGGTACCCGACGGGTACGAGCAAATAGTTGCTGAAACGTTCTGGAATTTTACGGGCAGGTATGTGGGTGAGTATTAATTACACACGGGCGGGTCAGGTCTAAACCAGGACTAAACCTGGACTACAGCAGGACTAAACCAGGACTAAACCAGGACTAATTTTGGAGAACCCCGTATCCACGGAGCAGGTCCTTTCGCCTGTGGTCACCTAACAGTCTTCACGGGCACACCTCCGAGCCCACCCTGGCAGTAAGTCCTGGTTTAGTCCTGCTGTAGTCCAGGTTTAGTCCTGGTTTAGACCTGACCCGCCTGTGTGTAATTAATACTCACCCACATACCTGCCCGTAAAATTTAGACCTAGTTCTGTCCTGGTTTAGTCCTGGTTTAGTCCTAGTTTAGTCCTGGTTTAGTCCTGGTTTAGTCCTAGTTCTGTCCTGGTTTAGTCCTAGTTTAGTCCTGGTTTAGACCTAGTTCTGTCCTGGTTTAGTCCTGGTTTAGACCTAGTTCTGTCCTGGTTTAGTCCTGGTTTAGACCTAGTTCTGTCCTGGTTTAGTCCTGGTTTAGTCCTAGTTCTATCCTGGTTTAGTCCTCCTGGTTCAGTCCTGGAATCAGTCCTCCCGGTTCAGTCCTGCGGGTAATGGGTGGAACATTAACGGGTCCCGGTGGGTGCAGGTTTAAGTTTGATAAAATCACGGGTTAATGGGCGGGTGCGATGCTGTACTGTACCGGTGCGGCTCTCCAAAAATGGACTCGTGCAGGACTCAGGCTCAGAGTTGTGTGTCAGTGGAGAAATGATGAAAACTGATGTCTGGTTGTAATTGTTGGTTAGGAGAAACATAACAGAACGCTACAATGACATTTAGATGAAGAAAACTGGGGCTGGGAAGTTGTAATCGCATCTTTCCAAACGTCTTCCTGGCTTGCGACGTAAGCGTGAATAGAGCTGATATCTTCACTGTCAGACGCGAGCCCTTAGCTGGCATTCCATCATCGAACTAACAATTAAAACCCATTGCCAAACCGTCAAAGCGCATTTTATGTAATTTTCTTCTCAACAGCCTCAGCACTTTTAACCATTCATAATCACAGGGAGAGGCCGGCATCAGAACGAACCTCGAGTCTAAACGGGGCCACTTCAGCAGCAACTTTTTACCCTTATTTTGAAACCACTGCTATATGAAAACCATAGACTTCATATATAAATGGTAGGGATGTAAAGATATCCAAATCTCTCTGTACGATATTATCACGATACGCATCTCATAGTATGATATTTATTGCGATATGTAGAGAGGACACTTTTTTGCTTTTAAAATACCTTGACAAGTTTTTGGTGTGAATTATTTCCGTCATAATCCCAAGAATTCAAGTCAAAAACATATTTCTTCATGTTGTTTGCACTGAAATGAATCATGGGATATGCAGTTTCTGATATTTATAAGCTTTTGCTACTGTAAAACCATGCATTTTTCTGAGAGTTTTGACAATACGATATCACGATATTTCAGTTATTGTTACATCCCTAATAAATGGACATAGATAACCCACAATCTGCCATTTTCCAATAGGAAGTGAGCATGGGGGCACTTCTGGCCCCATCGATTCTGGCTCTGATTGACTTCACATTGAAAAATTGTCACCCCGCTCTCGTTATTTTGGTCTTAAAATGTTCGTATTAACCCACTCTACGTGATCCTGGTGTTTCATTTCGCTGTTTTGTCTGTAAATAAATTCCCTTTTCAGCTCCAAATTCATCCCTATGACTGCCAGCCCCCATGAGCTTCATTTGACTGGAGCCAAACACTAGGGATGACGTCAAACTCCTTTAGTCCACTTCTTTATACAGTCTATGATGAAGACTAATAACCAGACTAGTGAAACTGAATCGGCCTCAAAATTATAGCTTGAAACGCATGTCGTAATAACTCATCTGTGGTAATTCTGAGCTAACCGAGTGATGGATTTGGAATTCACCGATCTCCGTCACTGGTTTCGGTGTCCATCTATCACCCCCTTACGCCCTGCCCCGCGTACAAAGCGGGAGACCACTGAGACATTTCACTTTAATTGAAGAGGAAACAAAGATCCCTGCTTACTTCCTGGTCACCCATTTTCTTTAATCAATCCCCCCCCTTTGGTCCTATATCATCTGTAATTACTTTCCCCCCAGCACGCCCCTTGTGGTTTTCTCCCCGCACACACATCAGCACCTCACCCCCTACGCGGCGCAGGCACTACCTTCAGCCCTTCAGCGTCAATAGCTCCCCCGTCGGCTCCTCCGTCTCCAACAATAGCGGGCTCCAGAACCCCACAAAGCCGAGGCCTGACCCTCCCCACCTACTCCAGTGAAGCTTCATGTGGTATTTCGTCCCATATTCAGGCGGGGAGGTATGGTCACACATGCACACGAGCGCGCAGAGAACGGGGAAGGGGGGGCGCTTGTAATCACTGAGTTTGAACTTAGGACTTCTGATGCTCAAGGGTCAAGAAGCCGGAGCACTCAGAGGCTTTGGGGCTTTCTTCTCTCCTGCCCTCTGTCCCTCGCTCATCAATACGTTCTTTTATACAGTGAGCTTCACCACTGCCGATGTCCTCACTTCCAACAATGGGGTGCCTTGTCCGTGCATTTATCATCATCAGAGAGCCAGGAGGGGGTATTTTGCTTCTATGGGGTATTAACTGCTAACATGAAACATATTTAGATCACCACGTCAGCTTTTATTGTTTTGAAAATGCTGTATTCATCAAAATTCGCTCAGAAAGTTTCAGTTTAGTTGTTGGTTGACTAAAGACGTCATGTCGATTGATTAGATCAGGGGTCTCCAACCTGTAGCTCTCCACTCCATTCCAAGTAGCTCCAAAAGGATGTAGTAGGCCTTAAACATTACACTGAATAATTAAAATCTGATCAATCACATGTCTGTTGTCATAGTAAATGTCAAATATTGTGCACTGATATATTGTTTTATGGTTAGTAGGGATGTCAGAAGAAACAGGAAACGCACACCAAAATTCTTGTAGAGGTGCAAATGCAAGAAACAGCAAGACAAAAGCGAAAAAATGCATAGCACACTCAGATGGCTGTCCAAAAGCTTTTTTATTTTTAAATATATTTATTTCGGCAAAAAGTCTTCAAAAAACCCTTTTCGACCACAGTAAGTTACTGTGGTCCAAAGCAAGAAAAATATCTGATGAAGGCTTTTTTTTTTTTTTGCCAAAACGTTATTTAAAAATTTTAAAAACTTTTGGACATCAACCATCTGAGTGTGCTATTCACTTCTGTATAGTAGACACGTAACAATAACCGAAATATTGTGATATCGTATCATCAAAGGTCTCATAATATCGTGGACCATCACAATATATTGAATTACAAGACTCTTAAATGCTTAAATTAATAATTTTGGTGCAGCAATAGCTAAATAGACAGCGTGAATTACATAGACCATGATCCTTTGCTACATTTCAGTTCAGACTACATGAAGAAACAACGGTTTTAAGCACTTTTAAATCTTAGCTCTTTGGATTAAGTCTTGTCAAAGCATTTTAAGTGAAAAAAAGTAGCATATTCACAGTTTTGTTTTGTGCCTCCACAAAATATCACAATAAATATCGTGAAAATATCATACCAGGAGATTTGGATATTGTTACATCTAAATAGGCATCTAAATACTCCTCATCTGAAGGTAATTATATAAGCTCAATTTCATGCAACACCTGAAATTTATTCAAATCATGATAAAACTTTCTTAATTCAAGTGATCTTAACTTGACTAGATTTTTGTTTTTTTGTGACTTTTAAAATATGAGTCACCCGAAAAAAAGTTTGGGAAACACTGGATTTGACAAAAAATGGCAATAGATCTTAAAATTATTACTTATCTCTTTGCATCTCACCCAAACTGCACTCACAAGACAACACCTGCAGGGGGAGTTCATGCAAAAAAGTACATATTTATATCCTCGTGTTACCTTTTATTGTTTGAAAATGCTATATCGACCAAATTTCGCCGTATTAACATGCTTTATAAGTTTCATCATAAGTTTTTCATAAATTTTTGTTTTTGAGTCTTCTCTCCATTTGCTCTCTACGCTAAGTCACTCCCCATTCAGAGCTCCATCACAACACAAACAAAATTGTGTGTCCTGCTAATGAAACTAAGACACATTGCATCAGGTTTGTCAAGTTGCTGTGCACAGTTTTGTATAATGTTTTTGTATATTTATGGAAAATTGTCGTGTGGGAGCTTGTGGGCGGAGCCTTGTACAGAATCTCACAGCTAAACGGAAAAAGGGTTCGAAAAGGGCCTGAGAGAGATTACTAAATGATTGAAACAAGCATCTAAAACCTCTTCAGGCATGTTTTTGATAACGAAACATTGTAACATGGCAGAAACCTAAAAAAAAAAGTCTAAATAGCCCCTCTTTGCAGTTTTATAGAGTGAAGTTTGTGTATAGAGCAGCAAAAATGTATCGCAATGTTCTTTTTTTTTTTTTTTACGTCTTCTCTCACTTGCGCAGGTTTGACGATGTTTTTCTGACGTACAATGACTCATAATCTAAATCTGGTACACCCCATTTGCCAAGGCCTGTGTTTAACTAACATTAATTAGCTTAAGTGTTCAGTTTCTTTTTTTGTAAATAATTTATTGATTCATTTCCTAAGCCATTTAAGGACAGACAAGCTGCTTGGACATTTTAATCCAGCGATTATTCTGAATCTAGATATGTTTATGCAAGATCAGGATCATTTTCTTTGTGGTCAGCTGCAGAAAATCGAGTAAAACAATAATAAAACAATCTTCCAACGCTGCCAAGGGCCCCCATTTTTATCTTTAAAGGTTTAAAGGTGCACTGTGTAACTTTTTGGTTGGGGGACTGCCTTATATTTATTCAATTACAGGTGGTTTTATAGCTTAAAAATACCTAAAAAAACAGAATTCTGACTTTGAGCGGGGTCGCCTCTCCACAGATCTGACCTGTAACTTGGTCTGGTTTGGTCTCCATGAAGACAGAAAGGTTTAATGCCATACTGTGGAACATTCCAGACAAAGGAATAACATCACTATGAAGAAAAACACCATAAAAGTTACACAATGCATCTTTAACAGTATGGAAATAAACTTAAAACTCACAATGGAGACAAGTTAATAGTCAGATCTATGGAGAGGCAAGCTTGCACATAGTAAGAATTCATGTTTTTAAAGTATTTTTTGAGCTATAAAACACCTGTAATTGAACAAACAAATACTGTATTTTAATGCCCTACTGTGGAACATTCCAGATAAAAGAATAACAACTCTATGTAGAAAAGTGAGAACACTAGAAAAGTTTCACAATGCACCTTTAACAGTATGAAAATAAACTTCTAAATCACGATGGAGAGTAAGAATTCATGTTTTTAAAGTATTTTTTGAGCGATAAAACACCTGTAATTGAACAAACACAAGGCAGATACTGTATGTTTAATGCCCTACTGTGGAACATCCCAGTTAAAAGAATAACATCTCTATGAAGAAAAGCTAGAACTCTAGAAAAGTTACACAATTCATCTTTAATAGCATGGAAATAAACTTGGAAATCACAATGGAACGTAAGAATTCATGTTTTTAAGGTATTTTTTGAGCTATAAAACACCTGTAATTGAACAGACACGAGGCGCATACTGTATGTTTAATGCCCTACTGTGGAACATTCCATGCAAACGAATAACATCTCTTTGAAGAAAATCATTCGATGGACCTTCCACCAGAAAAGTTACACAATGCACCTTTAACAGTATGGAAATAAACTTAAAAATCACAATGGAGACAATTTAATGGTCAGATCTGTGGAGAGGCAAGCTTGCACATTGTAAAAATTCATGATTTTAAGGTATTTTTGAGCGAGAAAACACCTGTAATTGAACAAACACAAGGCTGATACTGTATGTTTAATGCCCTACTGTGGAATATTCCAGATAGAGGAATGACATCTCTATGAAGAAAAGCTAGAACACTAGAAAAGTTACACAACGCACCTTTAACAGTATGGAAATAAACTTGAAAATCACGACGGAGTGTAAGAATTTATGTTTTTAAAGTATTTTTTGAGCTATAAAACACCTGTAATTGAACAAACACAAGGCAGATACTGTATGTTTAATGCCCTACTGTGGAACATTCCAGACAAAGCAATAATATCACTATGAAGAAAAGCATCTGACGGACCCTCCACCAAAAAAGTTACACAATCCACCTTTAACAGTATAGAAATAGACTTGGAAATCACAATGGAGACAAGTTAATGGTCAGATCTATGGAGAGGCAAGCCTGCACATGGTAAGAATTCATGTTTTTAATGTATTTTTTTTTAGCTATAAAACACCTGTAATTGAACAAACACGAGCCAGATATGTTTAATGCTCCACTGTGGAACATCCCATACAAAGAAACCACCATCTCCACGGTGACAAGCAAGTAGCGGACCCTCCCCCTTAGAAGTTACATAGTGCACATTTAAACTCTTGATGTTTTATGATTCGCAAATGTACATTTTGATAGTGGTACAAAAAAAAAAAAAAAATTGCGTAACCATGCCAACGCTAATGCTTGCCATATTTAGACTAATTATTATCATCGCGGCTCTGCTTGCGCTGTCAGCAATAAAATGGTGTTTCTAAATGCCGTGTGTCGAAATTCAAAAACAATGCCTATAAATTGAACTCGTTGCAACAGACTCCCTCGGGACATGCTGTGTTCATCTGTTAGAATCTGGATCTGGATGCCCTGCAAATTATTCACACACCTTTAATGGACTTCACAAATCTCAAATATGACCACCCAGAAAACACAGCGTACCACCCACACACTGAACGTATCAGTCACTGAAAAGGAGGCGTATTGGCGTGGTGATCTCGTGCGATGGGGAGCTGAAACATTAGAAAGTGCTGTGTAAATGGATATTAAAGGCCCTATATTACGCACAATTGAGTCTCGTGAGCTTTTAGTCATGTCGGAATCTTGTTAACTCAGCAAAAACGTACCTAGACTTGTGTTTTAATTCATTTACACATGTTTGAGCAATCCTGGTTTATCAGTCTGTGTACATCTAAGTATAATAAGAATAATAAATCTTTAATTTTAAAGCACTTTTAAAAACAAGGTTTACAAAGTGCGGTACAAGGAGCCAAGAACAATACAAAAACCATAAAAATAGCACACAGAAGACATACAAAAAACAGACAATGAGGCAGACAATCCAATAAATTATAATAAACAATAAATAGAAACAAAATATATAAGGAATAATATCAAGCTAAAACCAGTTAAAGGAAGGCCGCCCGATAAAAATTTGTCTGAAAAACTGATTTAAAAGATGATACTGATGGTGCGAGCCTTATCTCCTCTGGCAGGTTGTTCCAAAGCTGAGTTGCCTGGACTTAAAAGACTCAATCAGCCTTCGTCCGGAGCCTGGACTTTGGAACAGCCACAAGGACCTGCCTGAGGATCTAAAGCTGCGGAAGTAGGGCCCGTACGAGGTTTAAAAGTGAGTAAAATCTTAAAATCGCTATGTTGTCTGTCAAAAAAACTCCTATTCATAACATAGATTCTGGCTCCAGATTCGCTCCTGTAAGCATGAGCATCGCAAGCCTCATTTGAGCGACGCTGAACTCTATGGGTGACGTCACACTC
Source organism: Boleophthalmus pectinirostris (assembly GCF_026225935.1). NCBI lineage: Eukaryota > Metazoa > Chordata > Actinopteri > Gobiiformes > Gobiidae > Boleophthalmus > Boleophthalmus pectinirostris. Next base: position 36,008,394 of record NW_026571190.1, read on the forward strand.
GCTTAGTCCACTTCTTTTATACAGTCTATGCACCACTCCCTTCTTTTACACAGTCTATGGTTAAACCCAGTGAGAGGCCAAGCTCCCAAGAAGCGACACACCAAAACACAACACCAGGTATGTTTTTGTGGAGGTAACAGCCTTATAACATGACTCAAACCTCACAAGAGTCAATTTTGAGTGATATACACAACAAAAACAAAATCTAGTCAAGTTAAGATGATTTAGGGCCTGTTTACTTGAGAACTCTTGTGGGTAAAAACAACAAAATATTTTATCGGAAGTGCCTTTCGTTTAGACGATGACGGCGTTTTTGTGGCTTAAAAACGCAAAAATCTGAAACCATCCTCCAGAGTGGAAAAGTTGAACACGCTCCACCGTAGAGTTTCCGTCTACACTGCCCAAGACGCAAAACTCTGGTCAGATCTGCTCAGGTTGCGTACTCTTTTACGTCACATACATACAGTACGCAGAAACCTGGCATACAAACCCAATCGAATTCCACACACTTTTGCTTCACCGTATGCACGCAGATTTTCTCCTGAAAACGCTCGTCTAAACGTGGAATAGAAAGTGACGTGATGCCACTTTTGCGTCTTCTGTTCAGACCGTCGTCATATAAACGTAGCCAAAGTTCCAAATTATTCTCGTGAAGATGTACAGAGTTCTAAAAAAAGCAAAAAAAACATGGTATTACAAGGTGGAACAGAGTGTTTTCCATTTGACAGAAGAAACTAAATGCAGGGTTTGTGTGTTTAACATGTGTGAACAAAACAAAGCACAAGTCCGGGTATGTTTGTGATGAGGAAACAACATTATAGATTTAAAAAACAGCATAATACGGGCCCTTTAAATATGGGAACGGGGAAGGTGAGGTGTTCCCTGGAGGTAGAACTCGCTATGATGATGCCAAATAAGGTGTTGATGTTGTATTGTAAAAGGCTCCAGAGGGAATTTTAGTGCGCGGTAAACACTAGCCTGAAGTTGACCTAGAGCTTGTTGTGCCGTAAAGTACGCAATAAACAGCTACAAAATGCACATAGGCCCATATATTCTTTATAGTGCACAAGTAATAAATATTTAACTTTCTGCCCACAGACTAGTGTTGTCATGATACTAACATTTCAAACTTGATTTCGATACTAAGGAATAGACTGAAACTCAATAACGATTCTGACACCATGTATGATAATAAACATGCTTTCTTTATGGTTTATGTGGTCTTTGTTCTGATACAGCTCAAGATCGTTCTAAAACTATTCAGGAAAGGTTCATTTCTGTCTTGTGAAGGTGACTTTTAGGCTACGTTCAGACTGCAGGGCTTAATGCTCAATTCAGATTTTTTGTGTGAAATCCGATGTTTTTGCGAGGTCGTTCACATTTCCAATTAAATGAGACTTGTATGTGACTCCAATGTGAACATTAAACGGCCCAAAAGTGTCCCGCATGCGCACTGGAGGACACAACGACGTCAACCGCAGCGAGCGTGCTCTGTGTTTACGGAAGTCACCTAAACATGGACGCGAGCATTGAGCACTTGGAGATTTTAAAGTTCCTCTCGTACCGGAGCCAGAACATGAACAACTTACTTGTTTTAAGGAGGAGATTGAGAAGGAAAAGGATGAGGTTTTGGTCGTGGCGTTTCGTGGGGAAGTCCGTTGAAAGGAACGTGTGGATGTGGAGACGTAGCCAAGAGTGGTGAGTTGCGATGTGCTTCACTTCAGTGACACGGAGTTCATTAACAATTTTCGTATGACGAGAAGAACGTTTGTGTACATTTGTCGCTTGTCGATAACGTGCAGGTCAGATGAATGCGCCTTGGCCATTCAGACTGAAGTCGCATGTCAAAAGATCGGATATGTATGGGTTTTAGGAGCACATATCCAAGTGTCCTGGGTCGCATTTGAAAAAATCGGATCTGTGTCGTTCAGACTGACATTAAAAGATCAGATACAGGTCACATAGAGGCCCAAAAAAATCAGATTTGGGTCACTTCAGGCTGCAGTCTGAACATTGCCTTAGTGTCAATACCTGCTGAAATGAATATCTAGTTTCGATACAACAACAGTACAACAGACAATATTCCAAACGCACACCTAAAACAGATCATTTCTTTTATCATTTTTAAAAGCAACCCAAACAAAGCAACTCAAACCTGATTTTTAGATTTCTTTCCCGTACTTACAAATAAACTTAAAAATCACAGAAAATCGTGCATTTTTTGGCAATGTTAAGTTTCTTTTTCTTCTTTTCCAAGCACAATCAAGCAGCACCTGAAGATTACAAATTAAAGCCAAAACAGTAGAGTACACACAAAGCTTTATTTTAACACTTTAATCCGTGACTACACAGCGCTCTGTTGGTTTGTTTGTGGTAAAAAAAAAAAAAAAAAAAATAAATGCTTGTGGATGAGTTTAAATTACATAATTTGGAGAAAATAATCAGAATCTACCTTTTTTATTGGACCAAAAATATCGGCAGTTTTACGGCCTTCAGTATGGGCCATAAAATAAAAAACATGTCAGCTCAAAATGCTTTTCAATCCACCTTTTGATGTCATGAAGCAGTAGTTTAAGTTAACAGCTACATTTTACCTTTTCTTTAGTAGAGATTGGTAATTCCAGGACTGAAATTATCCAAATGATTCTACTGAAGATGTTTAAAAGACAGTTACATACACACTAAACCCCGACTACACAACAATCTTGTGGTAAAAAAAACGACTTGTGGGTGAGTTTGTAGTCAATTTAAATGACATAATTTGGAGAAAATAATCAAAATCCTTTCATATTGGACCAAAAATATCAGCAGCTTTACAGCCTTTGGTATCGGCCTTGAAAAAAGTCAAGTTAACAGCACCTTTTACGTTTTGTTTAGTAGAGATTGGCAATTCCAGGACTGAATTTATCCAAATGGTTCAAGTGAAGATGTTTAAAAGACAGTTACATACATAAAATAAAGCTTTGTGTGTACTCTAACACTTTAAACTGTGACTACACAACACTCTTTTGGTAAAAAAAAAAACTTGTGGGTGAGTTTGTAGTCAATTTAAATTACATAATTTGGGGAAAATAATCAAAATCCTTTCATATTGGACCACATATATCGGCAGAGCTTTACAGCCTTCGGTATCAACCATAAATAAAAAATACACGTCAGCTCAAAATGCTTTTCACTCCATCGTTTGATGTCACGAAGAGTAGTTTTCAAGTCTACAGCTACCTTTTGTTTAGTAGAGATTGGTAATTCCAGGACTGAAATGATCCAAATGATTCAAGTGAAGATGTTTAAAAGAAAATAATGGGAAAATAATCCAGATCTGCCTTTCATATTGGACCATATATATTGTTTTATTTTCATTAACAGCTTTTTGTTTTCAAGTAAACAGCTACATTTTACGTTTTGTTTAGTAGAGATTGGCAATTCCAGGACTGAAATTATCCTAGTGAAAATGTTTAAAAGAAAATAATGGGGAAAATAATCCAAATTTGCCTTTCATGCTGGACCAAAAACATCGTCAGAGCTCATCGATCTTAAACATCGGTCACGAAAAACCCATATCAGTCGATCTCTAACTACAACACTGCCATCCGGTGTTGTTAAACGGAACACCGAAGCTCGTTTTATCTCTCGGCTTCTGCGGTAACACTTTAATTTCTGAAAAATCAACCGTGGCTTTGCGAAGAACGTCCAACTCTGTCAGTCGGCGTAAACCGAGCAGCTGTTTTGAAGTTCCCTGGCCGGACCTCCGTCTCTCCGGCATCCCACCATGTGCAGTACCACCTCAGCTATATCCCTCCGCCTGGTATCTGTCTTTACCAGACCCTCTACGCGGCATTGATGTGGGCCCTTCTTGTGTGGGATCTGAGATAAAAGACAGCAGGAAGGGACTAAATAGACGCTGGCCTCCAAAGTCTTCGTGTGGAGTATTTTGGAGAGTCTAATGTGCAAATGATAGCAGTTCATCCAGGCAGCGTGTGTGGTCAAGTGGTGACACACATATGCCCACACACACACACAACGTACACACACCACACACACCGTACACTGCACACTGCACACGCACTCACTCCTGGGTCTTTGGTGTTCATCTGGTCAATCAGTGGAAGACCTGCAGGCTGTGGGTATCTGCTGCTGCCGCGGCGCTTTCCAGTAACTCGTGATGAATGGCAAAACACAAGGGAGCACGAATGTTTTGCGGAGACGTAACGCATAAAGAGGCTGTTTACTCGTACAGTTTTCTTCATAGAGAAAATATGTATACAACTCATAGTAAACAACTAGAAAAGGGAGCAAAAAAATAAATAACTGTCACACGGGGGCGGGCGATGTCGCGGAAAAATATTATCGCAAGTTCTCGGGGCCGGGTTACGATTTCGATCTTATCGCAATTCATTTTTCCGTTAGAGATTAAGAGATAAATAAAGTCGGCTGCTTCTCTTTCGCTTTCTCTTTTTCAGTCTTTCTCTTTCTCTCTCCCTCACTTTCTTACTCTCTCTCTCTTGTGTTGTCTGTTTTAGTTTTTTTTTGACGGACACAATCAAGGTTTGTTAAAAAAATCTAAAAATCTCTCTCCCTTCCACTCTTTCTTACTCTCTCTTGTTCTCTTTCTATCTTTCCGTCGCTCTCTCTCTTTTCTCTCTCTCTCTCAGTTCAATTTTGATGTCATCATAATACATTTTCCTGTAGCCTTTAAGAGATAAATAAAGTCAACTACTTCTCTCTTGGTTTCTCTCGCTTTCTGTCTTTCTCCTTCTCTCTTCTTCTTTCTAATTCTCTCTGTTTCTCTCTCTCTTGTTCATTCATATTTGGACCTCTGTTTTGTTTTTGTGTTTGTTTTTTTTGATGGACACAATCAAGGTCTGTTAAAAATAAAAAAAATTTCTCCCTTCCACTCTCTTTCTCAGTCTCTTTCTTGTTCTTTCTCTTTTGTTCTCTTTCTATCTCGCTTTCTTTCTCTTTTTCGCTCTTTCTCCGTCTCTCTTCCTTTTTCTAATTCTCTTTCTCTCTGGTTCACTCATGTTTGGGCCTCTGTTTTTGTAAATAGTACGTATATGTCATGATAAAAGTCTGTTAAAATGGAAAAAAATCTCTCTCTTTTCCACTCTTTCTTGTTCACTCATATTCGGACCTCATTTATCGCTCTTCCTTCCGCTCATTTTCTCTCTTGCTCTTTCTTACTTGTTCTCCTTCTATCTTGCCCTCTTTCTCTCTCTTTCTTTTTCCCTCTCCCACTTTCTTTCTCTCTCTAGCTGTCTCCCTTTCAATTCAGTTTTGATGTCATAATACATTTTTCGTCCGCCTTTAAGAGATAAATAAAGTCACTTGCTTTTTCTGAAAGTGCACGCATCACTGAAACTTGGTTCAGTTGGCACCAAACAAAAAGATCCGGTGGGTGAAGTACTGGCAACGAAAACCAATGATCTTTTGATGTTAACTTTCAATTCCTTGGTTTTAATTGTCCACATAATTAGCCAATAAATCATAAATCTGGTGGCTGAATGGCTGGCATTCGTTCTGAGTTCAGTTCCCCCGACCAAGCCTTTCTGTGTAGAGTTTGCATGTTCTCCCTGTGTCTGGGTGTGTTTTCTGGGGTCACTCAGAGTTCCCCAAAATATGCACAACAGGTCAAATCATCCGGCTAAGGGAGTCCTGACCAAACCTAACAACAAGATCTGGAGATGTTGCGCCGCTCCTGATGAAGCATGGGTCAAATGCAAAGGACAAATTTCCCTATGAGGACTGTTGATGTAAAGAAAAAACACTAGCTTAGAGCGATAACTTATACTGCCATGTACAGAGCCACCGTTATCGCGTGACCTCATGTATAGGTACACAAGAAAACGTAACTTAACAGGTCCAATAAGGTTAATTTGGTTTTCCGATAATTTATGTTATTAGGTTCTTTTTTCAGACCGACACTTTGTTTTCATACCTGACAGTTTCGACTGCTCCGGCGGTCTTCCTCAGAGTGGTCAAGTGATGTCGCTGTGATGTGTCCGGTCAGATGATTTAAACAGGCTTTAGCGCCGTCTTCCTACCTGTGGAGGCAGGACGACAGCGCCACCTGCAGTCCGACTTCCTCAGGACAGTATCCCAGGTGATCAGAAAAGGACACACACAGGAGCTAACAGAACACCTAAACACAAAAGACACATGGCACACATGATGAAGAAGCAAACAATACGAAACATTCTTTGGACATACTCGTCCACCCAAATGATAAATAGAACAGGAGCAAAAATGTAATGTCATATAGGAAATACCCTGCATGTCCTGCAATAAAACAAACATCGATGAAACAGGGAGGGTATTCAGTACACAAAAAGTGAACATAGGACAGAACGTGAGAAGGAAACAGCGAAGGCACAACACGAGCAACAAAACAATGCAGAACAGGAGCAACTCAAATCAGTCATTTCTAAACTCTGTAAAAGAGAGAACCACATTATGGACTGGGACGGCGCAAACATCATCGGGACAGAGGAAAACAAACACCGTCGCTGGATTAAAGAGTCAATCGAAATACAGAAACATGCCCATGGGACTATAAACCGGGACAAGGGGGCTTTTTTACTCTCACACACCTGGGATACAGTCCTGAGGAAGTCGGACTGCAGGTGGCGCTGTCGTCCTGCCTCCACCGGTAGGAAGACAGCGCCAAAACCTGTATAAATCAGCTGAGCGGACACGTCACAGCAACATCACCTGACCACTCTGAGGAAGACCGCAGGGAGCAGTCGAAACTGTAATAAATTCACAGGGACACAAAATTACATTCATAATATTTTTATTATTATTTTATTATTATTATTGCATATGTATTATTATTGCATATGTATTATTATTATTATTATTTTATTTTATTTTATTTTCAATTATTTTTTATTCTAATATCCTTATTATTAAAATTTTTTGTTCTGTACCATATCCTTTAGTATCATTATTATATTCATGTGCCTTGTTTGTTTTTGTTTGTGTTATTAAATGGAATATCTCAAATAAACACGACTAAAAAACAAAACTTAAAAACTGAAACACACAAAAAAAAACTTAACAGGGACAATAAAATGTACTTTTCTAAATAAGTGTAATGAATTATCAGCAGTGCAGGTGGTCAAACATCTCGACTTCTCCCTAAACTAAAAGCCCAAACTGCACTCACGTTTAATCACTGACCTACATGCGTTTCACCCGATAATGTCCAGAACATGTAAATACTAAATACAGTGCGCAACATGTGTCCTGGAGGTTCTGGGAAGCAGCTCCGTGTGAGGTACGAATGGAAATGAGAGGCTACGACCTCATTGTCATTTACTGTAACACGCACTGCAGCTAATCCATCAGCTCATTAGGCCGGCTATCAGCGCAGAGGCTCCTTCTGCTGCGGTCCAGGGCATGAAGGCCGTTTGGGACAGGGGCTCTGGAAATAGTTTGTTTCATTAAGACATTTGTTTGTGTCAGTTTTTTTACTTACACACAGCAAATTGTAAAAAGCTGCAAACAATGGACTTACGGTTAGGCCTGTAATGGTATTATTAATCACACGATAACTTCTAACGAGCTTGATCACTTTTCCAGTCACGATCATTTCTATTTGCGTGCTTGTTTTCCTCATCTCATCATTCCATCATCAATCCCATCTAGTCTTTCTAAAACAATCCATTTTATGTTGGTGGGTGCTGTCATTTTTTTGGTATAACCTGGCAAAGATGGCACCAAATTAATTTTTTCCCCCCATTTTTAACACTTAATATCTTCTAGAGCGTTCATCACAGAGGGTCGGGTTTTAAAATACAAAGTACGCACATGTGTGGGAAGGAGTATGTTCAATATCAAACCTGTCTTTGAAACTTTGCACTTTCCACAGTCCTTCAAAGATGCCCTCATATTTGAAGAATAGAATTTTCGAGCAATTTCAAGCCCCCTGAAATATGCAATAAACCAAAAGCATGTGTAAAAATCCATATTCTGCAAGTACATCTGCCAAATTTTAACCCTTGAAAATTTGAAGGACTTACCTAAATAGTTTTTTAGATACAGCAATCTGAAAGTGGCTCCTTGGAAAACTCTCAGGGGGGATTTGAAAAAAATATTTTTTAATGACAAAACTATAAAGAGTTGGGAGCTCAAATTTGGGACTTTTCTTATTGGAAAGTGTGTGAACCTCCTAGAATTTTTTCAGTGAAATGTGAGATGGTTGAGCGGGGCATTTGGAGATTTGGCGTGGAATAACTCAAATGTCAAAAGGCTTCTATCGCTCTCTACTGACTCCTCTCGTTTCATTAGAGTAATGACACTTGAATAAACGTGTCATTTGTTCATCAACAGAGCAGATGTGTGCGCAGCCTGAGTTCAGAAAGCGTCGCTGTCTGTGCGGTTAACATGAAGCCGTAACACAAGCGCCGCCGTCAGAGCACCAAAACAGTTCATCGCCGTGTGTCGAGTCATGATGCCAAATCAACACGAGCGAGTGGGATACATCTCAACAGACCACGTGTCAAATGCAGCCTGTGCGCAAACAACAATAAGAAAAACCTCAAACCCCAACAGCTGACGTACACCCATACCCAATCCACACAACTAGCACCGCCCCCGGGAGAGCCCAAATCCTCTGAAATCCCACAAGACACCGACACGATACCAGACAGGACAACGGATCCTTCATAGCAAAACAGGATCATGTAGAGTGAGATAATACGAACACTTCAAGACCAAAACGATGAGGCTCACAGCAGCAGCCACAGAGAGAGGAGCCACAATATTCCAATGGAAGTCAATGACTAAAATAACTTTTGAAGGCAATTTTGTTACAGAGAGTTAATTCATTTTAATTGCATTTTTTTTGTTAATAAGTCTTTGCTGTAAGACAGACTACAGTATTTTCCTCATTATAGGACGCTCTGGATTATAAGACGCACTGTCATTAAATGGTCTATTTTTGAACTTTTTTCACAAATAAACCGCACCGGACTTTAAAGGAAACACAACAGTTGGATGGGTGAGTGGTTTTGTTTGTTTGTGGCGTTCACGGTGACTCTGGGCTTTGTTCAGTTGTGGCGTGTAGGGAGGGTGCTGTCTGGGACCGCTGGATTGTCGGCGTGTTCGCAGTGACTCAGTTGTTCAGTCGTGTCTAGAAGCGGCACATTGCACTCGCTTTTTCGGTTCGTTCCTCCGTTCTGTTCCTCGTCGGCGTGGAGTGATGAGTGTGGCTGCAGGTGTTTTTCGCCACGCGGCCGCTGTCTGCTCCCTGCGTGTTTGCGTGTTCTGTGGGTGGTGCGGCTTTGTAGTTTACTGAAGTCGTGCAGGGACACCCGAGTGGATTCGTGTATAGGGCGCTCTGGATTGTGGAGTCGTTTTTTGATGTGGTTGGAGGCTTAAGAGGCCTGTTGTTTTTGTTTGTCTTGCAGTTCCTGTGTTAAATGTTTTTTAGAAAGTAAAGTTTATTGATCTTTGAAAGGGTGTATTTGCATTTTTATTCCATTGTCATTACATTAGTTGAAATTGGTTCCAAAATATCAATATTATTGTTTATCGCAATAATTTCTTGGTGAATTAAGCGTTAATTAATCGTTACAGGCCCACTTATGGTTCAATACATGAAAGCTAGAACAATACAATCTCAAAAAAAACACTCTGAGGTAGTTTATTTTAAGATCAAATTAAATATCTTGCTGCATGGATAGGTAATTTCTACTTTTGAGTCATTTTCTGATAGATTTAAGTGTTTATATCTTAATTTTGGCCAAGCTTTTTTGCCGTTCATGACATCACAAGGTGGAACAGAGGATTTTGCTTTGCACCTGTGACCATTTCTAATATGTATCATGTATCTGCTGCCTCCACACACACACACACACACACACACACACAACCCCACCACAGACGAGCCCCCACAGAAGGTCCACAGATGTGCCGCCGGGTAAAAGCAGAGGTGGGTCCTGCTCTCTCTCTGTCTTTATCTCTCGCCTCCACTCGATCTTTGTCTCTCTCATTCTCTCATAATCTCTCTCTCCCTTTCTGTCTCTCTCTTCTTCACTCATATTTGGACCTCTGTTTTTGTAAATAGTGTAAATAGTCTGTACAGTTTATGTGATGTAAATACTTGAGGTGTGGATGAAATTTAAAATGTTTTTGATGGAGGCAATAAAGGTTTGTTAAAAATAAAAAATCTCTCTCCCTTCCGCTCTTTCTCTCTTAATCTCTTGTTCTGTTTTCTCTCTCCTCTCTCTGCCTCTCACTGTCTGTTTTCTCTCTTTCTGTCTCACTCTTGTTTTTGTCTCTGTCTCACTCTTTCTTTCCCTCTTTCTCTCTCTCTTTCTTTACCACTCTCAGTCTCTCGTTCTGTCTCCCTCTCTTTCCCTCCTCCCTCTCTGTCTATCTGTTTTCTCTCTCCCTTTTTCTCTCTCTTTCTCCCTCCCACTCTTGCTACTCTCTCTCTCTCTCTGTTTTCTCTCTTTCTCTCCCTGTCTTCTCTTTCTCTCACTCCCCACTCTGTCTGTCTCTCTCAGTTTTCTCTCTTTCCATCCCTCCTACTCTGTCTCTCTCCCTATCTTTCTCTCTCGGTTTTCTTTCTTTCTCTGTTTTCTCTCTTTCTCTGTCTTCTCTCCCTCTCTCTGTGTGTGTTTTCTCTCTTTCTTTTTCTCTGTTTTCTCTCTGTTTTCTCTCTTTCTCTCATCCCCACTCTGTCTGTTTGCTCTCTCTCTCCCTCCTACTCTCTCTCTTTCCGTTTTCTCTCCTTCCGTCTTCTCTTTCTCTCATCCCCCACTGTTTTCTCTCTTTCTCTCCCTCCTACTCTCTCTCTTTCTGTTTTCTCTCTCTGTTTTCTCTCTTTCTCTCCCTCTGTCTTCTCTTCCTCTCACTGCCCCACTCTGTTTTCTCTCTTTCTCTCTCTCTGTTTTCTCTTTCTTTCTCTCTCTCTCTCTGTTTTCTTTCTTTCTCTCTCTCTGTTTTCTTTCTTTCTTTCTCTCTGTTTTCTCTGTCTCTGTTTTCTCTTTCTCTCTCTCCATCTCTCTCTGTGTTTTCTCTCTTTGTGTCTTTCTGTTGTCTTTCTTTCTCTCTCTCTCTGTTTTCCCTCTTTTGCTTTCTCTCTCTTTCTTTCTCTCTTTCTCTCCATCTCTTTTCCCTCTTTTGCTTTCTCTCTCTTTCTTTTTCTCTCTCTCTCCCTCCCTCCCTCTCTTTCTGGGCATATGGCTGTAATACAGAAATCTGACATCATTTCCACAGCGAAACACGGCCGGAACAAGTCAGGAAGTCCGACGGTGAGCCTATTTAATGTAAAAGGAATATTCATGAGTCTCCGAAAGCGAAGCGCGGCCGCAGATAAGAGGAGCGTGTAATCACAGGGTTCCACTTCAGTTGGGTTTGTGTGACAGCCGGTGATTGATGCTGTTTGTTCTGGGGGATTCTGAAAAATATATGTTTAGCCGAAATTCAGAGCCACATCAATCAGAGGGACCACCAGCCTCTTCCTCAACACGAACCTTTAACACCTTCTGTCCTCTGTATTCATACATCACGAAACCGAACATCTACTCCGCCTCGGTAACACGACTCACAATCACTTCTCGGGGTAATTATGGGAATGCGTGTATACAAAAGCACTGTCGCAAACGCTCTGTGGTATCCTCACAGGCGATGTTTGTGGCGGGCCGGTTGCATAAAGAGGGTTATTTGAGGCGAAGCGCTCGTTATAAAAGCTGCACAGCGGAACTTTCTGGTTGGAGGCCCGTCTCCTGCTCGTTTCTATGGATACGTCGTTGCTCTGCCTGGAATGTTTTAAAAAAATGAAACAGCTTTACATTACGTTTATTAAATTACAGATGGTTTTATAGCTCAAAAATACCTAGACAAACAGACATTCTGACCTGTAACTTGGTCTGGTTTGGTCTTCGTGACAGTGGCGAACCGTGGACGTGGACCTGGACCCTGGGCCTTCACCAGGACCAATTGCTGGTTATCATGACTTTTTTGTGGGGGGGAACATAGGCCAAAATTATAAATATATATTATAAATGTATGTATTCTATATAGGCTATATAATATTATAACGAATGCCATAAAAAGGCAGTCATTTTGGTCACTATTGGTTGAACTATATCTATCAGAGCACAACGCACAGCCAAGCGCAAAGAATATGCAACCTGATCCATCGCTCACAACCAGCCCCAACAATGTCAGCAAAACTACAAGATGTTATGATCACAATATGAACACACACGGCATCAGCGCCACTCCTACAGCGCCCGGCAGAACACCGGAGCAGAAAAACTGTGATTGATCCATTTACGTTCCATTATAGTAACCCTTTGTTTCCCAAAAAATCCCAAGTTTTTAACAATGATCTAGAAATTATTACTAATGTTGTGTTTATTACTCACTGAATAAAAACTATTGAAAAAATATATTAGTGGTACAAAAATTCTTTCAATATTTTTTTCTTTCACTAAATACCTTGAAGGCCCAGAGGGTTCCCCTCTGCTCCATGAAGATATCAAGGTTTAGGCTACGTTTATATGATAACGGTCTGAACAGAAGACGCAAAAGTGGCGTGACATCTTCATTTCTTATTCTGTGTTTAGAGGAGTGAATACAGCTTTGACTACATCCCTCCGAACCATGTGAATCCTCGCAAAACTACGGTCCTCGCACCCTGGTCCTCGCTTTCGCCAACACCTCCTTCCCCCTGTCACCACCTTAACTAACCAAATTTCTGCGGGAAACACTGCTTTATTATTAATCTGTCTCCATCTCAAAGGCTCAAAATCCTCTGTTCCACCTTGTGATGTCATGAACTGTTAATTTCCCAAGTTAAAAAGTTCAGTAGAGACTGACAATTCCAGGCTTTCTCATTTAAGGCAACGCTTATATGATGACGATCTGAACATAAGACGCATCTTCACTTTTTATTCTCCATTTAGATGAGGATTTTCGGGAGGAAATCTGCGTACGTAGATGCAAAAGTGTGTGGAATTCGACTGTGTATGCACGCCAGGTTTCTGTGTACTGTATGTATGTGACGTAAACGCGTACGTGAGTTGACCAGATGTGACCAGAGTTTTGCGTCTTGGGCAGTGTAGACGGAAACGCTACAGCGGAGCATATTAAACTTTTCCACTCTGGACGGTGGTTTCAGACTTTTGTGTTTTGAAGCTCCAAAAACGCCGTCCCTGTCTAAACGAAAGACACTCCCAATAAAATATGTTGACTTTTTTACCTGCAAGCATTCTCGTGTAAACTGGCCCTGAGAGAAGAACTACGTCTAAATATGCAGGATTTGTGTGCGACACGTGCGAAAGAAACAAAACACAACTCCAGGTATGTTTGTGACGAGGAAACAACATTATAAAGACCAGAAAATAGCGTGATATGGGCCCTTTAAAGTCCTCAACCAAAGCCCACATACAATTGTAAAGCTATTTATTTCTAAAAACATCACTCAGGTGTTTAATTTCTCAAATAAATCGCATGTATTGTCAAACTAAAGCAACAAGAACTCTTCAAATCCATAATTAACAGGAAGCCATCTTGACCGCTAACACATGTTTTTCTCCTCGCGTTGCAGGAGAGAACCGCAAAATCTGTTGATACTGTTGAGAATTCTATTTGCATTAAACACACTGGAAACTGTCTCACTTCCTGACAACAGCACGGTCCGCCCGCCACCCCATAAAACCTGTTGATGTCGTTTAACTTTGTTCAATAAAACATAATTTTAAAGGAAGCCCCCCTGCTTGTTTATTCCGCTGGGTTTCTTTTGATCTGGTTTTGCAGCAAGTGCCCCTGTAGGTCGATTTATGTTTCAATATATGAAAGCTGGAACAATACTGTAGATTTTGGGCCTTAGTATTTATCGTAAACACTTTTTCTTTACAATAGTGAGGAGATTTTAGCACTTGTTTTTACGTAATATGTTAAAGGTGCGTTGTTTAACCTTTCTGCTGGAGGGTTATACCAGAAAATTTACCCGCTTTTCTTCATGTAAATGCAATTTTTTTGTCCGGAATGTTTCACAGTACAGTATTAAACCTTTCTATTTTCATGGAGACCAAACCAGACCAAGTTACAGGTCAGATCTGTGGAGAAGTAACCCCGCTCACAGTCAGTTTTTCTATGTGTTTTTGAGCTGTAAAACCACCTCAAAATATATTCAGTTGTTTCTGTATCAAAATCACAACATTTGAAGCTACATCTAGAACTTTATTTTTTTTTTGATGCTTTTACTTTTACTTGAGGTTTTTTTATTATTATTTTTTTTTTACAGTCCATCACCTCCACCATAATCTGACATCAGGGTATCCTCAAGTTTGACTACCCCAAATTTAAGACTTTTTAAAAGACAGTTTTAAGACCACTTGAATGAAAATGAAGACCAAAATCACACCCATTATACGTCAAAAAAACACCAGATCCAGTTCTAATAATGACCAACCAACTATGGTGTTATATCTAGAATCTAAGAGCCACTGTGGATTAAACCTACACTTCCACAACGTCTTCCTCACAGTCAGAATGTCAGTTTTTCTAGGTGTTTTTGAGCTGTAAAACCACCTCAAAAATATATTCAGTTGCTTCTGTATCAAAATCACAACATTTGAAGCTTAGATCTAGAACGTTTTTTATTTTATTTTTGATGGTTTTACTTTTACTTGAGCATATTTTTTATAGTCCATCCCCTTTTCTCTGCTTCGAATGTGCCATAATCTGACATCAGAGTATATCCAGGTTTGACTAACCTTAATTTAAGACTTTTTTAAGACCTTTTTAAGACCAAAGTCGCACCCATTATGCGGCAAAAAACACCAGATCCAATTCTAATAATGACCAACCAACTATGGTGTTATATCTAGAATCTAAAAGCCACTGTGAATTAAACCTACACGTCCTCCACTGTACTGATTGTTTACTCATTGCTGTCGGCATCAGAAACCAAAGTATCGTTTGCGCAAACTCGTTCATTAACGTTACATGATTTTACGTCGTCGTTTTTTTTTCCTCCCTCCATTTAGCATCGCACTGCAGCCTGGTTGAGTTTAAAAAAAAAAACAGACTAATGAATGTTAAGACCTTTGTGAAAAAAATAAAACTTGGACAACATAATTTAAGACTTTTTAAGGCCTTAATTTAGGAACATGAAATTTAAGACATTTTTAAGACTTTTAAGACCCCATGGCTGCCCTGGACATTAAACCACTCTACCTAATATTTATTTAGGTGGTTTTATAACTAAAGTACCTCAAAAAACAGACATTCTGACTGTGAGCGGGGTCGCCTCTGCACAGATCTGACCTATAACGTGGTCTGCTTTGGTCTCCATGAAGACAGAAAGGTTTAAACATTCCAGACAAAGCGATAACAACTCCATGAAGGTGAACAGGTGACGGACCGCCCTCCAGAAAAGTTACGCAATGCACTTTTAAGTAACAAAACTACAAAAGTACTTCTTCCAGCACTGTAAATCACTGGCTGCAATAATGGGGTTGGATGTGGAAAACGGGGGTGTTCAACAATGCAATCGGCAGGGCTTTCATCTCCTCTGATAAGTGCCATACCTAATCAGGTTAAAGCAGCGCATGCCGTGGAAAAAGAGGAAATTCCGAGCAAAACGGTAACGTATCTGTTCCGCTCTCATGCGTCGCATTCCTCCGGCTAATTAGGAGTAAATATCTGACCCCGGAGAGAAAGTGTCCACATTAGTCCAAGCAGTCAGTCGGTGTGGTCCATCTGCGCTCCCCCTTTCACTGTTTCCCATAGATTCTGTTCAAACAGCGGTGGCACAAATACTTTCTAGATTAAAGCTCCTATATTACACAAAATTGACTCTTGTGAGCTTTGAGACATGTTATAATGTTACCGTACCCGGAGTTGTGTTTTGTTTCATTCACACATGTTTGAGCAAGCCTTTATTTTTCGTCTGTCTGTGTCTCAAAAGTTCAAAATGATCTGTTCCACCTTGTGATGTCATGTAGTTGTAGTTTTCAGGTTCAGGTCAGAAGAGATTGGAAATTCCAGGGCTGAAATTATCCAAATTATTCTAGTGAAGGTGTGTGAGGTTTAAAAACACAGCACTTCCTTGTATAACCACATGACATCACAAGGTGGGAGAGAGTGTTTTCTGTTAAAAAAAAAAAAAAAGAACTCAGTCTCTAGAAATCTGCAGGGTTCATCTGTTAAACATGTGTGAATGAAACAAAACATAACTCCAAGTAGGTTTGTGATGAAGAAACAACATTATAAGATAGTTATACGGCCAATTTAATAGTTTTTTCATACAATTTGTGGAGTTCAAAGGTGTATTGTGTAACTTTTCTGGTAAAGAGTCTGTAAAATGCTTTTCTCCATGGTTGGTTTGTCTGGAATGTTTCACAGTATGGTATTAAACCTTTCTATGTTCATGGAGACCAAACCAAACCAAGTTACAGGTCAGATCTGTGGAGAGACATTAATGACAACAAATCACTAGAGATGTAACAATAACCCAAATATCGTGATATCATGTTGTCAACATTCTCACAATAATATCGTGGACCATCACAATATATTGAATTACAAGTCTCTTAGCTTAAATTAAGAGTTATGGTGCAGAAATAGTAAAAAAAAAAGAGAGAGAACCACAGACCATGATCCTTTGCTCCATTTCAGTGCAGACTACAAGAAGAAATAACAGTTCGAAGCACTTTTAAGTCTTAGCTCTTTGGATTAAGTCTTGTCAGGGTGTTTTAAGACGAAAAAGTTTTGTTCACCTCCACAAAATATCGCAGTAACTATCGTACAGTGAGGTTCATACCGTGGTGATATCGTATCGTGAGACTTGGATATTATTACACCCCAACAATCACTCATTCTTATAGATTATTCTGTCAGTGACCTCCAGGTTACAGCACAGCGCTTCTTCCCACTTTTTCACTGTGTTCCTCTTGTCTTGTCATTTATTTGAGTGCTTTTAGGGGACACTGACAACTCAAAGACACGTGGGTGAATCTAAGGCAAACGGTTAATGATAAAGATGAAAAATAATGGCCACATTTTCAGCCTTAGCAGTTATTTTGGACAGCACTTATATAAAACTTATCAATGTACCCCTTAAAAATGTAAACATGTTTTTTTTGTGTTTTCCCTCTCACATTTACATTCTCTATATCTTCTTTCCTTAATTGCAGATTAGTAGTACTAGCATTCTTCTCTTTTCCAAAACTACAAACTTGTCACATACAATTGTAAGCAGCTATTACGTCTACAAACCATGTTATGTCAAGTTATGTCTTATTACTTGTCGCTACTGTGTATGACTGATCATTATGTTTGTCTGTCTTGTATAAAAAATTCAAAAAAAAGTTAAAATGTTTGTCACTAAAACACTGCACAGATAAACAAAACCAGTCCCATACAGAAAATGTATTTATTCATTTTGTAAGTAATGAAAAAATAAATAAAACACGCTATTGCTCTGAAAATTCTTGTTTTCTCCTACCTCGATACGCGCCGACTAACGAGACTGGTGCCACCTCGTTCCTCCACTCAGTTTCATTTCTCTCCAGCGACTAGGTCAGGAATCGGAATACACTAGACTGTTTACAAGAACCCCTGAAGTTGTAGACCGCGTCCCCGCCAATCAGCGAAGAGCTGTGAAGCCATGACGTCAAACTCAAGCGCCTGTCTGTGTCCCTTTTGTGGAACAGCACAACAGCAAACGAAGTGTCGAGATGGATGTAGACGAAGACAGACATTCTGTGTTGGCAACGATTCCCGAGATCGAGGATTTAAAGCCGAAACAAAGAGAATGTTTGGTGAATTGTATCAAGAGGAAAAACGTTATCGCCCTTCTTCCTTCAGGATTTGGCGCATTACATACGTTACGACCAAATAGCAGCGATTGGTTAAATAAATAAAAAAAATACCCGCCTACTGTTGATTGAACAAATCCTAATGCTGCGAGGTCAGACAGTTTCCACGAAGTGAACCCGGCTGATAATTCAGGCTAGGGTGATGTAGGCTTGTGGGTGGAGCCTTGTACAGAATCTCACAGCTAACTGGAAAAAGGGTTCTAAAAGGGCCTGGGAGAGATTGCTAAATTATTGAAACATGCATGGATGACATCGACATCTTAAGGCATGTTTTAATGAGGGAACAACATTATAACATGGCACAACAAAGAGAACAAAGAGAATGTTTGGTGAATTTTATTAAGGGGAAAGACGTTATTGCCCTTCTTCCTTCGGGAAAAAGTACGCAACTACCGTCAAATCCTAATGCTGCGAGGTCAGACGGTTTCCACAAAGTGAAACCGGCTGATGAATCAGGCTACACTGCACTGAACTCACTCTGTCCCTCAATTTTCTTTCTTAAACAATAATACATATAGGATTTTACAAAGTTTCATAGTAATTTTGCCACAAATAAAAAAACGAACAGTAGCCATCCATTAACTTGGGTCATCAGCGTTTCATTTTGTTGTGACGACTGGGTTAGGGTTAGTCTGGTTTCTTTAGTTTTACATCAATATAGTCATTTAAAATATCCAGATGTGCACAAAGCCTGAATATTATCTGCTTCTGTATCTACACATTCACACTCAGCACTATAAAGATATAAAGATATAATTTCTTCCTTGATGGAGAAAGTGCAGACGGACACCGTTTCGCTTTTGCTCTCCCACTAAACTTTCATTCACGTATTACAATTGCAGCCGAAAAAGTGATGCGGAATCTAATTGTAAACACATGGAACGGGGCCACCAACACTTTGGTAATAGTTACAACAGTTTGAAATGTAGTTTTTTAAAAGTGTATAACAAACAGCTCTGATAAAATGTTCCTTAGCTTCGCATGCATCAGTGATTTAGGGGAAACAACCTGAATAAACTATCCCAATGAGGCCTGAAATCCATTTTTATCTGACAAACACCAGCGTTTTCTTGATTTGGCTAATCTGCAGGAAAAACATGTTGCAAACTAAATTCAGATCTGGCTTCGGCGCTCAAAGAAACAGCCAAAAATATTTTCATGTCATTGTCAGCTTCACATCATAATCAATTTCATTTGATTTTCCGCTCATGGCTCTGACAGCTAAATCAAAACAGTCCTTGGTCATTTGGCTGCTCCCATTCACAGCCCATGTATTTATAAGTGCACAAACAGACTGGCTTTATGTCTCATCAGCTGACGTACACAGCCCGCCACACACATCGTTGCAGGAAGCAGGCTGGTGTAATACACTTGAAGCTGTTTACATTACATTACACAGAGAGGAAAGTGCTGGAGAGGAACGCCACCATCCCAACCCGTGATCCTGACCTATGTGCGAGTAGATGTCAAGCTGCAGTGCACATGGTTCCAAACTGGAGGAGGCTCAAGAACAACATCAGCTGAGGTCTGGCACGGAGAGAGCAGCCTGTTGCATGCAGCGAGTGTGATGGTAGAGCAGTACAAAGATAGTTTTAATGCACTGAAGTGATCACAACATAGAGCAGGGCTGTTACATGACAAAGACATCATGACGAGAATAATATCGGAGCTTGTTTGGAATAAAAAACGCTTACATTTAAAATCCAGGTAGTTCTAAACAGGTTATATTACCTGTTATTATCTATAGTTTTCTGCATTTGCACCATATACTGCTCAATTTCATTTCTCTCCAGCAATTAGGTCAGGGATAGGAATACACTAGACGGTTCGCAAAAACCCCGAAAGTGAGTTCAGTCATCAATCA
Organism: Boleophthalmus pectinirostris; assembly: GCF_026225935.1. NCBI lineage: Eukaryota > Metazoa > Chordata > Actinopteri > Gobiiformes > Gobiidae > Boleophthalmus > Boleophthalmus pectinirostris. Next base: position 36,028,101 of record NW_026571190.1, read on the forward strand.
GCGAGGAGTCATACATTCCGTGTTGGCAACGACTCCCGAGATCGAGGATTTAAAGCTGGAATAAAGAGAATGTTTGGTGAATTTTAATGAAGGGGAAAGACGTTATTGCCCTTCTTCCTACTGGATTTGGGAAAATAAAAATAGCAGCGATTGGTTAAATGAAAAAAGTACCCGCCTACCGTTGAGTGAACGAATTTAACACTGTGAGGTCAGACGGTTTCTACAAAGTGAAACCGGCTGATGAATCAGGCTAATAGACTGTATAAAGAAGTGGACTAAGCGAGCTAGGGTGGTCAAAAGCATTTTTTTAGATTCTCTAGTAGGGATGCAACAATAACCTAAATATTGTGATATCGTATTGTAAAAAGTCTCACAATAATATCGTGGGCTGCCACAATATATCGAATTACAAGGTTCTTTGCTTAAATGTGTTGCTTTATAGTAGCAAAAGCTTATAAACATATAAAACCACATATACCATGATTAATTTTAGTACAGCCAACATGAAGAAATATGTTTTTTTTTTTTAACTTGAATTCTTGGGATTATGACAGAAATGATTCGCACCAAATTTTGTCAAGGTGTTTTAATAACAAAAAAGTGTCCTATCTACAATTATATTAGACTCTACAAAATATTGCAATAAATATCATACGGTGAGATGCGCATCGTGAAAATATCATACCGAAAGATTTGGATATTGTTACATCCCTATTCTCTAGATTAAAACCCTGCATTTGGTTCCATCTCTGTCAAAAATATTTGGGTCAAAATTGTATGCAAATGAATTAATATTGCTCAAGACTCTTGATGAAAATTGCCCTATAGTATAACATAGCAAACCAAATAAACAAGGCATATTTGAATAATTTGTCATTTTATTCTGCAAGCTCAAATTGAAACTTGTCAAATGAAACTCACAGAGTTATGGGGCGAATTTGGAGCAGAGTTCCACATTAGGGATAGGATTTTGATTTTGAGGGCCTGTTTACAGGAGAACGCTTGTGGATTAAAAACTACAAAATATTTTATCGGAAGTGCCTTTCGTTTAGACAGTGAATGCGTTTTTGGGGCTTAAAAATGCAAAAATCTGAAACCACCCTCCAAAGTGGAAAAGTTGTAGTGTTTCCGTCTACACTGCCCAAGACGCAAAAACTCTGGTCAGATCTGCTCACGTCTCGTACAAGTTTACGTCACATACATCACCACCTAGCGTCCTATCCAATTGAATTCTACACACTTTTGCGTCACCGTATGCACACAGATTTCCTTCCGAAAACTCTCGTCTAAACGCGACTAAAAAGTGAAGAAGTGACGCCACTTTTGTGTCTTCTGTTCAGACCGTCATCATATAAACATAGCCTTGGAGACAAAAAAGCAAAACAAAAACAACAGGATCGTGTAGAGCGGGTTAATACGAACATTTTAAGTCCAAAATGAGGAGCCTGACAGCAGCAGTTACAGAAAGAGGGATGATGTTTTTCAATAAAAAGAGAACTGGAGTCAGAGTCGATGGAGCCGGAAGCGTGCTCATACTCACTTCCTATTTGGAACGTCGCAGCGGCTAGTGAGTTTGCGCTGTTCATTTATAGATACAGTCAATGGTTTCCACTGATAAAGCAGCTCTTGGCGCAAGAAAAAGGAAAAAAAAAAACAAAAAAAAAACAGAAAAACTGATTCATTAATTTTTTTTTTTTTGCTAATGATATCACAATTGAAAGACTTACTATAGAGTTTGATCATACAAATCTGGCCTTAATGACGGTTATTACATCATGAAATTCTTATGTAAAGCAGTGAGTAATGTGCAACACCGAGAAGCAACAAATACTGCGGTGATGGCGTCAGTGGCAGATTAGAATCATTTTTCAGGCTGGTAGTAACAGTGTAAATCCGAGGGCTGTATCGGTTTCACAGTTTGGGGCATTAGTTTTTGTATTTATTTTGAGAAAGTAAGCAATTTACATTCTTTTACAGTGGAACAGAGTATTATCCATATGACATTAGTGCAATCATAACTAAAATAACAACAAAAATTGCCCAAAAAGGAGTGGGAAAAGAAAAAAAATGTATTGAACCCCACCCCACTCTTCTAATTGAACATAATGAGCTTTCTTTTCCATTCTTCATTTTACATTAGACCATATGAACTATTTACAAGTGAGGACAAAGAGCCACTGTTATAGTTTGGTAACTATCGCCTTATTACAATAATCAGTGTATCATTTGTTCATTCAGTTTTTCTAAATAAAAACAAAAATAAGAAGATGAAAAAACAACAATTGTCTTCATTATTTGTCTCCAAAACCAACAGTTTTCAGTTTAAATGAGTAATGGAAAAAACGGATAATGGCTGTTTCTCTTTACTGTGACTTAAACTGCGATGCCGGACGGACCAGGATTGAACCAGGACTAAAACTGGACTTAACCAGACTCAGTCCTGGTCTCAGTCCTGGTTTAGTCCTGGTTTAGTGTCAGGACAGGCCTGGAGGTGCCCGCGTAGACTGTCGGGTGATCAGGACTGAGACTGGGACAAGACTGAGACTGGGACTGGTTTAGTCCTGGTAGACCCTGGTTTAGTTCTGGTTCAGTTTCGTACACGGCGCAAAAGTCTGGTATCGTAGTTTAAGTCACGGTAACGGGAAACCATTATTCATTTAAACACAAAATCGAAAACTGAAAAAAATAATCGTTCTCTGTTTTTTTTGTGATTGCCAAACATCGTTGTCTTGGATTTATTCAAGTTTAATAACAATTTATTAATATCCATCCACTTTTTTATTTTGTGTAGCTCCTCATTTAGAATATTTATGAGTTCACTATAATTGTGACTACTATAAAATATGCTGATGTTGTCTGCAGAGACTGAGATACAGTAAATATATCATTTATGTATATATTGAACAGTTTTGGTCCCAAAACAGACCCCTGGGGGACAGCACAAGCAATGCCAAGGTTTTTTGATGTATACTTTCCCATTAAGAACTGGTTGAAAATGCTGTTTGGGGCATTAGTGTGTATTTTTGGGACATGAGTCTGTAGTGAGGGTTTGGGGTATTAGAGTGGAGTTTGGGGGCATTAGTGTGGAGAGGGGGTGGAGGGGTCGTTGCTGGAACATGCAGAGGCAGTTCATTTGTGGAGCAGTGCTGTGAGCCACACTCAGTCCCCACACACACTGCGCACTGTGAGGGCTCTCATGACCACATGTACGGCAGGGTGGTTCACTGTGTTGTTTTTGACTCTTTTTTCACTTGAATTTACTCTGTGGAAGGTAATTAACTCGATGATCAGAAACCATATTTATTCCCTTGTGGTGAACCACTGCATTATTTCCACTTTGAAGTGTTTTCGGAGCAAAAACAACAACATCTAAGTGCTTCCAGATATTAGGACAAGAGCTATTCTCAGCTCACTGTGACCTTTTTTTCATTCGAAGGGTGGAAATTGTGGTGAAATGAAGTAATTCATGTGTATGCATGTGCTGTGTACGTTCTCCCAGTATGCTCTGATACAATCTCTGTGGTGTTCCACTTCATTCATTTGTGTTTTCTGTTCAAAATCACAAACAATTATAGTTTTGAATAAACACGATTTCAAATGAGTAGCAACAAATCTACTGTAAAATATCCACACCTTCTACATATAAGAATAGACAATATCATTCTTAAAATAGAAAAAGTATTCTACATTTAAAAGGTCGTACATTACAAAAAATACAGTATATTCTTGTGTATTCTTGTTATAATGACAGGGTATCCCCAGGTTTGACTACCCCAAATTTTAGACTTTTTAAAGACCTTTTAAGACCACTTGAATGAAAATTAAGACGAACATCGCACCCATTATGCAGGCAAAAAACAGCAGATCCAGTTCTAATAATGACCAACCAATGGTACTATGTCTAAAATCTAAGAGCCACTGTGGATTAAACCGACACTTCCCCATGATCCATCCAACGTCTTCCTGCACTCTACTGACTGTTTACTCATTGCCGCCGGCGCCAGAAACCAAAGTATTGTTTGCGCAAACTCCGAATTACTCAGACGTCCATTTCCGTTATGCGATTTCACGTTGTTGTTTTTTGTTTATCCCTCCATTTGACATTGCACTGCAGCCCGGCTGAGTAAAAAGAAAAAATAGGCTAATAAAATGTAAGACTTTTGTGAAAAAAATAAGACTTGGACAACATAATATAAGACTTTTTAAGGCCTTAATTTAGGAACATGAATTTTAAGACCTTTTTAAGACTTGATGTTGATGATATTACCTCCTCACAAACATAACTAGAGGTGTGTTTTGTTCCATTCACACATTTGAGTTACTTTATTATTAATTCATTAGCTCAAAATGTTCTGTTCCACCTTGTGATGTCATGAAGCGGTAGTTTACAAGTTACTTTTTACCCTTTAGGTCTGCAGAGACTGGAAAATCGAGGTCTGAAACTATCCAGATTATTCTAGTGAAGCTGTATGGCGTTTAAAAACACAGTAGAGTACTTCATATATTAGCACATGACATTGCAATTCAGTCTGAGAGGAGAACTTAGCCTAAATGTGCAGGGTTTGTGTGAACCTTGTAACATAGATCAGAAAATAGCATAATATGGGCCCTTTATTGGTTACATGGGACAATATATTATGTTGAATTTGAATTCTTATTATAACCTCTGAGATTTATGCCTGATGTGGAATGAATATAGTCCCTCTCGATTTAAAATTTGTATTGAATCACAACAATCTTAACTCTTCACAATCGTTTGGTCTCTACAAAAACACTTCACCATTACATAATCGAGGAACCATTTCTGTTTCACAAGAGATTCATTTGTAACTTGGGGGAAATCGCATGGCCATTCTTCTTCCCTTGCCTTCCATTTGTTCAGATGTCAAATATTAAGCCGCTCGTTTTGAATCAAAGTTCTATTACGCCTTTATATGATTCTGTCTCCGAGTTGGTCAGCGGTCTGCGGTGGGGCTGTTGTTATAGGCAGACAGCATGATGAAGTGTGCACAGAGCCAGAGAGAAAAGAAAGGGCTTCATGGGCAGTGATGTGTGACAGAAGATATCACAGAGGGTCAGCCCGTACTAACAACTGGACTGGTGTCAGGCCGTTCAGGGTCACTGGAGCCTGAAGAAGTGTGCTGGAGGCTCACAGATAGACCGCTTTTATATCTACCAGGGCTTTCTACGCAGGTGGTCCCAGGCTGCAAGGACAGTACAGCGAGTATTTTCAAGTAAGAGAACAGGTAACCCAAAGCTTCACAATTGTATTCTTCTTCTGCTGCTGTTTCACTTCCCCGAGGGTTCTTCTTGGTTTACCTACTGTATTCCCCACATAGACTGTATAAAGAAGTGTGACGTCACCCAGTGTTCATCTCCAGGCAAATGAAGCTCACAAAACTAGCAATTATAAGAGCAAATTTGGAGCTGAGTTTCATATTAGAAATAGGAATTTATTAACCACTTCTACACGATCTATCAGGAGCATGCAGAGGAAGTTAATGTGTACATTTTAAGACCAAAATGAAGAGGCTAACTGCAGCAGTTACAGAGAGAGGGGAGACCATTTCTCAATGTAAAGTCAATGGGAGCCAAAGGTGGTGGAGCCAGAAGCGCCACCATGGTCACTTCCTGTTGTGGGTTAAGTAGGTCACATTTTTATATAGAGCTTTTTCACCTCCAAGGCACTCAAACTGCTTTACAACAATGAACCACTCAGCCATTCACAAACCCGTGTATGCAGGCACTAGGGGCGAGGTGGGTTAAGTGTCTTGCCGAAGGACACAACAACAGCATTCTTCTGTGGGAGCAAAATTCGAACCGCCAACCTTCAGATCAGTGAACGCTCTTACCAATTGAGCAACTGCGCCGTAGTGATGTATAATAGTGGACTAATACAAATTTTCTCAACCAATTAATCGCAGACACTGGGGGTGAGGTGGATTAAGTGTCTTGCCCAAGAACACAACAACAGCATTCATCTGTGTGAGCTGGAATCACACCAGCCAACCTGTGGGTCAGTGGATCTCACCGCTCAACCAATGATGTTTGTGCCGAGAGCAGGATTTGAACCGCCAAACGTCCTAACAACTGAGCTACTATCGCCCCTAGTGCAGTTATATGTACAGTCTATGGTTCCCAATCTGAGGAACATAAGCACCACAATGTCCAACAGAGAGAAACACACATCCATGAAAATCTGAGTTTAAATGGTGGGAATTGGCGAAAATTTTGTTCAGTAATACTAAAACAGTTGGGCTTGGCTGTTACAGTGAGTCAGATGAATTCACTTGTTTAGCAAAAGTCATAATCTGTCAGTCAGAATCTGTTTTGGCTTTGGCTGGACCTTCTTTGCGGCCTCATCTTAATGTTTTATAAAGGTTCAAAAGACTCATTTGTCTCATGGGGTGGTATAACTGTCTGAGCTTTTAAATCTCCTATCACAGCCTTTAGATCCTCCTGGTTGTTCCCAGGTCCAGGCTGGTGTCCAGAGGAGACCGAACCTGTTCAGTACTGGCCCCTAAACTGTGGAATAGTCTGCCCCTTTACGTCTGCTCTACTCAGACTCAGACTGTGGTGGAGTTTAAGAATAAACTAAAAACATACTTTTTTGCTTTGGCTTTTTCCTCAATGTAGACCAGGTATTTTTTTTTTTTTTTACTTTAATACTGTATTGTATTTTTGTGTATTTTTACTATTATACAGTCTTATGTATATGCTTTTACAGCAGGCATGCCCAAACTATGGCCCGTGGGCCAAATGTGGCCCTCAGGCTTCCAGGTGAATTGGTCCAAATTACCTTGCATCTTTTTTTTTTTTTTTTTTTTTTTTTTTTTGAAAATCTACCTTGATAAAGCTAATATTTAATGTTTAGTGTGTGGTTTAAAGGATCTTAAAATGAGCCATCAGTCTTTATTCATGCAAACATATTAAACATGCACATATTTCAATTATTCACTGTATTCAGCACGAGTCTACAGCCCTCAATCAGCCCTCTGCTTCATCTGTGTTTAGATATGTGGCCCTTGATGACAAAAAGTTTGGACACCCCTGTTGTACAGTATTTTACTCACCTGTGTTTGTTTTTTACACTACTGGTCAAAAGTTTTAGAACACCCTAATTTTTCCAGCTATTTATTGCAATTCACTTCGTACAAGTTTAATGAAGAGCTTGAAATGGTACAAAGGTAAGAAATGAACAGTCAAAGGTTTAAAAAAAAAGATAAAAGGTAACAAAACATAAGCCCAAGCTCTGCCAAAACTACCTCAGGAAAAAGATGATAAGCTTGAAAACATGGAGAGGTCAGCACAGTCTCCAGACTTAAACCCCATCGAGCTGATTTTGGAACAATCTAGACAGAAGAGTGAAAGCCAAGAAACCTACAAGTGCCACACATTTATGGGAACTTCTGCAACAGACTTTGGGAAAAACTTTCTGAAGAATATTTGATTTCTATTGTAGAAAAAACAAGCCGCGAGTGTGTTCAGCTGTTATATCTGCCAAAGGTGGACACTTCCATGAATCAAAAGTTTAGAATACGCTTTGGTCAACAGTACAAAAATGGAAAAAGTGTGGTGTTGTAAAACTTTTGACTGTAGTATATGTGCGTTACAAATAAATTTGACATATGTATGTGAAACGCATACAGTATTTGCATCTTTAAAGCCAGTAAAAAAGCTCTCATGGAAAAAGAAAGTACGTAAGTTAAAGCAGAGTCCCAACAGAATCCCATAGATGCATATACATTGCCCAGTGAAAGTTATAGGAGGGGACAGCCACAGCATACAATAATGGCCTGTCTATTTTCATCAACATTCTTCACAATGCATGGCCCAGACTGGAGCCAGAACACACTTAGGGATCCTACACACGGAGAGGAACTACATCACCGGGGTCAGGGGGTCAGGCTGCGTCATGATTACCGAGACCAGGCTGTTCTGTAGATGCCACTGTCAAAGAACGCAACATCCAGCCTCTGTCAGACGCTCGCTCTCTGCTCATAGCTCTACTTCCCGGGCCATCACTATGCGTTTCTGGAGAGAAAGTCAAGCCCTTGAGCTGGAGACCCTCTGGGAGAGACTGGCGGTACCACGCAGCCCCACTCGTAGCCCCCTTCGCAAATGAGATCCCAGGTCTAATCAGAGACAGCTTGGCGTTGTGGGTGGAAACTAGCCACAAACCTCATCTTCAAATGAGTAGTTGCTGCGAGAGAGGCCCCCTGTGCCGTTGACTGGGGACGAAGGAACTCTGTCAGTTCTCTTCACCACACAATGGAAAATGGCCTTGAATCACGGAACAATGGGTGATTATCACAGCAGCCGAAGGGAAGATTTGAGTACATATTAGTATATTGATGCCTCTAGATGAGCTGCAGCTTCATGTACTGTATAATTTGGAAGATTGTAAGTGACTTTGCGGCCTGAACTCCTGTTGATAGCCTGTGTTTGGGCCACAGCTCCTCATCGTCAAGAACAAGGGACTGAGAAGACGGTTTCAGCAAGAACTGTTTTCCCAACAAGAGGTACAGGGACAATTTGTCACATTTCCAAGTTAACAAATGGATCTAAGTGATTCTTCAAATACATTTCAGCTCCAATGCTATCCAATAAAGTTTTTGTAGGATAATTTGGACCTTAATCATTCTCAAACAATCACCATTACATAAGTTAGGGGTTACTCTGAGTGCGCGACAAAGCTTTGGGGAGCTTAGCTTAGTTTGGGAACCACTAATGTAAACCATGGTTTTTGTTTTTTAGGGCAAAACTTACCACTTGGCAACACCGCACATAGCTTTTTGTATTGTTCTGTAATTACAATTTAATTATAGGGTTACCGGTTTTATTTTGGACGCTGGTCACATTGCCTGTATTGTAAGAAGTTTATAGCAAATCAATTATGTGGTAAAGACATCGAGTCAGTGTAAAACGGGGCTGGACTGGGGGAAGAAATCATCCCTAGACTATTTAGACCGGACCAGCCGCGTCCACCATCACAGCTATGCAGTGAGGTTTTATAAAGACAAAAATAAAACTTCACATATTTGTATTAGGAGTAAGGCTGGATATCATTAAGAAGTTGCCTGCTTTCGATTCGATACGATATATTTCAAATTGATTCAATACGGTTCAATAAAAAATCATTTCTAAATCATGGTTGTGATACTAAAAGTCTTCGTTAAACCACTTCTTGCGCAAAGTGAATGTGAAACACAAACATTTTAATCATCAAAACAGTGAAAATGTCAACTGTGTCGCATAAACAAGTTTCCTTCCTCTGAACAAGCAACAAAACTGTAGCACTTTAAAGTAAAATACACCAAAAAATACTCTTGGCGATATATCGATACAGCAGCCCATGATATAAATACTGTATCATCACATTAAACGATGCGATATATCGATATTTCAATATTTTCAGGACGTCTGAAGCATGTTTTGTCTAAGTTTGAGGATAACTTTTTTTTTCTTTGCTGACACTGAACGAAATTTGTCTGCAGTAAATGTTTTGATCGTCCTGATTTTTTATTTTTTTCAAATGAGATAAAAATAACCAGAACACACGCAACTACAAAGTGTATCTAAGCAGCAGGACAGGAGCTGGTGCTTGTGTATCCAGTATTGTCCTGTTGGCTTTGGTCAGTCCTGAGTGACTAAGGACTGAGCCAGAGACCACATGTCCGTGGAGCTGCGGTAAACTCTGGAGTAGAACATCGGAAGGGAAGCTAAATAAAGCCCTGATGTAAAACCCTTTATAAAGAATGATTAATTAAACCAGATTCAATAAACAATCATTTGAACCATACTTTTTGTTTTCCCTTTCAACACTAAAAGAGTAAATGGGGCACATCAGATAAAATGCACTGTAATTTATGGTGATTGCCAAACCAAGGCCACATCTATAAATACGGTGGCACTTCAGCAAACAAGTGCTAATTTCTGACAACCTTTCCTTTGGCCTCACCTCATGATTATGACTCTGCTGTAGAGGCATTCATTTTGCCTTCAATTACACAGAAGCCAACTCCCCTCACATTGTTAATAATAGAGTACTCTGGCTTGGGGCACACGTCTGGTCCGCAATTGACTTTCAGTTACCTACACCACTGATGCCAGAGCAAATGAGTCCATCAGGGGTAAAACTGGGGCTCTAACTTGTCATTACAAAATGGCATGAAGTCTAATTCGGACCACACCACGGTGGGCTCCATGAGACCTAAGTGATGCTTACGGCTTCATGTCGATCTAAAGATGTAAAAATAACAAGAAAGAAATTATTATATTGTTTAACTTCACCCCAAACACATTTCTTCTTTGAATATATAGCCTCTACACTGACTGAGCGCAGTTGGAAATGGCCAAGAAAAATGAGAAGAAATATGACAAACTATGGAAGCATATGCTGCAGCTCTAACCACAGAGACACTGTAGCTCTTATGCATTTCAATCTGAGTTCATTTGTTGTGAATACAGACAGCTTCCACGCCTGCCCCGGAGTACAGTGCAGTTTTTTATGTTGAGTGTTCATTACAGCTGTTCAAACACTGGCGAGCCAAATGACCCATGTTCAAGCAAAACACAATGATCTACTCTGGCAGCATGTGCTAAAATAATGTGAAGGGGGGCAGAGCATTTGTCATAATGCACACGTCTGCATAGACAAACCCAAACATGTCTTCATAAGACAAAAAGCAAAACACGCAACTTTTCACACAAGGCCAGACAAATACACAGAGTAAGCCTGGAGTCTGGGCCCTCCACAGAGACCGTTTCATCTGGTGAGGAGGTCTTGAGATCACAAGGACACACACAGGAGCGGGTACACAGGGAGCGGCTCGCCAGGGTCAGGGGCCAAAAATAGCCAAATAAAGGATGTCTGTCACTCTGTGACTTGTTGGTGTGGTAATTAGACAGTCACTGTGTAGCCCAAAACAAACCACTATACAGAGGAAGAGAGAGGAATAGAGTCTTGTATGTCTGTATATGTCACACTTGGATCTGAGAGGGATTACAAAATTATTCCAAGAACAAGGAGGAACAGGAGGAAGGAACTATGAGGCCAGAGCACGTACTGTCTTATTGCCTTGATGTTGGTAGCAATAAATCTGCAGCAGTCTAAATGGGCTGTTTCATCCACCAGCACAACGCAGAGTTCTGGAAGTAAAGTCAACACAGATTTTCTGAGAGAGTGATTTTCAGAGTTGAGTAGCAAAGAAAAAAATGTGAAAAAACTCTGAATATGTGTTAGTCTTCAGACTCAGATTCCTCTAAGTATCCACCCTTTGCTTTGTTGACAGAGCTGTAAACTCTTGGCCTTCTCTCAATGAGCTTCATGATGAAGTTTCCTGAAATGGTTTTCACTTCACAGCTGTGTCCTGTCAGGGTTTAAAAGCCAAGAGTAAAGCAGTGATCAAAGCAAAGGGTTTTGACTTATTAACACTTCTTTGTTTACTACATGTCATATTTGTTCATTCATAGATTTGATGCCTTCAGTGAGAATCTAAAATGTAAATAGTCTCTAAAATAAAGAAAAACATTAAACGGAAAAAGCATGTCCAAAAGGCATGTCAAACTTTTGACTGTACTAAGATGCACTGACCACAATCTTAGTGAAAAAGAACTGCACCAAAGCAATATAAATATTGCGTTCCAAGTGAAATGAGTCCATAAAGGAAGAGGCTGTGCTCAGGGGCTGAGCGGAGGGAGCTCTGACCCAGAAGAATAAGATGGAAGATAGGTGAAGGAAATCACATGTTTTTGGATAACAACAAAGCAGACTCCAAATATGTGACCATTTGACAAGAGCGGCCTGCACACGGTCTATTAACTCGATGTCTTGATCAAAAACTCTGATTTCAGCTAATTCAGGCTAAAAAGGAACAGATTTTTGTACTTGCCACCACGTGCAGTATTGGAGGTCCTCTCAACAGATACTCCGATCCAGATCCCCTCTGGACTCTAATAGGTTCAATATGCAGTTGGCCATTCACTGCATACATCAAATAATCCACCTTAATTATCCAGATAAACAGTTCATTCACTTTTCACTGTGTTGTAGAGCAACTGCTTTCATCATTTATGTTTTCAATGTTTTCTTATCATTTTCGGTCATATTGATTTATGTCTAGACCTTGTAGCTCGCGTGATAGAACAACAGAACAAGAATCTAGCCCGACAGACAGACAGTGCCTATGTCTAAGTCTGCATTTGTCCGTTAGCTTAGGAGCGATGAAAACGCTACTGAGAGTAAAAGCCATTAAACCTTGCATAGCTCACCATATAAAACCCATAATATGTTTTGTAGGAGGGATTGGGGAGGATCAAAGGCACAGCAGCAGATATGAGTTTGTGTTCCTGACGTGGAGGGGGGCCGTCATACCAGACATAGTGAGCACATACATTTCCTTAGGCTCAGAGCGTCCTGGGGAGTTGGAGGGCAGATTTTTGACAGAGATGCCCCCCCCCTCCCCCCTACCTGTGTCACCCCCTGCCCCTCTGTTCTCGTCATTGTGTAATCCCTCCTGGGCGGTGAAATGAGCTGGTAATGATGACCGCTTTGATACACTTTCACCTTTTGAAACAAGTTGAGACCACACGAAAGCCACCTATGGTTTTCACGGGGATTTCACAGCCGCAAGTTATGTTAAAGCTGCACTGTGTAACTTTTCTGGTGACCTGCGAGATGTTATTGCTTATTTAAACTTCTGTTTAAAGGTGTTTATTGCTCAAAAAACGTTCATTTTTACAGTGAGCAGGATTGCCTCTTCACAGATCTGACCTGTAACTTGGTCACTTGTCATGTGGTAGTCCCCATGGAGAATAAGTTTAATGTTTAATACTCTGAAACTACTTACAAACAAAAATGTCTCCATGGACAAAAATCTTCCTATGAGCTCTTGTATATAGCTGAGATTTTATATTTTATTACTTATTTTTCCATTTTATTTTGATTTGCACCTTTTTTCACTGGCTTTTAATAAGTGACATGTATATTTCTTTTTGAGTATATTACTGTTTTTCTATGTTTTTTAGTAGCTGTATTGTATGTGTACCATATATTTTCTTCTACTGCGATTGTCATTGTCTGTCCTGTGTTTGTGTACAGCACTTTGGCCTACTGTAAAGTTTTTAAAGTGCTTTATAAATAAAGTTAGTATGGTATGGTATGGTTTGTACATACACATTTATATAGTTATTTCTATTTTTTACTCTTTGTTTTTACATTATATTGTGATGTGTGAGCTACTGTGTCCCAATAATTTCCCTTGTGGATCAGTAAAGTTTGTCTAAGTCGAAGTTTAATATAACTTAAACTGGAAAAAACAAAATCTAGTCAAGTTAAGATGACTTGAATTAAGAAGATTTCATCATGATTTGAGTAAATTTCACTTGACAAGTAAAATTATCTGCCAGTGGAACAAGACGTTTTGTATTTAAAATATGAAATTACATCTTAATTCTGCATTTAAAATAATAAAAAACAACTTTCTGCACTTAAAGAAACTAAATCAAATGTTAAATTAAGAAAAACAAACGTATTCCATTGGTAGATAATTTTACTTGTCAAGTTGAATCTACTCAAAGTAAAATGTTCTTAATTTAAGTCATTTTAACTTACCCAGATATTGTTTTTCCAGTGTAAATAGAACTGTACTAATGGCACGTAAATATATTTTTCATAACTATTAAACTATGTACAATTTGTTGGATTTCGTAACAATTTATCATCATGTGAATCTCAAGATAAGATAAGATAATCCTTTATTGTCTCCAAATGGGGAAATTTGTCTTGGACGTCAGGGGCACATCCAAAATAAATCCATAAATCATCCTTGAGTTTATTTTCCAGGTGCAGACAAAGGAAGGCCAACTTCTTCAAGACAGGATCCCAGGTGTGAGAGGAGACAATACAGACATGAGAATGAGCCTATAAAACAAAGTGCAGCAGGGGTCTACGAAGGTCGTCTCAGACCTGGAAACAGACTTCAGCCAAATAACAAAAATAAACCAACAACAAAAGTATGTATATAATGAGTAGGACCATCACGATGCAGTGGTCCCTCCTTTATCATGTTCATGTTCTAAAAATAACCCGAAATAGGTGAAATCCCAGAAGTTTTATAGTTGTTACTTATGTTTTAAGGCTGTAAAACCCCTCACCACACACTTTATACACTTTTCTCAGACAGGACAGTTTTCGCACCTTTTTACATCCTTCTTAAAACTTATCGCCGCTGTCGTCCTTAAGTTATTTTACTCTTTCTTTATGTAACAAACTGAAGATTTATTTATTCCGTAATGGAGCTCTACAGCCGAGTAACTTCTACCTTCCTTTAGCGTGTCCAGAAGCCCAAATTTTTGTGCCCAACTTTTTGTTCCTCTGACTTTGTGTGCGACCGCAGGAGCCTTTGTCATTGCAGTTTCGTCGACATTGTGGGTTTTGTCGGGGAGAAAACTTGCAAACATACAGCACTTCAGAATCACACTGCTAGAGACTGAACATTTATATAAATTTGGCAACTTGAACACATTCTGTACTGTACAGGACACACTGTATGGAACAGTAATTTTTGTGGCTCAATAGTTATCGTTTTTACTATTTCTTTGCAATAGTGGGAGATTTTTTTTACATTTTTCTATACTAAAATTTGAATTGACAGACCTAATAATGAGATTTCATTGCTAAATGGTTTGCTTTGTACAGTTTGTGAGGATCAGAGTCCATTCAGACACATTTCAAAAACAATTTGATTTCTTTCTTGGACATCTTGGAGGGAACTGAATTAAATTTTAAAAGTACATTATGTAACTCTTCAGGTGGTTCTTGTCCCCATTTGGCAGATTGTTCTTGCTTTGTCTGGAAATTTTCACAGCATAAACCTTTCTATCTTCATGGAGACCAAACCAGACCAAGTTACAGGTCAGATCTGTGGAAAGGCGAACCCAGAACACCCGTTTTTGTAGGTATTTTTGAGCTATAAAACCACCTGTAATTGCATAAATGTATGGCAGAGCTGTTTAAAGTCACACTGTGGTACATTCTAGGCAGAACAGATGACAGAGCCCCAACCAAAAAGTTACACAGTGCAGCTTTAAAACTGCTGGCGTTCTACTTTACATTCAAACATAAACAAAAACGTAGTATACACACCGAACGTCACTTTACGTAACTCAACACGATGCTGAAAGGGGAATGAATGGACATTTGTTCCTTCTCCTGACCAAATTAGCTGTCATTTTGTCTCTTTATGAAGAACATCAACAAACCCCAACGAATGACATCACCGTGTTTGGCCAAGTGTGTCCAAACAGCGAGCGAGGCAGCGTGGAGCGGAGTGTCCCGGATCCAAGACCTCGGCTCTCGCTCCCTCGGGCCAACCAGACCTGCCCACTAACGAAGACAAATGTGCCAAAAATCCACCAGCGCCCCCCACTACCGGCACACTATTATTTTGGCCCTCTCCATGCGCCTGAAAGCTTGGTTACATCATCCGCAGTGTCCACATTTCAATAATGCCTCTTGCAAGTCTCCCACTGGTTACAAGACCCATGGGGAGCTAGTGTTGAGAAAGCTAAATACCAGAATGCATGACAAAGAATAACAGTTTCAGAATGTTTTGACAGAATGGAGGCACTCGTTTCACTCTTATATTACAATCTACCATAAATTGTAACATGTTTATTGCAAAATTGATTGAACAGAAATACTAGGAAACATAATTTTATGGACTCATCGTGTGATTTTAGTGTTTGCTGTTTTACAACTAGAGATGCACTGATCCAGCTTTTTCGGCTCCGGTACAGAGTCCAATACTATGGCTTTACGTAAAGGTGCACTGTGTAACTTTTTGGTTGGCAGTATGTCACCTGCTTGTTTCTTTTTCTCTGCTTGAAATGTTCCACAGTATGACATTAAACAGCTTACAGGTGGTTTTATAGCTCAAAAATACCTAGAAAAACAGGCATTCTGACTGTGAGAAGGGTGGCCTCTCCACAGATCTGACCTATAACTTGGTCTAGTTTGGTCTCCATGAAGATAGAAAGGTTTAATGAGTTACTGTGAAGCATTACAGACAAAGGAATAATGCATCCATGGAGAAAGGCAGGGGTCCCACTCTGTTTCACTGACAAAATTTTTATTTCAAAACTTTTTCATGACCTAAAGTGAATTTTCCATGACTTTACCGCACCTACATGTGTAGAATTGAGCATATTTTTAGGGCTAAATATGAATAGTTAACCCTTTCCACTCACCTTATGGTTTGGTTTCATAGTTTTTTAACATTCAAAATACTGTCAGTGCATTTATTGTCGTCTCTTTTAAACAAAAGGCTCATATATTCGGAAATAATTATAATAGTCTAATGAGAACTTAACAGAATGCTGTAGTTGCATGAAAGAGATATTAAAATTACATGATGTTTCCAACTGTCAGTGAATTTTCCATGACTTTTCTAGGATTTCCATGACCGTGGGAACCCTGCGGACCCTCTACCAGAAAAAGTTACACAATAGACCTTTAAAGTAACTAAGGAAAAGCTTTGAAAAATCCAAGTTCAACAACATGAGGTGTTTTGGACCAATGCCAGTCAGAATATCGTCTCATTACACCAATTTATAGACCAAAATGAGATATTGCCTGAACAGATATCTTGGAACTGATCTAAATATCAGTATATCGTATCGTTTAATGTGATGATACAGTACTGATATCATGGGCTGCTGTATCGATATATATCACTAAGAGTATTTTTGGGTATATTTTACCAAATTATTTTGTTACAGTGCTACAGTTTTGTTGTTTGTTTAGAGGAAGGAAACTCATTTACGCAACACATTTGACATTTTCACTTGTTTTGATGATTAAAATGGGTGTGTTTCATATGAACTTTGCACAAAAAGTGATTTAACAGAGACTTTTAGTACCACAACCATGACTCATGACTTATTTTTTTATTGAACTGTATCGAATTGATTTGAAATATATCGTATCGTATCGAAAGTGTGCTGTATCGAGATATGTATTGTATCGTGGCCTATGTATCGAGGTATGTATTATATCAGCAAATTCTTCATAACCAGCCCTAAACCCAATCCATCAAAAGTATCAATATCGGTGCCGATATCTGATACCAGTATCGTATCAGTGTATCACTAATTGGAACTACTATGTATATAACTATGTAAAGGCATCAGAATTGTAACAGACCATTGACGACATCTGATCCACTCCGTTTTCTGGTAATCCGACCAAGTACTTTTAAAAGTGTTTGTAAATTAACTCAGAACCCCCCCGGGCCCCCCTCAACCCCATCCCTCTCTTCAGCCCCATGCAGGCCCAGCCATAGCAGACATTTTTGTGGTGAAATCATTAAACCCACGTGCAGTGCTCTCTCTGTGGTCACTGGGGGTCGTGCTCCTCTGCCTTTAGCTGAATAAATCATAAAGTTTGCCGGGGACCACACAAGAAGCAGCCCTGAGCACAGCCAGCGAGCCAGCCCATCCAGTCTGTGCAGTCAGCAGCGCTAAACACAGCCACTCACACACACACACACACGCACACATACACACACATACACACACACAGCCTGCTTTTCTGTTTTGTTTTCTGTTTTGTTTTTTTCATTACAACACAGGCAGTAAGCAGAGCTGGGAGGTAACTGAATACATGCACCGAAAATATGTATTCAGAATATATATTTTGAGTAACTGTATTCTCCCGTACAGTTACTTTTTCATTTGTTGGCATTCAGAAGAGTCAGTTTTCTAAAATCTAAGAGATACTTTGCAGTTCTTGATCTCACTTTAAGGTTTAAGGTTCAAACTGCACCATATTACAGGACAAAAACTAGAAAACACTGTTGCTGTGGTGAGGCATGTGGGATTTTTCCTTCTCTAATTAGTGATAAGAAAAGTAAGTAAACAAACATAATGCTGTTTTTAGTCCTATGTTGTGTTTTGACAGTACAACTGAAATGCAAGTCCATTTAAAAGTATTCTAAGTATTCAGAATATAGGACTCTGGTTGGACCATGCATCAGAATAAGGGACAATAAATTCATCTTTAATTCAGTATTCTGTGACTAAACACATTCCCCAAGTATTCTTCTGGCAGTAAGAATACACACACAAAATAAAACGCATAAGTCTACTGTCTACTGAAAGACTAAAAGGAGGAAGAGTCAATGCCAAACCGTACTGCAAGTCAATATTATTCTGGTAATTTAACATCACAGTGTAAGGATGTCAAGATTTAATGGTTAATTAAGTGCAATTACAGTATATCAGGACTATTTTAGAAGCAAAAATATTCCAGTGAATGAATGCTCAATACTGTGGCTCATATTAACTTCATCCTTCACAAAGACGGTCACATATTTTAAAATCAGGCAATGAAAAAAAAGGATTTCACAGTTTTTTAACCATTGTGTCAATAATTGTGAATGCACTTGATGTCTTTTGTCACAGTAATAATAGAAACCTTGTAAATCATGACATTCCATAGACCTGTAGTTTAATATGTCAAAAGGAAAGATCAGTTGTATAAACTGACTTCAAAACTGAGATGTGAGGTGTACTGAAAAAGACTTGTACAAAAGAAAGAATTCAATGCAATTTATCATCCAGATATGACTCAAAATAATACTATTAGGTTAAATGGTTTTCTTCTTTCTTGTCTTTTTCTTCTCTTGACTTATAAACACAGCTCCAATTGATGTGCAATTTCTAAACTCGTACAACTGAAGGTGATCGGACGATTACTTTTACAAGGAAAAGACAGAACATAATGGTAAATGTATATAGGGCTTTTCCTTGAAGGTGGAAAAGCGCTATAGAAAAATGTGACCATTTACCATTTACCATAAAACTGACCATTCATTTTACTTGGATTATAGGGAGCTGAAAGGAGAATTTAGTGAGTGAGTTATCTCAAGATTTGATATTTTTTGGTATTTAGATGTAAAAATGCAGATTAAATTCATGATTCACAAGTTTAATCTGCCTTCATATTTGGGATGTAACAATAACCAAAATATCGTGATTGTATCGTCAAAACTCTCACAATAACATCGAGAGCTGTCACAGTACATCGAATTACACGTACCTGCATTGTTTTATAGTAGGGACAGCTAAAAAACATCGGGAACTACATATCCCATGATTCATTTCAGCGCAGACAACATGAAGAAATATGTTTTTTACGTCATTTCTTGGGATTATGACAGAAACGTTTTTGGGGCTTAAAAATGCAAAAATCCGAAACCACCCTCCAGAGTGGAAAAGTTGAATATGCTCCGCTGTAGTGTTTCCATCTACACTGCCCAAGACGCAAATCTCTGGTCAGATCTGCACGCGTCCGCACACTTTTGCGTCACCGTATGCGCGCAGATTTCCACTCGAAAACACTCGTCTAACCGCGGAATAAAAAATGAAGACGCGTCGCCGCTTTTGCGTCTTCTGTTCAGACCATCATCATATAAACGTGGTCTTAAATGCAAAAAGTATCCTATCTACTATTACATTAATCACTCTAAAATGTCGCAATAAATATCGTACCGTGAAATGAATATCGTGATAATATCAAACCGTGAGATTTGGATATTGTTACATCCCGACTTCATATAAATACACTCTGCATAGTTGTTCTTTGCATGAATTTCAGTGCTCGTGTAGTCATGTGAATTTGGGCCAGATACATAGAGATACTTAATAGTTTTGAGTAACATTTTTTAGTCGACTAATCGATCAGCAAGACCATCTATTTCTTTAGTCAACTACAGCTCTAGTATTGTATAGTATAAATTCATAAAACAAGCTCCAACACAGACATGACGCTGGAAAAGTTCAGGATCTGAAATAGACGTCAACAACACTTGCTTCTAACATCACATTGGCCCGGTCTGAAAAAGCAGCACATATTTGAGCGCTGAGGGCTCAAGAGCATCATAAAGGGGAGAGATCCTCTGTCTGGATGAGCTCGCCAGACTGATCCTCCAGCCCAGCCCCGACTGCTGCAGGAGGAAGCCCTGTGCTGATCCTGTCTGGGGAACACTTAGTCAGGCCTGGCTGAGAATGTCCGCATATTTGTGTCTGTGTTTGCAGGATGCACCTATTAATTTCACTGGGGACCTGGACACGTCGCCCCTAAAGATGTCAGCCGGGGTGTTTGGAGCGCTGCACAGTCATGTTTTCATGTTAATTTGTACGCCAGAGAAGTGGACAGGATGTTTTCAGTCTGTGATGGTACAGGTTAACAGAGTTCATTAAAGGTCCTATATTACACACAATTTTATCTTTTGAGTTTTAAGTCGTGTTGGAATAATGTTATCTCATCAAAAACAGACCTGAAGTTGTGTTGTTTTTTTTTTCATTCACACATGTTTGAGAAACCCTTTATTATTACTCTGTCAAAAAACTCAAAATGCTCTGTTCCACCTTGTGATGTCTCACAGCTACATTTAACCTTTTGTTCAGTAGAAAATGGCAATGCAGTTTCAGCGCTTAGTGAAGTTACTGAATATAGAGGGAGATCTAATCGTGTATCATTTGTTCATTTGTTTTTCAATATAAAATCAAAAATAAGGAAACGAAAAAAACAACTGTTTTCTTGATTATTTGTCTCCAAAACCAAAATGAAAAAACGAAATACGTCTGTTTCCTGTTTCCGTGACTTAAATTGCGATGCCGGACTTTTGCTCCGCATATGGACTGAACCAGGACTAAACCAGGACGAAACCAGGACTAAACAGTTTTCAGTCCTGGTCTGGTCCCAGTCTCAGTCCTGGTCTTAGTCCTGGTCTGGTCCCTCTCTGTTCCCGGTCTCAGTCCCTGTTTCGTCCCAGTCTGGTCCCGGTCTCAGTCTCGGTCGGATCCCGCTCTCAGTCCCGGTCTAAGGCTTGGTACTGTTCCTGGTCCTGTTCCTGTTCCTGGTCCTGGTCCTGGTCTCAGTCCTGGTCCTGGTCTCAGTCCTGGTCCAGCACTCAGTCCTGGTCTGGTCCCGGTCTAAGTCCTAGTCTCAGTCCCAGTCTGGTTCCGGTCTGGTCCCGGACCTGTTTTAGTCCTGGTTCAGTCCTTGTGCGGCGCAAAAGTCCGGCATCGCAGTTTAAGTCATGGAAACAGGAAATGGTCATTATCAGTTTTTTTCATTCCAACTCAAAAAACAAATCATTATCTATTTTTTCATTTTAGTTTTGGGGACAAATAATAAAGAAAATAGTTGCTTTTTCATTTTCTTATTTTTGGTTTCATATTGAAAAACAAATGAACGAATGATACACGGATTATATCTACCGAAATATTTATTTCAATGCACAAATTCAAACTTTTGTTGCAAAAATGAAAGTACTAGAATAATTTATAAACTCAACACCTTTTTGAAAAATATCCTTCCTTTGTTTAAGTGAGGTATTTCTTTGTTCTGTTTTGTGTTTGTCTTTGTGCTCAATACCGTGGACATGGTCATGAGCTGTAAATAAAATTAAATGAAACTGAATAAGGAGTATGGAGTTTAAAACACAGTAGAGCACTTCCTGTATTATCACACAGAGGGTTTTCTGTGTGAGAGAAGCTTTGAGTATAAATATGCAGGATTTGTGAGTTAAACATATGTGAATGAAACAAAACACAACTCCATGTCTGTTTGTGATGCAGAAACAAAATTATAACAAATCAGAAAATAGTGTATTATAGCCCTTTAATCAGTCAGACTTTATTTACTCATGGGTTTCAGCTTCCTGTTATATGCAACAGTTCAAAAGATATAATATTTTGTTTTTAATTGTTCATCACTATGGAAACATTAATCACTTTTTATCATTCTGAAACCCATGATTAAAGTGTTTTTCATACACAGCATGTAACTCAGGGGCACAGAGTCACATGTAAACCTCCCTCCCACTTCCTCAAGCTTTCAGTCGAACCTACACACACTTGAACATACGCACAATCGAACCTACACACACTGGAGCCTACGCACAATCTAACCTACTTGCACTTTAACCTACTCGAACCTACACACAGTCTAACCTACTTGCACTCAAACCTACACAATCGAACCTACGCAGAGTCGAACCTACTCGCACTCAAACCTACGCAGTCTATCCTACTCGCACTCGATCCCACACACTCGAACCTACGCACACACTCAAACCCATGCACACTTCAACCTACACGTACTGAAACCTACACGCACTCGAAACTACGCACTCTCCAACCTGCACACACTCCAACCATTTTCATTTTACGGTAATGGTGAAAACATTCAAGCAGGTCTTTAGTTTCACTGCTGAAAAAATTCTTAGAAAGTGTATCGATGTCGGGGACATTGATACACTTTCTAAGAATTTCTCCTTCAACCCATTACCCTCCCAACTTACACAGTCCAGCTCTTTTTATTTCTGGAATAAAACTATAAACCTAAAGACCGTGCAAAGTTGTCTGTGGATGCTTCCTGTTGCTATCTCCAACCTTGCTAACAAAAGTTTAGATCCAACTAATGCAAGACTTCCCCTGGGGATAACACGAGCCCTGACGGTGCTGACAAAGGATGGGTATTTGTTATTTGCTGAGATAATCATCCTGGATTTAAATAGTACTTTTTTGGACACACAAAGCTGTTAATCTGTGTCATCCGTCCCTCCGTCCACCACCAACATTCACTCTTCATTTACCACTTTCACACTGGGCAATGTGGGTGAAGTTCCTTGCCTCAGGACACAACAACATCTCTCCCATTCAAGTACCAGTCCCAGACCTGCATAGCTTCTGAAATTTGAAGAGATCTGAAGAGATCAGGATTCGACGAGCTGGTATGACCTGCTGGGGGCACAGGGCAAGTAACTCTGAGCAACCCTGTGTTCAAAGGAAGGTGGTGACATGCACTGGGCTAACTTTGAAAATGGGGAAGGAGAGAATGACGGACAGCGCTGCATGCGAGACGAGGGTGAGGGGTCACTGAGCAACACCAAAAATTTCAGAAGAGGGAAAAGTCAAATTAGACTCCCTCTAATAATTAAAATAAAAATCTCACATTTTGTTGTTTTAATTGTTTAATATGAGAAAACTACAACTACAATGTTTTCTACAGAGATGAGAAGCAATTATTTATTTTATTATTTATTATTATTATTATTTATTTTATTATTTATTATTTTCCGGGCTATTACACGCGCTCTTAAGCCTCCGACCCCATTAAAAAACGACTGCGCGCCCCACAATCCAGAGCGCCCTATAAACGAATCCACTCGGGTGTCCCAGCACGACTTCAGTAAACTACAAAGCCACACCACCCGCAGCGCACGCAAACACACACGGAGCAGACAGTGACCGCACAGCGAAAAACACCCACAACCACACTCATCACTCCACGCCGACGAGGAACGGAACGGAGGAACGAGCCGAAAAAGCGAGTGCAACGTGCCACTTCTAGACACGACTGAACAACTGAGTCACTGCGAACACGTCGACAATCCAGCGGTCCCAGACACACCCTCCCTACACGCCACAACTGAACAAAGCCCAGAGTCACCGTGAACGCCACAAACAAAGCCCCACTGACCCATCATTGTTTTATCATCAGTTTATTTGTGAAAAACGTTCAAAAATACTGTATTTTACGTGCTATTAGGTGCTCTGGATTATAAGACGCATTAAATGGTCTATTTTTGAACTTTTTTCACAAATAAACCGCACCGGACTTAAAAAAAAACAACAGTTGGATGGGTCAGTGGGACTTTGTCGTGTTCACGGTGACTCTGGGCTTTGTTCAGTTGTGGTGTGTAGGGAGGTGCTGTCTGGGACCGCTGGATTGTCGGTGTGTTCGCAGTGACTCAGTTGTTCAGTTGTGTCTAGAAGTGGCACATTGTGCTCGCTTTTCCGTTTGTTCCTCCGTTCCGTTCCTCGTTGGTG
Organism: Boleophthalmus pectinirostris; assembly: GCF_026225935.1. NCBI lineage: Eukaryota > Metazoa > Chordata > Actinopteri > Gobiiformes > Gobiidae > Boleophthalmus > Boleophthalmus pectinirostris. Next base: position 36,052,005 of record NW_026571190.1, read on the forward strand.
TGGAGTGATGAGTGTGGCTGCTGGTGTTTTTTGCTGTGCAGTCGCTGTCTGCTCCGTGTGTGTTTGCGTGCACTGTGAGTGGTGCGGCTTTGTAGTTTACTGAAGTCGTGCTGGGACACCCGAGTGGATTCGTTTAATGGGCGCTCTAGATTGTGGGGCGCACGGTCATTTTTTGATGCGATTAGAGGCTTGAGAGCGCTTTTAATAGCCCAGAAAATACGGTAGACCATTCTATGGCAGTGCGCCTTATAATCTAGAGCGCCTAATAGTGCGGGAAATACGGTAAGCTTTTTCAGTTTTGTCATTCTTTTCTTGGGCGGCAAAAACCTCAGTCAGCGGTCTCGCGCTTCAAACCTCTGCCACTCAAACTGTTTTTTCACACCCCGCTGTCTGTTATTGGCTCCGTCTTCACCTCTCTGGCCCGAGTCACCTGCCTTAAAGGTGGGGGTCGTCACGCGTGTCACGGTGAGAAATCCGACTGGCAGCGCAGCCCGGAGATAGACCGGAGATTGTAACTTTAGCCACTCCGCTAACGGGGGCCATACCACCTCTCGACCCCGGGCCACACATTTCAGCCTGAACTTTGGCCCCGTGACCACACGAGTAGCGCCGGCTCTTACACGCGCACATAGACACGCACAACACACACATGCACACAACGTACACACGCAGCATAACCTTAGACACCCTTCAGCTCACGGGCAGGCAGCCATTACCTTGAGATTGTATCAGTGTCAGTTTGGGGGGGATTCTAGCTCCCTGGGGTGGCAGATAGCGGGCAGGCGCCTGATCCTTCTGTGAAATGTTAATGTGAAACAAAAAAGCCCGGACGTTAGAGTGTAGCAATGTGCGCCGCTCGTTCACTTGAGAAATTCTATCCCTTTTAGCATCAATTGGCGCGTAATCAAGCCTGAAACAAATCAGACAGCTTTCAATGCCATGCAAAGCTTCTTAAGAGCTCATTTATAGTTCCACATTTAGATCAGTGGAGCGTGATTTACAGTATCTACAACGCTTGGACCTCATTAGAGTGAGACAAAAATCTCCCATTCAGGCCCAGTTCGAGTGTTCATTAGCGCAGGTCTGCTCATTTTGAAGACAGTAAATTGGCCCAGGAATGTGCCTCGCTCGCTCCTTATCAAACTCTAGAAGTCAGGAATCTGGAAATGCCTTGCTTTGTTGAGCGTTTAGTTTATCTGCGCAGTAATTGCACGCTGTAAAACTCCCTCTTCGGGCTCCCTGTGATCCCCAGTGGCCAATGTAACCATCTGGCCCTCGCAAAGATCTGAGCAGGAAGTTATGTGCGACGTCAGAGGATTGGAACTGTGATAATGGATGTTTAGCCTCACATTAAGTTGGCTGATGCGATACATATTTTGCATTGTGTTTGGTCAGTGTCAGTGTACATTTTGCAAGCATGTACCGCAGGATTACATAAGAGTAGGGGTGTGACAATAACCAAAATCTTGTAATAGAGTATCGTAAGGCTGCTCGATTATGGAAAAAAATCATTATTGTGATTATTTTGGTCAATATGGAAATCACTTTATTATTATTGATTATTCAAACTATTATTTTTTTAGTTACACAATGCATTTATCTCTCAAAAAAAAACACTTTGTTATTGATAATTTATGCAAAACTTAAAAATTTAAAATAAATATAGGCTACAAATATATATCTTAGAGCAGTTTTACGATGTATAAAAAATGAATAAAACATACATTTTGAACATGAAATAAGGCATAGAAAAATATAAATGTATCCAAAATAAACTATATATCCAGCTGTTCTACAATCTCTATTAGGGATGCAACAATAACCGAAATATCATGATGTCGTATCGTCAGTTCTCAAATTCTCACAATAATGTCGTGGACCATCACAATATATCGAATTACAAGTCTCTTTGCTTAAATTAAGAGTTATGGTGCAGCAATAGCTAAAAAAAGACAGTGGGAACTACATAGACCATGATCCTTTGCTCCATTTCAGTGCAGACTACAAAAAGAAATAACAGTTCTAAGCACTTTTAAGTCTTGTCAAGGCATTTTAAGAGGAAAAAGTCACATATTAACAGTTTTGTATCGCAATAAATATCGTACCGTGAGATATACAGAGTGAAAATATCGTACTGAGAGATTTGAATATTGTTACATCCCTAATCGTGAGCCTCACCACCATATCGTGAGCTTTCCCATAATATCGCAATAAATATCGTACCGTGAGGTTCATACTGTAACGGTATTGTATCGTGAAACCTGGATATCGTTACACCCCTAATCTCTATATTTTAAAAATAAAAGAAATATACTTATTTATATAAAAATATTCCAAAATAAACTTTAAAAATATGAGTTTGGAGATCGTTTGACACACAAATCGAAATTGCAATCAAGATTCAATTAATAGCACAGCCTTATCGTATCGCCAAAAGTCTTAAAATAATATCTTGGACCATCACAATATATCGAAATTACATGTCTCTTCAGTTAATAAATGAATAGTTATGGTGCAGGAATAGCTAAAAAATCAGCCGGAACTACATAGACCATGATCCTTTGCTTCCTTTCCATGCAAACTACATGAAGAAATAACTATTATAGACACTTTTAAATCTTAGTTCTTTGGATTAAGTCTTGCCAAGGCATTTGAAGAGAAAAAAGCAGCGTATTCACGGTTTTGTTAGCCCAAAATATCGCAATAAATATCATATCGAGAGATTTGGATACTGTTACATCCCTACATAAGGACAGAGAGGTTTCCATAATTGCTTGGTGTCACGCGGTGTTTTTATTACATATTAGGAAACACATTTAGAGGCACCAGTTCATAGGACTCTCGGTCTTTGTTCAAGATCGAGCGAAACCCCCTCAGAGAAATCAGCTCACACTTTCGGCTCAGTTTGTGCACCGTTCCAAGCTGTGGGAGCTCCATCACTGAAAGCTTGTATTCTCAAATCAGTTCACACTCGAGGGATAACATGATAACTGTCAGATGAATGCAGGGCTTAGTTGCTGAAGTCTGATGAAGGGAGTAGTCTTATAAAATAGTCAAAATCATTCAGTGTAGTATACATGAGGGAAAGCACTCAGCTCTGCCTTATAGTTCACAATATTGGGTCAATCACAAGCAGTCACAAACCTTATTGCACAATTATTTAAAGAATCTATGGCACTTGTGGACCATTTTGTTTGAAATATATATTATAATATTCACAACGAGAAACAAATTCGATAATTTTTGCTTTTGAAAATTGAGGTGCCCAATGGGTAGCCAGGCTGGCGCCATCTAGAGCCTCTGCCCAATTTCATTTCTCTTCGGCGACTAGGTCAGGAATCGGAATACAGTAGATGTTTTGCAAGAACCCCAGAAATTGTAGACCGCGCACCGGCCAATCAGCGAAGAGCTGTGAAGCCATGACTAGGTCCCTTTTGAGATTCAGCACAACAGTAAACAAAGAGGCCGAGATGGATGTAAACGAAGCCATACATTCTGTGTTGGCAACGATTCCCAAGATCGAGGATTTAAAGCCGGAACAAAGAAAATGTTTGGTGTATTTTATCAAGGGGAAAGAAGTTATTGCCCTTCTTCTTGTGGGATTTGGGAAAAGCTTAATATACCAGTTAGCCCCGATAGCGGCGCATTACATACGTCATGACCAAACAGCAGCGATTGGTTAAATTAAAAAAGTACCTGCCTACCGTCAAGCGAACGAGTCCTAATGTTGCGAGGTCAGACGGTTTCCACGAAGTGAAACCGGCTGATGAATCAGGCCACCCAATGGGAGCAAATGTCGGTGTAAAAGTCATCACAGTAAAGAGCAGATAGCTGCAAATTACGCAAGGCAGTAGTGGATTTTATTATTTTTTTTAATTTGTACCAAAATAACTATGCAATGCTGCTGTATCCAATGCTTATCACAGATTGATAAAATAAAATCAGAGAACAAAGTACAGAGCAGTGGGCGTATACTGGTGTCAGTAAAAATGAAAGCTGAGAGTTGATCAGCAATATGACGTCTTAAAATAAGTGATTTAAGATTACTCAAACATGAACAAATCTCTCCAAATACAACTTCAAGACAGTAAATGAGAAGGAAAACAACTATAACATGATTAACAGCTCTGAAAAGTAAATTTTGTGTGATAACTCTGCTTTAAGAGAAAAAATCCAAGCCTTGTCTTTATTTTTTGTACTGAATTCAAACAATACAATATTAAACTCATTCACTGCATGAGACTAACCAACGTGGTAACAAGCTTTGCATTCAGCTTTGGCGTGGCGCAGGTGGAAAGAATAGACCTTGTTACTTGAACTTGTATAAATGGTTCATTGAATCAGAAATTCTGGCATCTCTTTACATAAGTCCAGGTGTATGGACCACACAGCCAGGCCTTTGTGAAACACCAGCAATCCCAGTATATGAACACCTGCTGTTTTCATCCACTTCATCCATCATTTGAACTGACGAAAAAAAGGTTTATTCATTTACAGACTCAACATATGAATTAGTAATTACTGTGGAGGACCAACGTGAGTGAAATGACAGCATTATTATAAACATATAGACCTTGCGTTTAGGCGATTATTCAAATTGTATTGCATTAAAGGTGCCTGCTTGTGTCCATGGAGATCTTACTACTTTGAGTGCAATGTTCCAAAGTATGGCATTAAACTTATCCATCTCCACAGAGACAACGAGGCCACTATGCCAATTTACAGGTGAGATCTGTGAACCGGTGACTCCACTCACAATAAAAATCCATGTTTTTAAAGGTATTGTTGAGCAATAAAAATTCCCATAATTGAATAAATGCATCTTATATAATCACTGGTCAAAAGTTTTAGAACACCACACTTTTTCAGTTTTTTCCAGTTTTTTACTTTTTACTTTTGCCCAGAGGTGGGACCAAGTCTTTGTTTTGCAAGTCTCAAGTCTTTTACCTCAAGTTTGAGTTAAGTCCCAAATCAAATACAGGCAAGTCCAAGTCGAGTCTCGAGTCGCTGGGCCATAAGTCCAAGTCAAGTCCAAGTCGTCTGCTTTAACCTTCAAGTCATTTCAAGTCTTTAAACCAAAGTACCAAAAATATCTTACATTTTTGCAATTTATATGACTTTTAAGATTAATTGTACTTAAAAAAAAAATTCATAGTATATTTATATATGAATATTTATAGAATACATAAAAGGTGTAGAAATTGCAATTTTTCCTCTTTAAACGGCTGGACAAGATCTTAGAGTGAATCATTACAGTCAGAATAGAAAAAACTCAAATTTACAAGTGTTTCTCAAGTCTTCCCAAGTCACAGGCCTCAAGTCTGAGTCAAGTCCCAAGTCAGTGACCTTCAAATCCAAGTCGGGTCCCAAGTCTTAGTCCAATTTATCAAATCAATTCTCTAGTCCTAAAAATAGTGACTTGAGTCCAAGTCATGACTCAAGTCCCCACCTCTGCTGTTGATCAAAATGTTTTCAAAATTTTTGATTCATGAAAGTGTTCACCTTTGGCAGATATAACAGATGAACACACTCGTGGCTCGTTCTTTTTACAACGGAAATCAAATATTCTTCAGAAAGATCTTCCCAAGTCTGTCGCAGAAGTTCCCATAAATGTGTGGCACTTGTAGGTTTCTTGAATTTCACTTTTCTGTCCAGTTCATCCAAAAAACAGCTCGATGGGGTTTAAGTCTGGAGACTGTGCAGGCCACTCCATGTTTTCAAGTTTTACCATCTTGTTCTTTTTTCCTGAGGTACTTTTGGCAGAGCTTGGACTTGTGTTTTGTATCTTTTATCTTTTTTTAACCTCTGGCTGTTCAGTTCTTACCTTTGTACCATTTCAAGCTCTTCATTGGACTTGCACGACTTCAACTGCAATAAATAACTGTAAAAATTAGGGTGTTCTAAAACTTCTGACCGACAGTGTAAGTTTAACACCATACTGCAACAGCGTCTCCACAGTGGCAGACCCCCAACCTAAAACGTTACGCAGTGCACAAAATGTTTGCGTGAAAATTGTAAAATGACCATATGAAATCCAATAATTAAACAAAAAGGCCATCAGGAGGTTACTCCCTATAAGGCGAGTCCAATTTGCACAGATCCCCCTTTATACTTTTGTTTATTATGGTCCCAAGTTTTCCTTGCCTCGCTGTTACCAAGGCTCCATATGTCAACATCTCACTGGTGGTTTGCATGGGCTCCAAACAACAGATAGGGTGCACTGAACCTGCCATGTAAACTTTGTACAACAGCATCAGCAGAACTATAATTATTTATGAAGCCAGAGTGTGGGAACATTTTTTAATAATGGGCTATTATGAGACAACACATATATTTGAATAAAAATGTTATTTCTCAATATAAAGCCAAAACAGTATACGTATAAAGCAATGACAACAGCACACATATACATTAGACTCACTAGACACATTAGGACTCTTTTAAAGATACAACGGTAACACTTTATAATAACTACAAATTACTTAGCCTTAATAAAGCATGAACAAAGACTTAGTTAATAATGAACAAAGACTTAATTAATAATGATTCACACTTAGTAAATGCTTAATAAAGCATAATTTGTCTTCACTTTAGAAAAGCTCTCAAAAAGACTTTACTAACAGATAACAGCTGCCTGAATTATCATTGCATTGTATTATAAGTAAATCATTGTCTCATAGTTTACTAATGATTAATAAATGCTCAAATGGTTAGTTCATGAGTAATTAAGTATGAAATAATTATAAGTATTTACAGCACAGGCAAATTAAGTGCAAGTGCGAATTAAGGTAGTAATTAAGTAGTTACTAAGCTTGAATCATTATTAATTAAGTCTTTGTTCATTATTAATTAAGCCTTTGTTCATGCTTTATTAAGGCTAAATAAGGTGTAGTTATTATAAAGTGTTACCGATACAACATTAGGGCTGCGTATCATTAAGAAGTTGCCGATACGATACATACCTCGATATATAGGCCACGATATGATACATATCTCAATACAGTGCACTTTTAATTCAACACGATACGATATTTCAAAATTATTTGATACTGTTCAATAAAAATAAAGGCTAAATCATGGTTGTGATACTAAAAATCTTTGTTAATCCACTTCTGTTGCAAAGTTAATATGAAACACAAACATTTCACTCATCAAAACTCTGAATATGTCAAATGTGTCGCATAAACAAGTTTCCTTCCTCTGAACAAACAATAAAACTGTAGCCCTAACAAAATAATTGAGTAAAATGTACCAAAAAATACAGCAGCCCACGATATCGATACTGCATCATCACATTAAGCGATAAAATACACTGATATTTCGATATTTTGCACACCCCTATACAATATATGCTTTTCTCTTACACTAAATTTACTGTTGTGAGCTTTAAGAAGGTTTTTAACTTCTCAAAAACATACCTGGAGTTGTGTTTTGTTTCATTCACACCTGTCCGAGTAACGCTGCATTACTAGTCTGTTTACATCTCCAAAGCTTAAAATGCTATGTTCCACCTTGTGAGGTCATGAAGCAGTAATTTTCAAGTTAACAGCTCCTTTTAATCTTTAGTTTAGTATAAATCCCAGGAAATCCCCGGGTTTAAATGAACCAGATGCTTGTTGTGAAGGTGTTTGAGGTTTAAAAACACAGTGGAGCACTTCCTGTATGACCGCATGACATCACGAGGTGGAACAGTGTTTTCAGTTAAACGTGTGAAAGAAACAAAGCACAACTCAAGGTATGTTTTAGGCAGAGAAACAACATAAAATAAATCAGAAAAATGCATTATATAGCCCCTTTAATTTAACTTAGAAAACATTCGTCAGTTCATTAAAATACATCAACAATTTCATTCCGCGGAAGCTTTAAAACGGAGCATAATTAGGTGCTGGGTCAGAGAAGCCCGTTTGATAAATTGCTGCCTTTCCCAGCTTTGCTAACTCACCGGTTTGTTTATGTCAACATTTCACCTTTAGTGTTTAGTGACCCAGCCGTCCGGTGGTGGTTCTGGTTCAGGCCACCTCGCCATAGAACAGGCGTGGCAAAATCAAGATGGATTGAAAGGGCCGGTTGGTGTGGGTAAAGAAGCGGGAGGAGGGGGAGGGAGGGAGGAGAGGGAGGGGAGGGGGGGGTATTTTTGTGAGCACCCCTACAATACTCCACCTGTGCCTCAGTCATACACCAGAGGACCACCCACTTAGGAAGCCGGAGAAGTCCAGAATCCCTATAACCTCTTTGGGTGGGCAATAAGGCCGAGCGCTGCAGTCAAATGTTTCAAACTGCTCGGAGACGCGGGAGGGACGGATCTGAAGGGAAACTATCATAGCGCCGGCGAAGTATAACAAGGGCTGTGGGGGATTAAAGACGAGCTTCATCACGTCGGGTCTTCTGTGCCGCGCAAAGGGCAAGTCTGTGGGTGAACTGGAGTTTAAAGAGCATAAAATAAGAATTCAAATGGATCATGATAAAAGAAATGAAGAGGCTTAGACTAAAACTAATTTTATTGAACCACAAGGGAAGTTATTTGGACACAGAAACACGCGTCGCCAAATAAAATAATAAAAAAGAGCAAAACACAAATGGAAATAATAAAGTCTGTATTTTTCGAGGTCAATATTTGGGTGTTTTGGGGTTTTTTTTCATCATTTTTAAGCATTACAACGAGATTTGAGCTGTAAAAAGTTGATTTATGAACTTCCATGACTCATTATAAACACAAACTAAGCACTTTAAAGGTGCATTGCGCAACTTTTCTGGTGAAGAGTCTGTCACCTGCTTGTTTTCGTGGAGATGTTATTGATTTTCAGGTAAAGATCAAAGCCGTCTATCATGAGGCAGACAACTATAGGGCTACATTACAGGATCGGATCTGTGGAGAGGCATTTTTGAGTAATAAAAATACCCGCAATTAATAAATGACAGATAAATGTGTTTAATGTCAATATCATGGAACATTCCAGGCAAAGAGACAAGCAGGTGACAGACGCACAACTAGAAAAGTAAACAATATTTTTGAAAGAATATTGTACATTTAGAGTTGTTTTGTGGGGATAATTCTGCTTTAAGATGTGGTTTCATTTATTATTTTTTATCGTCTATATTTACTACAAGAATATATCATGCTTACATTTTTTTTTTTTTTATTGTGAAAGGCCTAACACTGTCCTTTTTTACCACCCCATATCAAAGATTTATTATTTAAAACAATATCAGGTGATCTACTGCTTTGAAATAAAAATCAAAGTTTCACTTAACACCCGGCTCATCCCTCTCATCAGCACCTGCAGGTGAATTTCACGGAGCATTAATAACTGTCCGTTTTGACACTAGCATGACGCGGCGAACAGCAGATGAATCACAGACCTCCACATGAGACGCTCAGAGGTCAAAGCCATACTTCACACTCTGAGCCGTAACACTGAGCAGCTCCTGTAGGCTCTTATGTTAACATGAAGCACTGTTCTGCACATATGATCACACGCCCGATAATCCAGCCTGGATACGCCGTTTTATTGCCAAATTCTCCACGCTGGTTTCCATCGCTCATAACAACAAAAATAATATTGATAATGCAATAGTCTGTGATCCCCATAGAAGGCGGCAAGTGAACCATCACCATTATTCACTCACATTCAGGGAAAGGTGAGCGTCTGGCCCAATGACAACACTGTGCTCCAGTCCAACCACTAACCTCTGGGTTTGTGGGTTAATGCTAAAACCACTGAGCCACTGCCGTTCCACCTCTGTCTCTATAAAACTAACTGAGTAGTGTCAGTGTCTTGTATGCGGCAGAACTGGAGAATATGACCAAAAAATAATAATAATAATCCAGATTTTTTTCCCCCTCATATTAATCAAATCAACCTTTTCAATTATTTTTTTCTGTAGAAACAAATAATATTTTAACCGAACTGAACTGAAAATGACTCTCGATCTTTATTCAAATGTGATCAATTATACAGTCTTAGTGTGTACTGTAGGTATCAACATTTCATTTGCAGTGTGAACATTTGTCCCAAATAATACACAAAGTCATAAGTTAAAAGTCATAAAAGTAATAAGTAATAGATAACATGCATAAATCCACTTTTACAGCTCATAAAATCCACATTAGTTATCTTCTCAGACAAGTGTAACATCCATCAGTGCTGAGTATTAAATATAGAGAATGAAAAACAGACATTGGGTTTAAATAGCCTCCTGTTTTCAAGCAGTAATCTGAAATGTAAATGGACTTAATGGGAGCGTAAGGATGAGTGTCCTGGCTGTGTTTGCTTGTATCTATCTTGTGCTTATATGAGTGTGAGTGATTGATGGCCGAGCGGAGGTGAAGGCCTCCTCCCCGGTGGTCTGTCTGGGCTCTTAGCCACTGTGCAGTGAGCGCTGCTGCTGCTGCTATCCCTGACCCACATCACCACATCATTGACACTAAACCGACCGCCAATCTGGCCCTGGCTCGCTGCCTGCTGCCTCTGGCTGTGTCCACACTGGAGCCGTGTGAATTATCACCCAACTTCATTACTAAGACCAAACAATTATGCAGAGAGCTCTGTGTCCACAAACTACAAGATAGAGTTTATTTATCTGTGGTTATTGTTGAGTGGGCTGAGATCTTTGCTTCTTCTTAAACATTGTCCACAGCAGAGCCCTGTCCTGTGGCCCATGTGTTAAGTGGCAAACACAGAAGGATAAAACAGCCCAGGAACACTATCCCATATTCAAATAAACAGAGGTGTGTGGGGTCTCAAGAACAAACACACATTCATTAGGTGTGGCAGACCTGCCATGTCTGACTGGAGATGCACATTCTGTCCTGCTCGTCTTTCTATTCACTTTTTCACAGTTGTGGAGTTCTGAGTTCCACATTACAAAACTGTGCCCCTGTACTGCCCCAGGCTTCAGAGGGTTTGAGTTTAAACCCTCCGTAGGCTGCCCACTGCTGTTTACCCCAGAACCCTGACTGATGGATTGTATTGTTTGGCCTTTCACCGCTATAATTGGCTCTGTTGTATAGGTTAGACTTGGGATATGTTCTGCAGGCCCTAAACATGCCACACATGGCCCGAGGGTCATTAACACTCGTATCAGTCCAAGGCCCCCGTACATGGTAAAAGGTTGAGGAGTGCACGTCACCGCCGGCCACAACAGCCGCTGGACCAGAGACACACTGAGCCTGCATCCAGCCCACACCACTAAATATTTAGCCAGGGCTCACATGGCCAGTCCAAACATCACTCGAAACAATTACCCCTGGCATCATCTGTGTACTGTTCTGCCTCCTTCATATATGCATGTGTCAAGTGCACTTTTCACCACCAAACAACCTGAATATTTAGTTACATTTATATGTCACTTTGAACATTCCCATTGACAGCACAGACGTAACATGAAACATCATCAAACTAGGGCTGGGTACTGCAGGGTCCTTCAGGATTCAATACGAAACGATATTACGATATGGCGATACATGTGATAATCGATATACTGCACATCAGACTCTGTGAACCAAATACATTTTAACGACAATATTTCTTTGTTAAACCACTAATTGCAAAATTAATATGGGATAAAACCACTGTAAAGAGTGAATATGTCAAAAATATTGCATAAACAACTTTACTTTCTCTGAACATACTGTACATCATAACTGTAGCACTGTTTATTTGTTTATTTAGTTATTTAATTGATTGGGACACTGGGATTTAATGGACAGACAGGACACAACATGAATGTAAACACAATAGATTGTAGCCAAAGGCTAATTTCCAGCCGTTGTCCGAAAGTGCTGGAGTCACAGAGGGCCACACAATAAAATATATATGTAACAAAATTATTTTGTAAGGTATTCAAAAAAAAAAAAAAAAAAAACTCTTGCCAATATATTAATATAGCAGCCCATGATAACAATACTGTATCACTAAATTTAGTATCATGATTTATCGTACTTTCAATATGAAACTATGTTTTTTGCCACGTTGCCAACTTAATGGAGGAGGCGACCTGTAATTGACTGATTGTGTTGTATCTGTATTTAGTAAAGCACTGCTCTGTTTGTGTTTTTTACCTGAACATTTTAATGCTCATTTTAAATCTCTGTACGTCTGCTGCTGTATCCTGTAGCTCTATTGCAACTGAAAAACTGAATTTCTTTTGGGATTATTATCGCTGTATTTGTCTATCTTATTACTCACTTGTTTTGCAGAGTTTAAAATGTTAAAGTCAACAATAACTAAGATGGGAGGATGTAGCCATAAAATTCTTCTTCTCTGGCAGCAAAAGAACTTGTCACACTTCTGTGCAAACATTTGCCTAAAATTGCCTTTTTTTTTTTTTTCTTTTTTTTTCATTTGAACGTCTCAGGATGTTCAGGTCACGTTGTTGACACTAAAGCAGCACTAACGCCCTCTTCAAATCTTGGAATACAAAAATATTGAAATAATATTAACGCTGTGGGACAGTTGGGACAGAAATGTGCAAAGATCTTTGCATTACTGCAAAAGGACTCGTCAACATTATGCTCAGGTGAAACACAATGAAAATGCAAAGGCAAACCTTCTGGTTTGGGGACACACGCTTAATGGGCCACATGACGTAATAGAAACAGTATGACATTCTGACTCCTTTTGTGAGTCAGAAGAGAGAATTAAAGTGTTCAGCATATTTCAAACCGTTCAAACTGATTTTTGTCAGAAAATATCAGTAAATAAGTAAAATAATCAGGTCAGCAGGATTAAGAGTGTGCTCACTCTTGATCGAGTTAAAGCCGACTCTGATGTACTTCCTGAAGTACATTTAATTTATAAAGATATGAACAGCCGTCATTTCGTCCAACACACTGACACGCTGCTCCCTAGAGGGCGCCCTCGCCTCTCCTGGTACTGTAACTCTCAGTCAGTACAGTTCATTCAACAATTTGATGATGGCGTAAATTTTCCCCCTTCGGATCAGTAAGTGTGGACACATCCTAAGTTAGTGCCAGAGCGGTTAAGAGAGTCCGATCCAAAAACAGTTTGTGCGCAACAAAATTTATGGGGCAATAATACAGTTTTTTAAGAAAAACTTTGGCTATTTTAAAACTTTAGTTTGGACATCTGAACTTTACTTGTTGTAGATGAAATGATCTCCACAAATATGAGAGTGATTGCCAGTTTGCCATCAAATAAATACTGCGTTGAACTTGACGAAATATTAATAGCTCAAAGAGCTCAGACACTTCAGTTTCTCCCATGAACTCAAATATGGAGAATAAGTAAAACCCTCCAGCACTGGTAGTCCTGATGAAGACCACAGAGATGGGTCCCCAGACTAATCTTAAACCTTAAATTCCATATTTTAAAGAGACTGGTGACCACCGCACTCATTTATAGTAATAACTTCCAAACATGTAAGGCCTGTAATAACTATCTGTATATAAATATGTGGAGTTGACAGACAGTGTCTACAGTCTTTCCCCCTGGGATCCATGGTTTGTGGGCTCTTGATCGACTGTATAACTGTGGCTTGGTTTGTGGTCTATGACACAAAGCCTTGAGAGCCTCATTACAATACAAAGGGGCTCTTTTGAAGATCTTAACAAGATGTGTTCTGTTTGTTGTGATTTTCTGGATGCTCAATCTTTATGTAATCTCAGAGTTTTAAACTTCCGACCTTTGGAAATTTGTATTGTGTAACTGATGAAAGCCATAGAAACAACAGTAGTATTGCTAAAATAAAAGACAATGTACAATTACAGACAATGTAATATTCACACATCACGGTTTATTTAAATGCATTTTCTCTTGATTCTAGTAAACCAGGGAGAGTCACATTTTATTATTATTATTATTATTTTATTTTATTATATATTATTTATTAGGTTCTACAGAAAAAAGCAGCCCACTTCACTAATGCACAAAAAGTTTAAATAACATTTGACTTTTACTGATTTGGGTTAAACTGCACACTGCACACAGAAAATACATAGAGCACAATGTTGCTTGCAAACACTTGGAACTACTTTTGATAAATAAACAAACTATAACATTATAGTGTGACTCATTTTTGCATGGTTTATATAAATATTTCATAAAGAACATTTGATTTGTGTTTTATCATTACTGTCATGTTTGATTGAATTGAAACTCAGAACGAGCTCTTTTGGTGGGCTAAATGTACCACAGGAATACGAGCGTAGTTAACTTAGCATCATAAATAGAAAACATGCCACATGGCTGCTGTATCTGGTCTATAAAAGTGTAACAACCTTCTTAATCCAAGACACTGTGTCAGACCAGTGCTGATCCCAAACACGAATAACTGTTATCATCGTATTTGTTCTGCCAAAGACTGAGCAAAACACGCTTATTCTTAAAGGAGTTTTATCTTGTGAGACTGTAATTGAACTCTAACGGTGAAGAAAATGACTCCCTGTGTGTTATGATCATTTTACTACTACTACTACTAATACTGCAACACTAGAAATGTGTGTACCATTTACAATCAAACACAAATAATAGCTTGCTTTAATAAACCAGGGATGCACTGATTCATATTGGTACTGAATATCGGCGCAGATATTAGATCAGATATCGGCTCCCAAATATCGGTTCAGTCGATATCCTGGTTGGACATATGAAGTGATTTAATTTATTAGCTGCAGGATGCCCAAAAACTTTTAAAAAATTTGTATTTACTGGATAATTTAACAACATTTGGTCCAGTTTTGATTTATTTCATTCTTATTTTAAGGAAATAAATGCAGTTTTTAGTTGCTGCATTGCTACTGGTTGATAATGGATCCCGCAGATACTTATACGATATTCAGAATCGGAACTGAAATAGCTGGATAGGGGTAACCTTTATAACAAACCTGTGTCATGTGATCTGGATGATATGGACACTTAAATTTAAGGTATACTTTATTGACTCCCAGGAGAAAATAAGTCCTCTGATTTGACCCATTGTTCAGTGCTAAAGAAGAACTTGATTTTAAATACTGTAAAACAGACATGTCAAACTCAGTCCTGGGGGCCAAATTTGGACCGCGAGATCATATCAGATATGTATTAGAGCTGCCCGCCGGCTACAGATACACTAGAGAGACATTATTTATTTAAAATTTTGTCATTTTATATTATGCTTGTTCTGGATACAATGTTTAAGCAAAACTATTATTAAACATTTATTTCAGTAAGAAAAGGTTTAATATTATATATCTCAAAAGAAGAGAAAACATGTAGATGTTGAAATTTTTCAGTAAATATTTAGTTTGGCCCATGACTTAGTCCAAGTTTTTAATTTTGGCCTCTGTGAATTTGAGTTTGACACCCCTGCTATAAAAGGACTGACTTGCAAAGATAAAATAACTACTTTCTTTTCTAATAACTTCTCAGTTTACTTGTAACACTTGAAGTCTGAGTCCCAAAAGACTTCCACTGAACTGGAGCGCTCCACTGCAGCTGTCCTGTTCTTTAAATGACTAAATTGGATCTGTGGGGTCCAGTCAGATATACAGGGGTCCTTGATGAGGTGTGATGTGTATCCCTGTCTCTGTTTTTTGTGTGCATAATCTGTCCTCTGCTTCAAAATCCAAAGCAAAATTCTTCTCTCCCTGATTCTCCAGCTTCAACCCAAACGCTGTGCATAAAACTCTGGATACTCGTCTGGGAAGGGAATGGACTTCTATGTTTTTTATGTTTGCAATGAGCACTTTATGAACCTGCTATAGACTTTATTTTAAATGTTTGATGTTATCCAAAGCCTACAAGTCTAACTCACACACTAATTTTTAGAAAGAAAAATGTGATGATGCCCATCAACTCAAAGCATTTACTAATTTCACCATCAGAACTTTATACATTGCTTTACTTTTGCAGACACTCAGCATCATTTACTCGCCACGATCGATAAATAAGGCCACTTACATTGACACCATGCTCTGCCAAAGAGTCAAAACACACCAAAGAGTCAAAATGATGACCATTTTAGTTAGCATCGGTCATAAAAAACCCATATCGGTCGATCTCTGTTTAGAATCCAGAGTAGCCAATGGCCAATAAACTCTGCCGATATTTTTGGCCCGATAAGTATGTCTGATTTGGTTTATTTTCCCCATATTATGTGATTTAAATTTACTGCAAACTCATCAACAGTAATTTCTATACACGTGTACAGGCCCATCAACAGAAATTTGGGGGCCCGGGGCAAGAAACCTCATATAGGCCCCCCTCTAATGTCAATTAATAGCAAGAGGGTCCATTTCTTGGCCCCTAAAACTGTGCACTTAAGTGTTCAAATAAAGCCTTGTGTGGATTGTTCAGGCAGTTGTTTGGCCAAAATTAAGTCTCAGCATGTGCTGGTAATTTAGCCATTTCGCTAAAAAGAGCAAATATTGGCCCGATGTATTGACCAACCGATATATCCGTCTATCTTTACAATTTAGAGACACAAAGAGCAAATCAGGCACAGTTTTTTTCTTTCTTCGGAGCCTCCCCTGTTGGTGCTGAAGGCCTGTTTCCTTACCGTCTCTCCAGAATATCACAAGAAAAACATGATTCAGATATAAAAACAATTTATATTAGACAAATAAACAGGAGCCACAGTATTTTTGGCCCAATATTATTTTTCCAATGCTCGATATTTCTGTTGAAGGGCTTCACGGAGCATTGTTTTGTACTTTCCAGTCTCATTCTAAGTAAACAAGAATATTTTGTTCCTAAGTGAGACTTCAAAACATTTCCCTATAATAATACTACTACTAATAATAAAAAGCAGGTTTCCAAACTAAAACTATTACAGTGTATGACAGAACAGGGCTGTAGTTGACTAAGGAAATTTGAGTAAAGACATGTCCTGCTCATCGATTGGTCAACTAAAAAGTGTATATAACTTTTACATGTGTCTATTAGGGATGGGCATTCGATAAAATTTTCTTAATCGATTGCTGGGAGCATTAAAGATCAATTTTCGATTAATCATTAACGTTTTAATATAAAAATTATCATTATTATTACTACTACTAATCTGCATAAATAAACTCAACTTTATAACATACACCCGTTTGATATTATAATGTGTTTAATGCAGCTTTGACACATTTGTTTACGTTGTACAGAAACAAAACTTGGAACCACATGGCTCATTTGCATAAACTATAAGTACTGAAAAAAAACAGCTCTTTCCTTGTGCGCTGATGCGGTTCAGCTTCTGTCGGACTAAAGGACATGACAGAGGGATGTTGATGATGATGGCGAGTCTGTTCTTTGTGTGCGTCACATTGGAGATGGTTCATGTTTTCAGAGATCAGACGTGTGCAGGTTTATTTATCAGTCATTTCACTCACTTTATGTTGGTCACTTTATTTTGGCTACTGTTGTGATGAAAAGACTGAAAAGTGTTTGTCTTTTGGACACATGTGTACTCAACTTTATGTTGCAGTCACTGGGATACTGCGTCTACATGCACCATGACATAACCGGGATACTCAAAAAACCTGATACAGTGATCTCGAAGGAGCCTGAGCCAAAACGTGGAACTGTGAGGCCGCAACTCCAGTGTTTGTCTGTCAGACGCAGCCTCGTCTTCTTACGCTATGCACAACAACCAACATTCAGGTTTGTCATTTAAAAAGGAACACGATCGACTAATCATGCCCAGCCTTAGTGTCTATGTATCTGACCCCAACTGCACCCACAAGACTACACCTGCAGGGCAAGTTCATGCAAAAACATTTAAACCAGAAAAAGTAATAGGAAACAATGTATTTATATAAAATACCTTTTGTTCTCTACTAGCTGTTCGGTAGAGCTGTTAACTTGAACGCTACCACTTCATGACATCACAAGGTGGAGTTTGAGACATAGACCGACTAATAATAAAGGATTACTCAAACCTGTGAATGAAACAACTCCAAGTATGTTTTTGATGAGGTTACAAGACTCACAGGAGTCAATTCCGTGTAATATAGGACCTTTAATAAATGTGTGAAAACCACTTACTAATGGCAGACTAAAAATTACTCACTCAGTCTTATCCTTATTTTTTACATATAAAAAAACTAACCATACCTCTAACCTCTATCCATTTTCAAAATTCTCTTTCAATATTTTGTAAGATGTGTTTATACTTTTTATAGTAAACTCTTATAATTTTTTTTAAAGATCAGTTCACTATGAGTTAATAATATGTTGGTAAGTAGTGTTTATGAAACCCTTATTACTAGTTTGAAGGAATTCAGTTTAGGGAAAGAAGGCATTATGCAAATTTTTTAGGTTGTTTTCTACCATGTTATAACATTGTTCCCTCATAAAAACCATGCCCGAAGGGGTTTTAGATGTCATCCACGCCTGTTTCAGTATTTTAGCTTTCTCTCATTGTACCACTGCTTTTTGGAACTACAGCTTCTCAAATTGCATAACTCACCGGCTCTTAACTCTTTTTTGTTCAAGCCAAAGGTAAACTCAGGGGAAAAAAAAATCTCACAAGATCATTTTTCACCTGTGTGCACGATCAAACAGATTTTATGTTGGGACAGGGCGCTCAAAAATCTGTCAAAATGTTTTAGTACCACTTTGGCAAGCCGCATCGCTAATGGATTGTCGACGTATTATGGCTACTGCAGTCAAGAGCCTCGCGGAGAACACTCATATTCCACTGAGTCGCGTCCTTTAGTCCGACAGAAGCTGAACCGCATCAGCGCACGAGGAGGACGTTGTTGTTTTTTTTCAGTGCTTATATTTTATGCAAATGAGCCATGTGGTTTTAAGTTTCGTTTCTGTAAAAGGTAAACAAATGTGCTCAAAGCTGCATCAAACACATTATTACTCAATGTATATTTCAGTCCTCCTTGTAGGAAATAAACAAACTTAAATTATCCACCCACATTCACATTCATAAAACATTCACCAAGACAGGGAAGCAACGCCGTGAAAATTACACCACGATTTGCCAAAGGATCGTGGATGCCTGGGCTAAGGTTTCAGTCTTAAATGTCGTCCGTTTGTTTCTCTTAATGCGCCTTATGTAGAGAATTCAACATTATTGATATTGCCCTCTAAAACTAATAGCTCTCTGGCATTTTCTGTCACCGGACAAAAAAAGGTTAGTGACCCTTGTGGTAGGATCCACCTCCTATTACGTATCTGGCCTGGAATGTTCCGTGGTATGACATTAAACACATCCATCTAGTGTTTCTGTTGCTCAAAAATACAATAATTCCTTACCTTATGAATAGGGGCGACGTTCCACAGATCTGAATTGTAATGTAGTCGGACGCTCCGCAAGAAATGTTATGCAGCGCACCTTTAAAGTACTTTTTTGTGGCTAATTCTGCTTTACGATTTGGTTTCAGTATTATCGTTTAGTGTCTATATTTACTTCAGCAGTATATCATGCTACAAAATTTATTATCGTGACATGACATACAGTACCACGAGCAGGTGCGACTGTAAAAAACAGACCCCCCGCTGGGCTTAAACAGATTCCCAGAGAGGTTTTCAAATGTGGGCCTACCTGCTGGAGAACACGAGGAGCCAAACAAGAACAGATGGGCCCAGCACTGGAGGGAAGGAAGGGAGAGCATCCACAGTGAGGGACCACCATCACAGCTAGCCACACAGACCACACTAACCACCACACACCCATCCCACCAAATTCATTTACTCCCAATAGTAATGAATCTGCAATTTGCTCACATATGTCTGAAGCCTTACATGGTACTACTTTGGGGTCTGTTTAACCCTGACGGAAACATTTACAAACAAGTGACCACAACGCGTCACCAGTCTTTGCATTATGCGCTCACTGGGCTCTGAGGTCTGTGCCGTATTACAGGGTTCACACAGATGACCGGAGAATCTGTGACAGTGACAAAATGGAAACAGGCTTCAAAAAGGCTATTAACCAGCGGCTAATAGAGACGGTCACTTTTATGTTCACCTCCCCGTCCTTTGATTTTGAGCTACAAAGAGACTTAAAAGGTCCTATATTACACAAAATTGACTTGATTCGTGAGCTTTTAGTCACGTTAGAAGGTTGTTACTTCATCAAAAACATACCTGGAGTTGTGTTTTGTTTCACTCATTCGTTCGTTTCATGTTTCGTGAGTAACCCTTTATTATTAGTCTGTTTACATCTCCAAAGCTCAAAATACTCTGTTCCAACTTGTCATGAAGCAGTAATTTTCAATGACAACAGCTACCTTTTACCTTTTGTTCAGTAGAGAGTTGTGTAAAATCTCTCAGTTGTCCAAGTAGAATCCATGGCATAAGGAGAAATTAAATATGTCAAATGGACAAAAGTTTATTTGGTAGAATATGTTTCACAGATCATCCAAGCTGCTTCTTCAGTTCTGGTCAAAATGCTGGTGGACACTTCCTTATATCTGCCTGAAGGGTGGAGCTAACTACACTGAAACTTCTCTGAAACTAACACACACACTTGTTTACAGTTTCTATTAGTTTGCCAGAATCATTCAGTTTTACACCTCAATCACTTTTACACCTCTGGTCCTGACCTGGCTATCTCTATTGTTTTTCTTTGTTGTTTTGATTTAGGTTTGAGGATGGAGTTGTAAATAGGAGATAGATGATGTCTGAGTCGT
The DNA here is from genome assembly GCF_026225935.1 of Boleophthalmus pectinirostris. NCBI lineage: Eukaryota > Metazoa > Chordata > Actinopteri > Gobiiformes > Gobiidae > Boleophthalmus > Boleophthalmus pectinirostris. The sequence goes on from NW_026571190.1 coordinate 36,072,580, forward strand.
CCAAAAAACAGCTTTTTAAACTCCCATCTCAAACCAATTCTTTTCTCTGACTAAGATCTATCTGTACCTCACTGTCCTCAAAGGAGTGGCCCGAGGATTATAGATGGAGATGTACAGCAGACTGAGGTCCACTATTGCTCTCTCGTCTGTGTTGGTGCATACTCCTCCCTTCAGGCAGATATAACTACGTATCCACCAGCATTTTGACCAGAACTGAACTTGGATGAGCTGCGTAATGTATTCGACCAAATACACTTTTGTCCAGTTGACAAATTGGATTTCTCCTTTTGCCATTCAGTAGAGATTGGCAATACCAGAGCTGAAGTCATCCAAATGATTCTCGTGAAGGTGTATGGAGTTTACTTCCTGCATTACCACATGACATCACAAGGAGGAACTGAGTGTTTTCTGTTTGAGAAATAACTCGTAAATAAGCAGGATTTGTGTGTTAAACATGTGTCAATGAAACAAAACACAACTCCAGGTATGTTTTTGACGAGGAAACATAATACAACATAGATCAGAGAGCGTAATATGGGCCCTTTAAACTCAGAGGTTTAAGGACTGCACCGAATTCTGCGGAAACATCTGGAAACTCATCTCTTGAAGGACAGAACTCATTCTTCATGTTTTCAGGCATTGGAAATCACATAAACAGTTGGAGGGCACTTGGAGAGCACGGTAGGTGTCTAGTGCCACCGGACCAGGGAGCTCTGGGTGGCTTCAGTTACTCATGCCATGTGTACAACAGAGCCAAACAAGCCCTAAGGACACTCCGGGGTGGTACTGAGGATCTGCAGGAGCAAGTGTGGTCTGTTGGTTGAAGCCAGTGATTTAGAGGCTGTTGATACTGGGCAGACAGCCACTGACTCAGTAGAGATGACGCTGCGTAAGTCGCTACACTTAAAATGTCCTCATGTGTTTGGATTTGTTCAAGTGGAAATCAGGCTAACTCGCACAGCTGTGAACGGCTACTGGATCTCATTGGAGTTTTTCATTCTCGCTTTTTTCCCCCCACACTTTCATAACAGATGGTAGGGTCTCATTAAGCTGTTGTCAGGACGATTAATGACATTGTGAAGAGTTTCGGAGGCTGGTGTGCCTCCGGGCGTACAAATGCAAACAGGTCCATTAAAGAAGGTGTGAGGGTAACGTGGAGCTGCTGTGTGCCGTGCGAGGGACAGTTTCTCTGAAGGAAAAGCTGACACGCGCCTCCAGGGCTGTTTGTAGATGACGCTGGTGATTTCATGTAAGACAACATCATGTGACAGGAGAGAAAATACTGGATAAATAAGTCAGTGTAGAGAGTGTCATGTGGAGGCATAAAGTTCCCTGTGACACCTCTGACTTGTGTTTAAGTGTTAAGAATAATTCACGTCAACGGATTTAAAAGCAGCACTATATAAACATGTGCTGCCTTTGTGCGCAAAATCAAATCCAGATTTTTAAAAATTACTGTATTTTTCAGATTATAAACTGCTCCGGAGTATAAGTCACACCAGCCAAAAATGCGTAATGAAGAAGAAAAAACATATACAAGTTGCAGCGGATAATAAGTCGCACTTTTTGGGGGAAATTTATTTTATAAAATCAGAGACAAGGAACCGACACTTCATCTTGAATGGAAAGTTATACTAATAGCAACGCCACATATGAACAGTTCTTCAGATAAACTATAGCCTAAACAACAGAACAGAACAAGTTTACCAAACTCTCCATCTCACTCCAAATCACTAGATCCATTCAATTCTTCATCCTCGGTGTCACTTCTGAGCAACTCCTCGACCTCTGGAGGTAAACAGAGCGCCGCTTCCTCTACTATGTAGCTGTTGTCAGACTCAGCATCAGCTATAGTTAGAATTATTATGTTCTTTCTGAATCCCAACAGGATGGTTTTGGTTGTCTTTATGTTTGTTTACATTTTGAATTGTCAATGATACAGAAGTAATGGTGCGATCAACGGACATGATACCAGACAGGACAGTGGCTCTTTCTCTTACTTCTGCATCCAACATGCACAGTAGAGTGAAGTGACAGTGGTACAGGTGTACACAAGCTTAGAGCGCCCTCTCAAGACTGTCAGTGTGAAAATTTGAACATATAAGTTGCACCGGAGTATAAGTTGCAGGAACCTCCCAAAACATGAAAAAAATGCGACTTATAGTCAGAATAATATGGTATTCAAACTGGTTGCCATCGGCCTTTTTAAAACGTTACAATAAAATCATAATGATCTATTTTACAAAACAGTAATAACATGGCAAATCAAAATGAATCAATTTAGAATTACACAGGAAAAAAATATTTAAAGAGGGGGTATTATACAATTTTTTGAGCTTTATACCATGTTACGATGGTGTGTGCTCATCAAAAACATGCCTGAAGTGGTTTTAGATGCCATCCAGACACGTTTGAGTAATTTAGCGATCTCTCCCAAGCCCTATTTGACTCCTTTTTACATTTAGCTGTAAATTCTCCATAAATACACAAAAACATGAAAAACTGAAAACTGTACACAGCAACTTGACAAACATGACGTGATGTGCGGTAGTTTCATTGGCGGAATGCCCAACGATTGTGTTGTGATAGCGCACTGAAGGGGGAGTGATTTAGAGCAAGGAGGAAAGGGAGGGGAGACCAACAAACCAAAAATGAGCAACAAAAACGAAAGCTCATAAAACATGTTAATACTTTGTTTTTGGAAAATATAGCATTCAGAAAACAATAAAAGATAACATGGTGATCAAAATATGTTATGTTTTTGCAGTTAATACACCACAGAAGGAAAATACTCGCTCTTTAAAGAACGATATTGGGCTTTTTTCCTGGGAGATAAGCTTACCTTAAATCCAGCATTGCACCTCGACTCCTCAGTGGGATTACGGCAAGGTGAGAGGATGTGTTTTTTTTGTCGCCTTAAAATGAGAAAAGTATAAATTAGAATCTTAAAAGTGTAGATTTATGATTATAACACTGAATTACGGAGCAAACAGTTCCCAAACTGCAAGACGGGGAGTATATTTTGCACATTTCCTCGTGCTCGCCTAATGTCAGGGTTGTAATGAAGGCTTACATAGCTCCAGACTTCTGTTGTTGATCCTGATGTGGTCATTGTCACACTTCGACCAGGTCTGAGGCAGTGGGGAGTCCTCCAGTTCAACGAAAATCCCCCACTGAGCCTGCAGAAATAAAAAAAGGAAACCACAGTATATAATAAAATAAAATAACTATCAGTGTTAATGTATTGTCTGGAAAAGGGGGAAAATGACATAAGATCACTCTTCTTTCTGCTACTTTTCATTCATTTCTTATATGGTAAATATTAGGACACTGTTAATACTTCATGAATGAAATAAACAAATAAATTAAATATATATACATTTTTAGAAAGATCACCTTTGCAGCTTGAATAATCACAGTGTTTCAAATAGTTTCTGGAAGACTATGGTGGAACAAATTTGGCGCAGAGCATCTTTTTCTCTGAGATTCATGTTTTCTGTAGCCAGGCTGGTGCCACCTAGTGCCTCCGCTCGATTTCATTTCTCTCCAGCGACTAGATCAGGAATCAGAATACAATACACGGTTCGCAAAAACCCCGGAAGTGCAAGTTCAGGCACCAGCCAATCAACAAAGAGCCATATATTCTGTGTTGTCAACGATTCCTGAGATCGAGGATTTAAAGCCGGAATAATGAGAATGGTTGGTGAATTTTATCAAGAGGAAAGACGTTATTTCTCTTCTTCCTACGGGATTCGGGAAAAGCTTAATATACCAGTCAGTCCTGTTAGCGGCGCATTACATACGTCGCATCCAAATAGCAGCGATTGATTAAATTTTTAAAAAGTACCCGCCTACCGTCGAGTAGGTCAGACTGTTTCTAAGAAGTGAAACGAAGTGCACTGTCCTTATAATAATAATAATACTTCAGATTTTAATCATTTCAACTGATACAGTTTGCACAGTATAAATGGTGTTTATTGACTATATTTATACATCTTAAAAGGTGCATTGTTTGACTTTTCTGGTTTCTTCATGGAGATGTTATTGTTTGGTCTAGAATGTTCCACTGCAAAGATTAAACCCGTATCTAAAGGAGACAACTACAGGCTACATTACAGGTCAGATCTGCGGAGAGGCAACCCTATTCAGAGAGAGAATTATTTTATTTTTGAGCGATAAACACCTGTAATGAGCACAAGCTGGACAGATGTGTTTAAGGTCATACCATGGAAATTTCCAGGCAAAGCAATAACATCTCCATGGAGACGATCAGGTGACGGACCCCTCCACCAGAAAAGTTGCAGAGTGCAGCTTTAAAGCGGCTCTTTCTTACCAGTATAGTTACTTTTAAATAATGTCTAGTCCAGGTTGTTGTCTCTTGTGTTAAGGAGAAACACTGAATCGGAGCTTGGGATGCGCCGATACCGATACTGGTATTAAATATCGGCGACAATACTGTAATATTTGGGTATCGGTTCCTTGATATTGGTTGAGCCGATATCCTGGTTGGGCCTTTAATTGATTGTGTCTCATATTGTTTGAAGTTGTATGCAAACACAAAGCTGTTCTGCAGTTATTTGAAGGATAAATAAAAGTTGCATAACACAATTGGATCTCTTCTGTAATAATTTATAACTGTGTTTAAATTATAAACTGTATAAAGAAGTGGAGTAATGTCACCACCCACAGCGTTTTGCTCCAGTCAAATGAAGCTCACTGTGGCTTGCAGTTAGGGGAGAAATTGGAGCAGAGTTCCATAAAAGGAATAGGAATTGATTGATGGACAAAAATAAAAACACCCTCACCATCAATACAAACACTTTAAGACAATTTTTCAAGACAAAGTGAATTAAAGCTGGAGTCAGTGAAGCCAGAAGCACGCCCATGCTCACTTCCTATTTGCACATAGTGGATAAGCTATGTACATTTATATATACAGTCTATGTTTTTAAAGAGCCATTAAACAGTCTCCTGAAGCTTTACTCTGCCCTTAAACAAAATCAGAAAAATCCTCCAGAGCAGGTTGGGGAGAGCGGGTGTGAGGTGGGCTCTGGAGCGATGATTGACAGCCGACCGAAAGCCACAACAATCCAAAAACATGGTGCTCTGGACTTTGAAACATTTGTGCTCGGATCATGCTGTTTCCCATTTTTCCAGACGCAGCGGGACATTGCGGTGCTCGGCGGGGCTGAGAGGGGCTCCTCATGTCCCACCCGTAGACGCCAGTGCCTGAGCTCGTCACGTTATAACCTGCATCTGATTCATCTGCAGTCGTTAGTAAAACCCAAATATTCAAATGCACTGGCCGTAGTTGATCCTAAAGAGGCCGGTACAGACACGGCTTTGACCCAAAAGTCAGATTTTTAACAAATATGCCCTAAAATGCCAAAATAAGACCCATTTACAGAGATAATCAGTAGGAAAAAAGTGATTTTGGTGTTTAATGCCCCTTTAAGAAAATAAGTTGGTTAATATTGAGCATTATTGGCAGAAACTTAAAGGTGCACTGTGTAACTTTTCTATTTGGGGGTCTGTCACCTTCATGTTTCTATGGAAATGTCATTGCTCTGCTTCAAATGTTCCACAATATAACATTAAACAGCTCTACTTTACATTTATTCAATTACAGGTGGTTTTGTGGCTCAAAAATACTAAGAAAAACAGGTATTCTGGCTGAGAGAGGGGTCGTCTCTCTGCAGATCTGACCTCTTACTTGGTCTGGTTTGGTCTCCATGAAGATAGAAAGGTTTAATGCCATACTGTGAAACATTTCAGACAAAGCAATAACATCTCCATAGAGAAATATCCACCCAATGCAAAAGTCAAAGTCTCGATATCAGTATTGGAACAAGCTGAGTCGTTGCCAGGGGTGTAGTGGGCGTGGTCCGTGGGGGTACGCCATCCACCCACTTCTCCTGACGTAATGTATAAAAAACAAACAAATATTTAAAAAATCCTGCAACTTCAATGTCAAATTGGAGCTATTGGTAATGATGAAAACAAACTGCATAGGCTCATGATATCTGCAGAACTGTCCTATAGTGACCTGAGACATGAGGGACCAGGATTGGACCAGGACTAAAGGAGGACTAAAACAGGTCTAAACCAGAACTGAACCAGGACTGAGTGTCAGGACAGGCCCAGAGGTGCGCTCGCATAGATCGTCGGGTGACCGCAGGTGAAAGGACCGGTGCAGAGGTCTGCGCCTCACGAAGCTAAACACAGGCATCACCTGATCGCTTTGCAGATACTCTGCTCCACAGGCTCGAGGTCCTGTCTCTCTCAAGTCCAATATTAGTCTTGGTTCGGTCTTGGTTCGGTCCTGGTTCAGTCCTGGTTCCGTCCTGGTTCAGTTCTGGTTCAGTCCTGGTTCAGTCCTGGTTCAGTCCTGGTTCAATTCTAATTTAGTCCTGATTTAGTCCTGGTTCAGTCCTGGTTCAGTCCTGGTTCAGTCCTGGTTCAATTCTGATTTAGTCCAAGATTAGTCCTGGTTTATTCCTCCTGGTTCAGTCACAACTCGAGTACCCCCACCTAAAAATCCCCAGTACACCACTGGTTGTTGCACCTTAATCGCAAAAAACGTCCGCGAGCAGAAATCACCTGTAAAACGAGCCGTTACAGTTTTGTTATAAAATGCTAAGAATGCTATTAAAATGTTGGTATTTCGTCAAGTGTATCTGTTAGAGGACTTTTGTCAGCTCCAATCTCCATCTGCCCAACTGTGAGTCCGCTTAATGGTCCCTCTCTCTCAGCAGATGTGCTCCTCTCCGCCGCACAGCTGCATCCCACATGTTTTCACACTGTTCAACAATGCACATATATTCTGTTACCCGCTCCGAGCCCTAGTGGTGGTGGTGGTGGCCGATTCTTTCACTACGCACGGCCCCGCTCCTTTCCTCCCTGCGCATCCACATTACCGCGGTAGTTCTCGCCTCGCCGTACTCGGTCCCGCGGCCGAAAAAAACGCCAGGAATGCGCGAGGTGGGGGGTACCCTCTCGTAGCGTCTGCAATAGTTTCATAGTGAACGGTCATTTCCATAATTGCGCACAATCAAACCGACCCCTCCCAGGTCCCGGCCGCTCCAGATTCTTGTTGATAAGCTGAGCTGGGAGACCCCCAAGTCGCAACAGGTGCCGCTAATGGGACACAGCGCGGGATCCAGATCGGGAGGGCTGCTGCTCTGCCAGTAATTGCTTCGCAGTGGACATAAGCCCCGCAATTGTTATCACATGACATTTTAGAAGAGGAAAACGATCGAGGATTTGTCGTAGTAGTAAGCGGTGGTGTGTTATCTCGAATTTTTTAAAGGCGCGTTGTGTAACTTTGCTGGTGGAAGGTACGTTAAACTGGTCTGAAATGTTTCATAGTATTGTATTAAACCTTTCTCTCTTCATGGAGACCAAACCAGACCAAGTTCCAGGTCAGATCTGTGGAAAGACGACCACGCTCACAGGCAGAAAGTCTGTTTTTCTTTGCATTTCTGAGCTATAAACCCACCTGTAATTGAAAAAATGTAAAGTAGAGCTGTTTAATGTCATACTGTGGAACATTCTACGAAGAGCAATGATGTATCCATAGAAACAAGAAAGTAACGGACCCCAAAATGAAAAGTTACACAGTGCACCTTCAACAGCCAAACACTATTTCCATTGTTTTTATTGGTTAAAGTAACACTAGATTTATGCACCCTCCTGAAGTTCTTGTTAAAGGATCATTGTGTAACTTTTCTGGTGGAGATGTTATTGCTTTGTCTGGAAAGTTTCGTAGTATGGAATTTAATCTTTCTATCTTCATGGAGACCAAACCAGACCAAGTTACAGGTCAGATCTGTGGAAAGACGACCACGCTCACAGTCAGAAAGTCTGTTTTTCTTTGCATTTCTGAGCTATAAAACCATCTGTAATTGAATAAATGTAGAGTAGAGATGTTTAATGTCATACTCTGGAACATTCCATGCAAAGCAATGACGTATCCATGGAAACAAGAAGGTAACGGACCCCAAAATGCAAAGTTACACAGTGCACGATTAACAGCCGCACACTATTTCCATTGTTTTTATTGGTTAAACTCTAGATTTATGTAGCCTCGTGAAGTTTTTGTTAAAGGATCATTGTGTCACTTTCCTGGTGGAGATGTGATAGCTTTGTCTGGAAAGTTTCACAGTATGGCATCAAACTTTCTATCCACGTGGAAACCAAACCAGACCAAGTTATGGGTCAGATCTGTGGAGAGGCGATACCATTCACAGTCAGAATGCCTGTTTTTCTAGGGATTTTTGAGCTATAAAACCACCTCTAATTGAATAAATGTTAAGTCGAGCCGTTTAATGTCACACTGTGGAACATTCCAGACAGAGCAATGATGTATCCATAGAAACAAGAAGGTAACAGACCCCAAAATGAGAAGTTACACAGTGCATCATTAACAGCCAAACACTATTTCCATTGTTTTTATTGGTTAAACTCTTGATTTAGTGAAGTTCTTGTTAAAGGATCATTGTGTAACTTTTCTGGTGGAGGGTCTGTGTAATGCTTTTCTACGTGAACATGTTATTGCTTTGTGTGGAAAGTTTTATAGTATTGAGTTAAACCTTTCTATCTTCATGGAACCCAAACCAGACCAAGTTACAGGTCAGATTTGTGGAGAGGCGATGCCGCTCACAGTCAGAAATTCTGTTTTTGTTGGTATTTTTGAGCAATAAAACCATCTGTAATTGAATGAATGTAAAGTAGCGCTATTGGTTAAACACTAGATTTATTTAGCCTCCTTAAAGTTCTTGTTAAAGGATCACTGTGTAACTTTTCTGGTGGAGGGTCCGTCAAACGCTTTTCTGCATGGACATGTTGTTGCTTTGTCCGGAATGTTTCACAGTATGGCACTAAATCTTTCTATCTTCATGGGGTTTTTCTGGGTATTTCTGAGCTATAACACCACCTGAAATTGAATAAATGTAGAAAAGTAGAGCTGTTTAATGTCATAGTGCGGAACATTCCAGGCAAAACAGCGACATATCCAAAGAAACAAGTAGGTGACGTAGCCCCAACTAGTTACACAGTGCAACTTTAAGTTTTTTAAAAATCGGGAAGGATAGACAAGAGTAAAATATATAAAACGATTCACAATACCTCATTACCAGGCAGTTGTCTAAAAGAAAAAAAATCCTGATTATTAGTTCTATGTAGACAGTTCTGGTCAGTATAACGGTCAATTTGAATCCAACTAATTTTCAAACATCTCCTCAAAGTTGCAATAAGTAACTTTAGGTCATGTTACCTTCTTGTTTCTATGGATACGTCATTGCTCTGCCTGGAATGTTCCACAGTATGACATTAAACATCTCTACTTTACATTTGTTCAATTACAGGTGGGTTTATAGCTCAAAAATACCCAGAAAAACAACATTCTGACTGTGAGGGGGATCGTCTCTCCACAGATCTCACCTGTAACTTGGTCTGGTCTGGAAGATAGAAAGGCTTAATGCCATACTGTGAAACTTTCCAGACAAAGCCATAACATCTCCATGAAGAAAAGCATTTGACGGACCTTCCATCAGAAAAGTTACACAATGATCCTTTAACAAGAACTTCACTAGGCTACATAAATCTAGTGTTTAACCAATAAATACAATGGAAATAAGTGTGTGGCTGTTAATGGTGCATTGTGTATAGATTTTCATTTTGAGGATCTGTTACCTTCTTGTTTCTATGGATACGTCATTTCTCTGCTTGGAATGTTCCACAGTGTGACAATAAACAGCTCTACTTGACATTTATTCAATTACAAGTGGGTTTATAGCTCAAAAATACTTAGAAAAAATGGGATTCTGACTGTGAGTGGGTCGCCTCTCCAAAAATCTGACTTGTAACTTGGTCTGGTTTGGTCTCCATGAAGATAGAAAGGCTTAATGCCATACTCTGAAACTTTCCAGACAAAGCCATAACATCTCCATGAAGAAAAGCATTTGACGGACCTTCCACCAGAAAAGTTACACAACGATCCTTTAACAAGAACTTCACTTGGCAATAAAAACAATGAAAATAGTGTGTGGATGTTAATTACGCACTCCAACTTTTCATTTTGGGGTCCGTTACCTTCTTGTTTCTATGGATATGTCTGAAATGTTCCACAGTGTGACATTAAACATCTCTACTTTACATTTATTCAATTACAAGTGGGTTTATAGCTCAAAAACACCCATAAAAACAGGGGACTCTGACTGTGAGCGGGGTCGCCTCTCCACAAATCTGACTTGTAACTTGGTCTGGTTTGGTCTCCATGCTGATACCACCAGAAAAGTTACACAATGCACGCAAAATGTAGGCCAGGGACATTTTATGTGGACAGATTTTCCGTTTTGTGGCAACTATTAGGCCCGTATTACGTAGCTAGCCAGTTTTACCGTTTCCGTGCTAGCTCCAAGCCCAAAACTGGAACACGGTCAACAAACAAACCAACAGCCAATTAAATATAAAAGTCTATTAATGAATTTACGCGTTAGTGGGTTTATTTTGTTGTTTTTGTCACGCTTTCACCGTGATTTTGCGCCTCACCGTGCGTCCGTCGTCCGTTTCCCGACGCCCCACGCGCAGGTGAGGTGTCCTCGCGCACCTCGGCGGACGCAACCTTGCCCCTCGTGCGCGCTCCCGCTTACTCCAGCCCTACGTCACCGTGCGCGCCCCTGTTCTCGCGCGCTGGTTAAAAAGAAGGAGGAAAGAGCACGGGGAAACATGTGAGCGCACTGAGGACTAAAGTGAGACACAACTTTTGATTTCTGATATTTTGACTCGTGCACGAACGTACTGTCGCGCTCTGAGCTAAGGGATTACGTCTGAGGGAACGTTACGGAGTTTTGCTTTTTATCATTGCCTTCAGGATACATTTGGTTTCTTTTTAATTGAATTCTTTATCCGCCAACCACGCTGCAGTATTAAAATCAGCAGATAAGCTATTTATTCTATTACACTTGTTTCAGACCCTCAAAAGGACTGCTGATTTATAATTTGTAGTATTTTATTTTGATATTTCTTTAAAGAATATTCTCACACTTTGCTTATTCCATCGGTAATCCATCTGTAATTTAGCTTTCTTATATTTCTAAAAGACTATTTTTGTGGCCTATTTAATCTTTTATTTTTCTCAATTTTAAAACCATGAAGCACTTGCAATTTGTTTTGGTCCTGGCTATCGCGGTGAACGTGTGGGAATGTGGAGACGCAAAATTCGGCGAGAGGGGCGAGCTGAGCTCCAGGAGGAGACGTTGTTACGACGGAAGCGTGCCCAAGCGGCTGAAGAAAAGGGAGAGAAAAGTGCTGCTTGACGGCAGCGGTGGCAGCAGCGGAGAGGTCTGCCACAGGTTGTACCCCCGCGTGTCGTGTTGCCCCACCAGGAGAGCCGCGTACCAGATCCTACACCGCAGGGATGCCAGGGTACGTGCACCAAAGCTTTCCACCACGTTGGCATTCTTTACATTGAGAGGGGGTCTGGTTTAAGAGCTGAGCGCCTCGGGGATGCCTTTACAGCCATTGTGCATTGTCATTCGAACTCTTATTGCTCACGCGTAAATGACGGGTATAGTCAGGAGGAACTGCCCTGAGGCTACGGGACATAATGTCGCTTCCGAGTGTCTCCACGAGAGACAAAAACGCTTTATTTTAACATTCCTCTGGGTTTGTGTGAGGCAGGAGTCTGCGGAAAGTTCCCTCCGCTGTCAGGCTATGTCCCTAACCGCAAACAAATATTGTCTTGAGCAGGTTAAACTCTTCATTTCCAACATAGCGTTTTGTCTGTGGTCGTTTATTTACAACGTGTTTACAACGTGTTTTGAATGTTACGTTCAACATGATCATTGCGCTTCAGTGTTGCCATGGAAGTGGCTGTTTACGATATCATCACTCTCTAAGTGAAAACTGAGCTGTCACTGGTGACTACGGAATGTTTCTGGCAATAGTAGTAGCTGGATTTACGCAGGTTGTCGTTTAAGTGCTTTCTGTTTATCGCGTATTTGGCACATGGTCCGGTTCTAATGTGCGCGACTCTGTGCGTAAAACTTGAGCTGTAAGATCTGTGACTTCTGTTCTCCCGAAGGTTTGACAGGGAATATAATATGCAGATGCGCGTGTCTTTACCGAACACTGTTAAGCATTCACAACACGTGATGTCATGTACTGAGGTTGAAGCCCATTGAGCTTGGATGAGTAAAGGAGAAAAACGACAGTGTGCGACAAACGCGGTTTCCATTAAAATTCTCCCCGTGCCATTCTCATGTAAACCACTCCTGGAATCATTCAGTGGCTGGGTGGTAGCTCACTTTGTGCTGCGACAAAAAGCCATATTGCATCATTTAATTTGCTCAAGTCATGCAAATAAGAGGGGGAAACTGAATAGGACGGACTCGACTTCTCCTCCTCCCCACTACACTGCCCTCCCCACTACACTGCCCACACACAGAGGCCTTTCTGATTATGGAGAAAGAATAACAACAACACTATTGTGTTTGTTGGTTTCACTAATGGGAGAAGCTGGAGAACATCATTCTCCCCCAGTCACCAATCCTGTCCAAGTGTTAATGGCTTTGAGAGGCTGTGTGTCCAGTGCCCCCCTGCCAACCAACAGACACCTATTCCCCAAGGGCTAGTGTTTTGTTAAAGCTCAGTATTGCCTAAACCATGACTTCTCTTTCCCAGTCTCCATGAAGCTGCTCACAACAGTTTTTATTTAATTTTTCATTTAGTTTCTTACATATATCACCAATAATTCGTAAACAAAGGGATGTATTGAAGTGCTCATCTACCCCCTCACAAAACTAACTTAATTACCGTTATATTATTCTGTTAGTGACCACTGCTTCTTATTATGCCTTAAAGGTGCATTGTGTAACCTTTCTGGTGGAGGGTTTGTCATTTTTTTTGCTTTTTTCCCATAGAGACGCCATTGCTTTGTCTGGAAAGTTTCACAGTATGGTATTAAATCTTTCCGTCATCATAGAAACCAAACCAGACCAAGTTACAAGTCAGATCTGCAGGTTAGAATGCGGGTTTTTCTTGGTATTTTTAAGATATAAAACCACCTGTAATTAAGTACATGTAAGGTAGAGCTGTTTAATGTCACACCGTGGAACATTCCTGTGACATATCCATGGAAACAAGCAGGTGACGGACCCCTAACGAAAACGCCGAACTGCTGTACGTGTCCCCAGGAAAGCGAGATTTTTCTGCTTTTGAGGAACACGCTCAGTGAGATGTAGCAAATGACAACAAATAAAGCTCCTCTTGTTCTGGCCTGGGTGATGGCAACATTGGAAGCCATCCCAGTAACATATGGACACAGGGCACGGCTGAGAGCACACACATGCAACTATGTGGACAGTGTGCCAACCTATGCCACGCTGAATCAATGGGCACTTTAGAGCAGGAGGGCGGCTTTCTCACCCAGCAACATGGTGTTACTGTACAAAGCGTGGGTACAGACCAGAACTTCGTACACAGTGGGTCAGAGTCAGGCTACAAAAAGGTCTAGGTCCAGTTAAATAGACTCTGATTAGACGTTTGGATTGACAGTCTCTTAAAGGGCCCATATTACGCTACTTTCTGATCTACGTTATAATGTTAACAGACCTGGAGTTTTGTTTCATTCACACATTTTTAACACGCAAACCTGCATATTTAGGCTGAGCTCTTCTCTCAAACGGAAAACTCTCTGTTCCACCTTGTCATGTCGTGCTCCACTGTGTTTTTAAACTCCATACACCTTCATTTAGACAGTCTGGCGCCACCTAGTGCCTCCGCTCAATTTCATTTCTTTCCAGCAACTAGATCAGGAATCTGAATACTGTATTTTCCTGGCCATTAGACGCGCTCTTAAGCCTCTAACCGCATCAAAAAAACGACCGCGCGCCCGCCAATCCAGAGCGTCCCATACACGAATCCACTCGAGTGTCCCAGCACGACTTCAGTAAACTACAAAGTCGCATCACCCACAAAACACGCAAACACACACGGAGCAGACAGCGACCGCACAGCGAAAAACACCCACAGACACACTCATCACTCCACGCCGACGAGGAACGGAACGGAGGAACGAACCGAAAAAGTGAGTGCAATGTGCCGCTTCTAGACACGACTGAACAACTGAGTCACTGCGAACACGCCGACAATCCATCGGTCCCAGACAGCAGCCTCCCTACACGCCACAACTGAACAAAGCCCAGAGTCACCGTGAACACCACAAACAAAGTCCCACTGACCCATCCAACTGTTGTGTTTCGTTTACAGTCCGGTGCGGTTTATTTGTGAAAAAAGTTCAAAATTAGACCAGTTAATGACAGTGCGCCTTATAATCCAGAGCGCCTAATAGCACGTAAAATATGGTACACTAGGCGATTTGTAAGAACGCCGGAAGTTGTAGACCACGCTCCGACCAATCAGCGAAGAGCTCTGAAGCCATGACGTCAAACTCAAGCGTAAACAAAGTGGTCGAGATGTTTGTAGACGAAGACAGACATTCTGTGTTGGCAACGATTCCCGAGATTGAGGATTTAAAACCGGAACAAAGAGAATGTTTGGTGAATTTTATCAAGGGGAAAGACGTTATTGCCGTTTTTGCATTACATACGTCACAATCAAATAGCAGCGATTAGTTAAATTAAAAAAGTACCCGCCTACTGTCGAGCGAACGAATCCTAATGCTGCGAGGTCAGATGGTTTCCATGAAGTGAAACCAGACTAACCTTCACTAGAATCATTTGGATAATTTAACCCTGGAATTGCTCATTTCTACTGAACTAAAATAAAAAAAAAATACCGCAGCATGACATCACAAGGTGGAGCAGAGCATTTTAAGCTTTGGAGAAATAAACAACAAAACCAACTCCAGATATGTTTTTAACGAGGCCACAACATTCTAACACGTCTTAAACCTCACAAGAGTCAATTTCGTTTAATACCAGTGTAGGACTTTTAAAAGATCGACCACCTGTTGAGGATTTTGGTGAAGAGAAAATGTTTTTAAATAGAGTTGGTTTGTGCTACAACATAAGCAAAGTGCGAGAGGCGTCCATGTGTTGGCCTTGAGTCCGCTGGTCTAATTGACTTCGACAGACTGCTAATTTGTTGATACCAGAGCAGGAATGATGTGCCTGTCTATCTCCAAATTGTTGTTTACACGTGGACCTCACACAGAGCAAAGCACTACCAGCCAGCCCGCGCGCTTGTCTGCTGGCAGCACCACTCTGGATTTAAAACAGATTACATTGTGTTTTATTACAGCTAATTTGTTAGGTAAATAATCCAGCTAATTTCTTTGGGATTAACTCTTTGTGTACTTGACCTCAAATCAGCTTCGCTCAAGGTGTTGTAAACATACTCTGGTTTCGCAATGAATGTCAGAAAGAGCGTTAAAGGTGCATTGTGTAACTTTTCTGGAGGAGGATCCGTCTCACGATTTTCTCCATGGAAATGTTATTGCTTCGTCTGGTTAGTTACAGGTCAGATCTGGGGAGAGGCGACCACGCTCACAGTCAGAATGTAGTTTTTCTAGGTATTTTTGATCTATAAAACCGCCTGTAATTGAA
>NW_026571190.1:36093148-36198148 GCF_026225935.1 Boleophthalmus pectinirostris
TTAATAAGGTGGATTGCATCAGAATCCTGCACAGGTCCATTTTTAGAGACCCACCCGCACCTGCGCAGTACAGCACCACACCCGCCCATTAACCCGTGATTATATCAAAGTTAAATCACCGTTCTCCAACTTAATTTTTATCTCATCTGTCATGCCGATGCTCCTCAAACCATGAATGCTTCTGGGGAAAATTTCCGCGGTCGCTGTTCAGTGACGTAGACTGTAGTGTAACTATTGTAGCCCCCTGTAGGCGACTGAGCACACTGTGATTACGACAATTTGTACATGATAGTTTAATAAATATTTGCATCATATCTATTTGATTCACCTGACCTGCCCGTAAAATTCCAAAACCTTAAAACCCGCCCGTTTCATCAACTATTTGCGGGTACCCGACCTGGTGCAGGACTGGATTGCGTATGTTCAGGTGCGGGACTCTTACCAGAAAAGTTACATGTCAACTTTATGTACAGTACTTTTACTTCTTTACGTTCCACCGCCAGGCTCCTCCCTCTCGTCTCCTGAGCCCCTGCACACTACAGTTCATACCCAGGCCAGGCTCCACCCCAGCCCCTTGCACACTGCTGTTTCAGACCCAGACCCAAGCTCCTCCCTCTCCCCCTGAGCCCCTTGCACACTCCTGTTCAAACCCAAACCCAAGATCCTCCCCTTCCTCCCTCGGCCCCTGCACACTCCTGTTCAGACCCAGACTCCTCCCCCTTTTCCCCTGAGCCCCTGCACACTCCTGTTCATACCCAGACCCAGACTCCTCCCCCTCCCCCCCACAGCCCCTGCACACTCCCATTCAGACCCAGACCCAGACTCCTTCCTCCCCCCGTCGGCCCCTGCACACTCCTGTTCAGACCCAGACCCAGACTCTTCCCTCTCTCCCCCCCCTCAGCCCCTGCACACATCAGCATATGTGGTGACGAATGACACATTTATTTTTCTACAAAGGTTGTGTGTATGTAAAACTGCTCAAGTGCATCAAGATGTCAAGTACTTGGGGAGGGCCACCCAGGTTGTGTTGGAAGATAACCAGATGGAAGTATAACATTAGCAGGGGAGTCAAAGAAACGGACGGGGCTCTATCTCCCACTCCTGCTTTCGTTCCTGTGTTTGTGTTAGTCAGTATTTTGTCTCGTCTAATCGGTTTTGCTGATTTACAATTAAAGATTAAAGGTGCACTGTGCAACTTTTCTGGTACAGTTGTGACGTGGACTCGAGTTAGACTTGGTACGCTATTTTTAGGACTTGAGACTTGACTTGATAGAATAGACTAAGACTTGGGACTCGGCTTGGACTTGAAGGTCAGTGACTTGAGAAGACGTAAGAAGCATTTTTAAATCTGAATTCTTTCTATTCTGACTGTAATGATTCACTCTAAGATCTTGTCAAGACATTTAAAAAGAAAATATTTGCATTTCTACAACTCTTACATACTCTATAAATACTCATATATAAATATACTACGATTTTATAAGTACAATTTATCTTAAAAGTCAAATAAATTGCAAAAATCTAAACTATATTTGGTACTTTGGTTTAAAATCTTGAAATGACTTGAAGGTCAAAGCGGACGACTTGGACTTGACTTGGACTTATGGGCCAGTGACTCGAGACTCGACTTGGACTTGCCTGTATTTGACTTGGGACTTGACTCGGACTTGAGGTCAAAAACTCGAGACTTGCTTGAGACTTGCAAAACGACGACTTGGCCCCACCTCTGCCGCCAAGTAACTGTCTTCACGGATCTATTTTACGTTAAAGCTGCATTGTGTAACTTTTCCTGGTGGAGGCCCGTGACTTCTTTGTCTCACCTCAATGTTATAGATTTGCTCAGAATATTCCACAGTACGGCATTAAAGTCATTTATCTTTTGCACTGATTCAATTACAGGTGTTTTTATTGCTTAGAAATACCTCGAAAAGCATGCATTTGTACTGTGAGTGAACTAGCTTCTCCACAGATCTGACCTGTAACTTGGCCTGCTGGTTCCCATATTTGTCTTTATGGAGGTAGGTAAGTTTAATGCCGTACTGCGGAACATCTTGATGAAGACAATCAGACATTTTTATAGCTCAAAAATACCTTAAAAGCAAACATTGTTATTGTCAGCGCAGTCACCTCTCCACAGATCGGACCCGTAACTGTGGGAAATTCCAGGCAAAACAAAAACATCTCCATGGAAACAAGCAATTACCAGAAAAGTTACACAGTGCGCCTTTAGGGAGTAGATGTGGAGGCCCAGAGATGTGGAGGAGGATGTGAAGTTCGGGGAGGAAACTATATAAACTATTTTACCGTATATTTGTTCATCATTAATCATAACTCCACTCTTACGCCACCTTTTTGCCTAAATGTGGGTCAGTGTGGAAAAAATCTTCAGACACTTTTACATTTTTGATTTACTTGGATTTCAAAGTCTGTTTTCTTTCCCAAATTGTATTAATTCTTTTTTTTTTATCCTGTTTCTACATCACAAACAGACCTGGAGTTGTGTTTTGTTTCATTCACACATGTTTAACACACAAACCCTGCAGATTTAGACCGAGTTCTTCTCTCAAACTGAAACCACTCTGTTCCACCTTGTGATGTCATGGGGTGATACAGGAAGCACTCCAGCTCCACTGTGTTTTTAAACTCCGTACGCCTTCACTAGAATCAGTTGGATAATTTCAGCTCTGGTTTTGCCAATGTCTAGTAAATTAAAGGTAAAAGGCAGATATTAACTTGAAAACTGCCACTTATCATGACATCACAAGGTGGAACAGAGCATTTTGAGCTAGACAAATTAATAATGCAGGATTACTCAAACTTGTGAATGAAACAAAACACAACTCCAGGTCTGTTTTTGAGAAGGAGACAACATTATAACATAACTTAAAGCTCACTAAAGTATAGTTTACATAATATAGGACCTTTGAAGGGACAGTCCAGAATTTGGGACATAGGGCCTCATTTCCTAGTGAGCCAGAGTGTTGGAGACGTGTGGAGACACTTTTTTAAAATATACCATCCAGTCCTTGTATTTGCAGAGGTCGCTGGTGCTAGACTAGTGCATGTCAATGGTCATAGTTATCCTGCCACTAAAAACAGTCTTATCCACTCCACCGTGCTTCCGCTCAATGTCATTTCTCTTCAGCAACTAGGTTAGGAATCGGAATACACTAGATGGTTTGCAAGAAACCCGGAAGTTTCAGACCTCACACCGGCCAATCAGTTAAGAGCTGTGAAGCCATGACATCAAACTCAAGCGTCTGTCTGATTCCATTTATGGTACAGCACAACAGTAAACAAAGCGTCGAGATGGACGTAGATGAAGACAGACATTCTGTGTTGGCAGCGATTCCTGCGATCGAGGATTTAAAGCCGTAACAAAGAAAATGTTTGGTGAATTTTATCAAGGGGAAAGACGTTATTGCTCTTCTTCCTATGGGATTTGGCGCATTACAGACCAAACAGCAGCGACTGGTTAAATAAATAAGTACTCACCTACTGTCGACTGAACGAATTCTAATGCTGTGAGGTCAGACGGTTTCCACGAAGTGAAACCGGCTGATGAATCAGGCTACCACAGTGCACCCTAAGCAAAACTATTATTACACCAGACTGTCGAAGTAAATGTCTGTGTTGAAAGAATAATTTTAGAAGTAAAACCAACCTTGCATTTGAATTATTTATGTCTGAGCAGCAGCAGTGAGTCGTACTTCCTGATAGAAATTTCAGCAGCGGCGGACTGATATATGAGAAAATAGTCCCTCAACATGCGACGATTCATGTGATGCAAGGTTAGTTTTATTTCAGATATTATTCTATCAGCACAGACATTCACATGGACAGTCTGGTGTAATAATAGATTTGTTTCGGGAGTTTTGTGGAGTGGGTAAGACTGTTTTAACTATGGCCATTGACATGCACTAGTCTAGCACCAGTGACCTCTGCAAATACAAGGACTGGATGGAATATTTAAAAAAGTGTCTCCACACGTCTCCAACACTCTGGCTCACAAGGAAATGAGGTCCTATATCCAAAATTCCAAACTGTCCCTTTAATACACTATCGAAACCCACAAGTCAATGGGGAAAATCGCATTATGAAGCATTAGACAACAACGCCTAACCTGCTTTTAAACAATTATTTTAGCAGATTTACAGGCAAAATACATAACACAGTTTCCTTTACGGGGGCCATCTTAACACTTGTAAATCTTTTCTCAGGTCCTGTTTCCTCATAAAGACATTTACTACTCTCACTCTCACTTCCACCTCCACCTCCTGCCTCCCCTCCCGCTCCCCGACCAGCATGGTTAAGATAACTCCAGACGAACGAGTGGGTGGTAGAGCCGCAGCGCTGTTTGATCTTCATGTTTTGTTTAGATGTTTCAAGGGGATATCCTATCACCTCCAAACCCCCGTGCGGTCGGCCATTGCGGTCGGGATGGGGCAAAAGAGGGAGATGAAAGAATTGTGTTTGTGTTTTTACCCCTGGTGTGTTTGCGCTGGGCTTGTCCTCACAGGGATTCGGTAAAGGAAATAGAATCAGCAGGATTGTTTTTAGGTCACCAAGGGCCATTGAGAACCAACGCTTTGTGGAGAAGGATGCCATACGTGTGGTCCTTCCCTTTTTTTTAAGTCAAACTTTGCTTATAACTCTGGATTAGGGGTGGGAAGAGATACAGTTTCCACAAAATGAGACGACACACGAGATTGGATCAACGAAAACGAGGCAAGACGAGATTTTGACATTGTTTATAATCCAGTTTAGCAATCCAGTTCACAATTTTCGGCTCACAATTTTTTATTTACTTGATTTAATATTTCTGCTGCCATTATAAGCCTGCTTTCTGGGACTATAGCTTCTCAAAAAATGGAAATCACCAGTACTTAACTAAATTTTTTTATCCAATCCAAATGAAAAAACACAGGGGAAAAATTTCACAAGAAAATTTTTCAGTATCTGTGCACAGTCTTGTCACAATTTTGTCTCGCGAGATCTTGTAGCAGGAGATCTTGTCCCATCCCTAGTAGAGATGTAACAATAATCGAATTATCGTGATATAGTATCGTCAAAAGTCTCACAATAATATCGTGGGCCATCACAAAATATCGAATTACACGTTTCTTTGCTTAAATTAATAAAAAAACAGAGGGTACTACATAGACCATGATCCTTTGCTCCATTTAACATAACCATAGGACTTCAGGACTTTTAAATCTTAGTTCTATGGATTATGGCAGAACCAAAGTCAAGGAATTTCAAAAGGTTAAAGTGTCACAAGTATAACAAATATCGTACCGTGAGATGCATATCGCAGAAATACCTTGTAGAGAGTTTTGTATATGGTTACATCCCTACTTATAATATGTTTTTGTTGAATGTTTGAAATGAGCATCGGTGTTTTTGGTTTCATATTCTTTATCCTGTTTTGTGAACATGTTTTGTAAGACTTGAACTGAGAAGCCAACTCATTACTGTGTCAGAATTTTTACAAGATGACGAGATGAGACATGAGATTGCGAGACAAGATGACATTTTAACACATTTGTAATGACTAAATTGTGCAGTTCAGTTCACAATCTTGGGCTTTTTTGTTTTATTTTTGCTGTCTTTTTATCACTGCTTTTTGGAACTATGTCTTCTCACCCTTTTTCTAAGATATAAGGGGATAAAAATCTTGCTCCATCCCTAACCTCTACCAATGACACTACCGTTTCTTCCGTTGGCAATTACATAAAAAAGTTTCTTGTAATAACGGCTAAGCATATTTATTGGTTGATTAAAATTAGCGCTTCCTTCTGTTTCCTCTTCACTTCACTAGAAACCAGTCAGTCAGGATTTATTTGGCACTTCAAACTGAACATTTGGCCCGAGCAGATCCTCCTAACTTCTGTCTTTTCTTAGACTAAGCACGTCTCATGAACACAATATGTACTTTTTGGTAGCGGTGTAACAATATCCAAATCTCCTGGTACGATATTTTTACGATCTCACAGTGCGATATTTATTGCGATATTTTGTGGACAAAACCTCCTCTTAAAATGCCTAAGAACTAAGACTTAAAAGTGCTTAGAACTGTTATTTCTTCTTGTAGTCTGCACTGAAATGGAGCAAAGGATCATGGTCTATGTAGTTCCCTGTCTTTTTTTATCTATTGCTGCAACATAACTCTTAATTTAAGCAAAGTAACTTGTATTTTGATATATTGTGATGGATTATTGTGAGAACTTTGACGATACAATATCACGATATTTTGGTTATTGTTACTGGGCTATGACACAGTGTTTAAAGGTGCACCGTGTAACTTTTCTGGTGGAGTGTTGTTTTAACTGGGATGTCCCACAGTATTAAACAAATATATCTTGTGTTTATTCAGTTACAGGTGTTTTAATTTCTCAAAACTACTGCAAAAACGTGCTTTATAATTGTGAGCAGGTCCATGGAGATAGTTTAATAAAATGTACGGTTTAATAAAATATACTGTAGATCATTTCTGGAAAAAAATAACATGGAATTGAAGTTTTGGACCTGCTACCAGAGACGTTACACAGTGCACTTTTACCTTTCATTTCAGTGAATTATAAATAATTAAAGTCATTGTACCTGTTTGCTTTTACTTCCAGAGCTGTTCCAGGCTGATGTAGATGAGTTCTGCCAGTACTACGGGAGGAGGGATGGCAGTCTTTGCTTTCCTGATTTTCAGCGAAAACCACTTCATGGCCTGGATTCAAACTACTTGGGGGATGAAAAAATAGAAGATATCAGGTTTGTCATCTGGCTTTTACAATGCTATGTATGCACATTTCACACATGTGTTTAATGTAAGTGTAGTGACTGTTCAGCCAAATGTGACTTCAGGACACAGCTTCATTTCAAAATACAAATGATCTGAATAGTCCGAAGTCTTTTTATGGGATTTCGCTGTAGCATTGTGAGTCTTTAACCTTTTGTGTCTCGCCGGTTGCCCAGGAAACACAAACACAACTGCTACTGTGCCCAGGAGGTGTTGAGTGGTCTGAGACAGCCGGTGTCTGCAGTGCACTGTGGAGATGGGTCCCAGCGCCTCTTTGTCCTCGAGAGGGAGGGCATCGTGCGCATCCTCACCCACGACCTCGTCATGCTCAAGGAGCCCTTTCTCGACATCCACAAACTTGTACAAAATGGAATAAAGGTATGGATCCCGTTACAGTAACCCCTATACGCTCTGTGAAAGATCCCTTTGTGCACTTTACTTCTAAGGAGGCTCTTTGGACTTGACAGACAGTGTTTCCAAAACTTTTTCTGGGTACCCTTATTTTAAAAGCCACTTCACAACCCAAGTCAATAGACATTATTCGTAAATCACAAAATAAAGGCAGTTATTGAACACTAATGAGGATATTTTACTGTTGACTGAGAGATCGTGTCTCTCTGAACAATTATTATTACTCAAGGTTTAAACTATGTAAAACAGTCATTGAACCAGCAATAAAAGGATCCATAAGTCCAGTGGTGGAGTTAGGAATTTTGGGGGTCCTAGGCGAACTTACACTATAATGCACCATTTTTTGTTTTGTTTTGTTTTGTTTTTTATATCTATATGTATTTATTTTTCCCCATGCACATTAGGTTAACATCAGTTCGGTCGCCTACTAGAAAACCAGAACTGAAAGTAGTTTTATTTTTTTGCTAGTACAATTATATTTTTGTTTACATCCATTACATATGATTATTATTATTTTTCTTATGATTATTGATTAAAAGTACTACTACTACTACTCTCATTTAATGTCATATTGAAAGCCATTAGTAGCAGTGAGGGCAGTTGGTTGGGGGCCCCTCCAGGTTTGGGGGCCCTAGGCAGCTGTCTATTTTTGCTTAATGGGAACACTGCCTCTGCATAAGTCACCTATTTGGACATTAAATTTAGCCCATTTCTTTTTCTTTTCAACATTTAAGTGAACCAGAAATACGGGAACAAAATAGTCAATAAAATAATTACAAAAAGATTAGAAATTATACAAAACACTTAACAACTTAACATTTCAACATGTATCAGAACTGTATATTGCAGACATACATGCAGATCGTGACAAGGCGACCCAAAAAAAAATCTTTTACGACCCACCTGAGAATCCCGACCCAGTCTTTGGGAAACACTGCTCATAGACACTGTAATGAAGTAGACTAACGTGTGTGACTTCACCCATAGCATCCTACTCTAGTCAAATGAAGCTCACTGAGGCTCGTGGTTATAGAAGTGAATTTTATTTTAGGAATAGAAATTTATTCATGAACAAAATAGAGAAATAAAAACACCAAGATCATGTGGAATAGATGAATACAAACATTTTAAGACCAAAATGGCAAAGCTCACTGCAGCAGTCACATTGAGAAAAGTCAACTGGAAACGTACACTGGAAAAAAAACAATATCTAGGTCAATTAAAATGACTTAAATTAAAAAGATCATTTTACGTTATTTGAGCAGATTCAACTTGACAAGTAAAATTATCTACCAATGGAATAAGTGTGTTTTTCTTAATTCAAGCAAGATTCAATTTCGTTTCTTATTTTAAGAGCAGAAAGTTGTTGTTTTTCTTATTTTAAGTGCAGCAAGATGTATTTTCATATTTTAAGTACAAAAAATCTTATTCCACTGGCAGATAATTTTACTTGTCAAGTGAAATTTACTCAAATCATAATGAAACCTTCTTCATTCAAGTCATCTTAACTTGACTAGATTTTGTTTTTGCAGTGTAAAGTCAGCTGGAGTCAGTGGAGCCAGAAGCGGGTTACTGTTTCCTAGGCCTGTCACGATAATTACTATATCAACTTATCCTTCAGTATATGAAAGATGGAATAATATTTTTTGGAGTTAGTGTTTATCTGGTGTACAATTTCTTTGCACCACTTGGCAATTAGTAGCCAGGCCAGTGCCTCCGCTCAATTTAATTTCTCTCCAGCGACTAGGTCAGGAATCGGAATACACTAGATGGTTTGCAGGAACCACGGAAGTTGTAGACCGCGCACCGGCCAATCAGAGAAGAGCTGTGAAGCCATGACGTCAAACTCAAGCGCCTGTCTGGGTCCCTTTTGTGGAACAGCACAACAGTAAACAAAACGGTCAAGATGGATGTAGACGAAGACAGACATTCTGTGTTGGCAACGATTCCCGAGATCGAGGATTTAAAGCCGGAACAAAGAGAATGTTTGGTGAATTTTATCAAGGGGAAAGACGTTATTGCTCTTCTACCTACGGGTTTTGGTGCATTACATACGTCACGACCAAACAGCAGCGATTGGTTAAATTAAAAAAGTACCCGCCTACCTGTCGAGCGAACGAATCCTAATGCTGCGAGGTCAGACAGTTTCCACGAAGTGAAACCGGCGGATAATTCAGGCTAGGGTGATGTAGGCTTGTGGGCGGAGCCTTGTACAGAATCTCACAGCTAACCGGAAAAAGGATTCTAAAAGGGCCTGGGAGAGATTGCTAAATTATTGAAACATGCATGGATGACATCTTAAGACATGTTTTAATGAGGGAACAACATTATAACATGGCACAACAAAGAGAACAAAGAGAATGTTTGGTGAATTTTATCAAGGGGAAAGACCTTATTGCCCTTCTTCCTACAGGTTTTGGCACCTTACATACGCCACGACCAAACAGCAGCCAAATTAGTTAAATTAAAAAAGTACCCGCTTACCGTCGAGCGAATGAACCCTAATGCTGCGAGGTCAGACGGTTTCCACGAAGTGAAACCGGCTGATGAATCAGGCTAGGAAATTAGTGGTTATTTTTTTGGCGCTGTAGTAGGTTAAATGAACTTCTATGAATCATTACAGATGCAAACTAACTACTAAAGTGTCATTCTGCTGTTTATTTATCACAGCTCGTGTTTTTCTAACAAAACTGTACATTTAGAATCATTTTGTGGTTTAAATCTGCTCTTGTTAGTGTGTCAGCGGCATAGATTAGTTTCAGTATTATCGTTTACCATCTATATTTACTATTTCGCATAATTGTGATATCGTGACAGGCCAATCTGCAGCTCTAGTCAACACAAATATATTTAGAACAGTCTGGTAAAGCGAAAATGAGTAGGTAGAATTGATGGTTGAGCTACTGCGAACGTCAGCCCTTACAAATCTGCTAGAGTCTGCAGCGAAGACAGATCTTTTAAATGAGGTGCCTGCAGTCTATTAGCAAGCAATGATATAATAACTAACAAGCAGCCATTCGTCAAGTGTAATTGTGTCCAATCACTGCACATTAGCCTCTAATTAACTGTACGCACAGAACACGTCGTGCTCACTCCTAATTTTCTGCTAATTCACACAAGATGGGTTAATGGCTTTCTTAATCTGTTCCACATTGTGCCTTCAAGGGTGGTAGTACGCACATGACGGCTCGCCCAGCGCTTTCAGTGGGGACTTGTTTCGCAGCTAAAATAATGGCCCAAATAGTGTGTCAGCTTTTAGACATACAGCAGTATTTACACAGAAGCAACTGTGGTCATTATATTTATTATAGAGCATCTCCACATGTGTTCAGCATATGTTTGGCTGCAGAGCGCTGGTAATGTCACTCAGCATTTACACAAAGGTGATGTCCGCTCACTACGCCTGTCACGATAACAAAGTTTGAAGTGCGAAATGACTAAGTGAAGAAAATACGCACGGTGATATTGAAACGAACTTACTCCACTGACACAATAACAAAAAAGCGGGATTATCGCTCCAAAAATGATTCTAAATGTGCAATATTGTTAAAAAAAAACACACGCTGCCATAAATAAACAGCAGAATGAAAGACTTTAGTACTTAGTTTGCATTTGTAATGATTCATAGAAGTGATTTATTCAACCTGTTCCGGATTAAATCTTATAATAAAGCCAAAAAATAACAAAAAAATTTACCAGTAGTGCAAAGAAACTGTACACACGATAAATATTGACCTCAAAAAACATTATTCCAGCTTTCAGATATTGAAGGATAAGTCGATAAATTGATTACAGTGGTTACACGTAGGGCTGGGAATCACAGGGTCCTTCACGATTCGATATGATACTTGCTACATGGCTCACAATACGATATTATTACAATATGGCGATAATCGATATATTACACATGATATTCTGCTATACAACGCTATTTTTAAGAACCAAAAACATTTTAACAACAGTATTTCTTTGCTAAACCACTACTTGTGCAAATTTAATATGAAATAAATAGGAATGTAACAATGACCGAAATATTGTGATATCATATCATCAAAGTTCTTATCACAATATATCGAATTACAAGTCTCTTGTCATTTAATTTGTAATTTAAATTAAGAGTTATGGTGCAGCAGTAGCTAAAAAAAAGACAGAGAGAACTACATAGAGCGCCATTTCAGTGCAGACTACAAGAAGAAATAACAGTTCTAAACACTTTTAAGTCTTTGGATTAAGTCTTGTCAAGGCATTTTAAGAGGAAAAAGTAGCATATTTACAGTTTTGTTTGTTATCCTCCACAAAATATCGCAATAAATATCGTACCGTGAGATGTACAGAGAGATTTGGATATTGTTAAATCCCTAATCGTAAGCCTCCCCACTATATCGTGAGCTTTCCCACAATATCGCAATAAATATCATACCATGAGGTTCATACCGTGACGATATCGTATCGTGAGACTTGGATATCGTTACAACCCTAGAAATAAACCTACTGTAACCATTAAAACAGTGAATATGTCAAATGTGTTGCATAAATAAGTTTCCTTTCTCTGAACAAACATCAAAATTGTAGCACCGAAACAAAATTTTACCAAAAAATTGTTGTGGTGATATATTGATACAGCAGCCCATGATAGCTTTACTGTATCAGCAATAGGGCTGGGTATCATTAAGAAGTTGCCGATACCATACATACCCTGATACACAGGCCACGATACATCTCGATACAGTGCACTTTCTATTTAGTGCTATATGATTTTTACTATCTGTGACACTAAACGTCTTTGTTAAACCACTTCCTGCGAAAAGTTCATATGAAACACAAACATTTTACTCATCAAAACAGTGAAAATGTCAAATGTGTCGCATAAATGAGTTTCCTTCCTCTGAACAAACAACAAAACTGTAGCGCTGTAACAAAATAATTGAGTCAAATATTCCAAAAAATACTCTTGGTGATATATCGATACAGCAGCCCACGATATAAATACTGTATCATTACATTAAACATTACGATATATCAATGTTTCGATATGTTTGCATCATATTTAGTATCACGATATAACGATATTTCAATATTTTAGCACATCTCTAGTTGCATGGTTTTGCCTCTGGAGCTCTATTCACGTCATTATTTTGAGAAAGAACCTGTAACACACCTTGATTGTTTTGAAAAGCTATTTATGATGGCAATTTTTACATTTTTATACAGCGCTTTTCCACTGTCAAGGCACTCAAAGCGAGGAACCACTCACCCGTTCACTCACACACGTTCATACAATCGTGTTTACATCGAGAGCAGGATTCAAACGCTCTACTAACTGAGTCAACGTCGCCCATTTACCGTTTACCATGAGTCCAGAGCCGGTGTGCTGCGTGGTGGGCACACTCTCTGACAGGAAGTTTATCTGTCACACATCCTCCTGTTTCTGACAAGACTCGATGCTTACACCAAGTCAAACAGACCACAGCAGCTAAATATGGCCTCTCCCACGGGACGCTCTGCTCTGCTCATGTCTCTAAACCTGTCACGATAACACATTTTGAAGCACGAAGAAAATGTAGATGATAATCGATCATTTTGAGACTAGTTTATGCCACATTTATAACGCAAAAAATGTTTTAAATCCACAATTAAGGATGTAACGATGTCCAAATCTCTACAATATTTACACGATATCCATCTTACGGTACGATATTTATTGCGATATTTTATGGACTCAAAAACAAAACTCTGAATACAATACTTTTTCCTCTCAAAATGCCTTAGAACTAAGACTTAAAAGTGCTTAGAACTGCTATTTCTTCATGTAGTCTGCACTGAAACGGAGCGAAGGATCATGGTCTATGTAGTTCCATGTGTTTATTTTAGCTGTTGCTGCTCCAAAACAATGAATTTAAGCAGAGAAACCTGTAATTCGATATATTGTGATGGTCCACGATATTATTGTGAGACTTTTGACGATACGATATCACGATATTTCGGTTATTTTTACATCCCTATCTACAATATTGTTAAAAAATCATGAGATGCAATAAATATACACCAGAGTGTAAAAAATAAGAAATACTTTTTTAAAGAGATCGATCAATATGGGTTTTCTCGTGGCCGATGCCGATACCGATTGTTTAAAATCCAAAGCCACTGATATCCGATAAGGTCTGACAATTATTTTTGAGACAATATTTGGTCCAGTTTTTATTATTTTCCCCAAATTATACCATTTAAATGTACTACAAACTCACCCACAGCCCTTTTTTTTTTTTTTTTTTTACCACAACCCCATGTCAAAGCTTTCAAATAAAGCTTTTGTGTTTGTTTTTATCGACCAAAACAAAACATCTGCTTGTGCTGGAGGAGATTTAAGGCCGATAACTTGTACACTAAAGAATCCAAATATCAGTTTATCTCTACTTAGACCAAGTCTTTGTTTCGCAAGTCTCAAGTTAGTCTCAAATCTTTGACCTCAAGTCCGAGTCAAGTCCCAAGTCAAAGACAGGCAAGTCCAAGTCGAGTCTCGAGTCATTTCAAATCTTTAAACCAAAATACCAAATATAGCTTAGATTTTTGCTATTTATTTGACTTTTAAGATAAATTGTACTTAAAAAAAATAGTATAGTAGTAATAGTAGTAATAGTAAGTATATTTATATATGAGTATTATAGAGTATATAAGAGTTGTAGAAATGAATTTAGTTAATTTTTGCTTTTTAAATGTCTTGACAAGATCTTAGTGTGAATCATTATGGTCAGAACAGAAAGAATTCAGATTTAAAAGTGCTTCTCAAGTCTTCTCAAGTCCGAGTCAAGTCCCAAATCACTGACCTTCAAGTCCAAGTCCAGTCCCAAGTCTTAGTCCATTTTATCAAGTCAAGTCTCAAGTCCTAAAAATAGTGATTCAAGTCCCCACCTCTGACTTTTGTACTTAGTTTGCATTTGTAATCAGTTATATGAGTTATTAATTCACCTTTTAGAGCTCAAATCTTATCATATAGCCCAAAAATAACCCCAAATTTCCCAGTAATGCAAAGAAAACGTACACACGATAAATACTGACCCCAGAAATATTGTTTCAGCTTTCATATATTGAACCAAAAGTCAAGCTACACTAGAACTACACGAAACTGTACACATCTCATAGTTCAGCCCAATCTGGATGTGAATATTATGATTATAACAGCAGTCCGACATGGCCCGGCGTGTCTCTGGAGTCCCATTGGCTGCTCTCGGTTGAAGGGGAAGCTCCGGACACGACCAACAGAGGCTCAGGTGTTTACTGGCAGTGTCAACAGGATGGAGCTCTTTTACACAGAGAGAGGACCAGCCCCTCCAGAGAGCTGTCAGATAGCAGCTTTATCATCAGCCTCATGCACATGCTTTGATTCTAATGTTCTGTGCTTCCTCGCTCCCCTCGCCTGGATCCCCCCGGTGCCAATTAACCCAAACGGCACAAAAACAATGCTGTGCTGTAGCGGTGAGGGCTGCTAACTGCGCAGTGGGTGTTCTCCAGCTGAAATCCAACCTCTGTGTTTGGCTTCTCCGCTATCCGCCCCACACAAACACACACTTTTGCTAACCTAAAGAGTTCTCTGTGGCATTGCGTTGAACTTTGTACCGAGAAGAATTTCCAGACGCTTAAAAAGGTGCATTGCGTAACTTTTCTGGCGGTTCCGTTCAAAGCTTTTCTTCGTGGAGATGTTATTGCTTTGCCTGGAATGTTCCATGGAATGACTTTTCGCATTTCCATCTAGCGTTTATTCTTTACAGGTGTTTTTATCGCTCAAAAATACAATAATTCCTTCTGTGAACTAGTGCGTCTGCTCAGTTTCATTTCTCTCCAGCGGCTAGATCAGGAATCGGAATGCACTAGACCAGCGGTGCCCAGTACGTCCATCGTGATCTACCAGTCGATCTCCGAGGTAGTATGGGTAGATCGCACTGTCGTAGGACTTGTCTAGGACTCTATCGTGTTTGGACTGGGTTTTGTCTCTCACGTGAGATCAGGTTTCATTATGGCCGCTGCTGTCGGCAATAAACTTGTACCGGTGTGCGAGAGCGCGCGGGGCGTCTCACTGCAGCCTGTGCGCTCATTTAAAACCCGCGGATAATGTGCAGCACATCTCAAACACACACGTTACCTGTCTATCTGCCTCACATCAGCGAGCCGCTCCTCCCTGCGTAGCGCACACAGGCTCCCTCCGCACTCATTAGACGGGCAAGACGAAATGCGAAGCAAAAACTAATCTAAATTTATGTCACAGTGTTGGCACAGAGGCGCCTACAGCACAGAACAGACCTACCGCGACATTTGACTGAAGTTTGCCTAATAAAAGGGCACAAATGCATCTGTGTTTGTCACGATGTGCGTTTGGTTTGGTAAATGTGCAGAGGCTAAATCCCACTGCAAAACCAGTAAGAGAATGAAACTGCAGTTTAAAACTTGAAAAAACAGGTTTAAAAATCCCACCCACTTTCTTCACTTCTTTCAGTTTTGTGTAAAGTGCCAGTGGAAGTTCTCTTAAAAAAGAGGTTCTCAAACTGTGGGTGAGGGTCCAAAAAAGTGGCGCAGCACAGTTTGCTTGGCTTTGTATTAGGTAGATCATTTTGACTTATTCATTTTATAAGTAGCTCGCATGCTGAAAAAGTGTGGGCACCCCTGCACTAGACGGTTTGCAAGAACTCTGCAAGTTGTAGACCGCGCTCCGGCCAATCAGAGAAGAGCTGTGAAGCCATGACGTCAAACTCAAGCGCCTGTCTGGGTCCCTTTTGTGGAACAGCACAACAGTAAACAAAGCGGTCGAGATGGATGTAGACGAAGACAGACATTCTATGTTGGCAACAATTCCCGAGATCGAAAGCTGGAACAAAGAGAATATTTGGTGAATTTTATCAAGGAGAAAGACGTTATTGCTGTTCTTACTTCGGGATTTGGCACATTACATACGTCACGACCAAATTGGTTAAATAAAAAAAGTACCCGTCTACCGTTGAGCGATCGAATCCTAATGCTGCGAGGTCAGACGGTTTCCACGCAGTGAAACCGGCTGATGAATCAGGCTAATGGAGACTCTCCACAGATCTGAATTGTTATGTATCGTAGTGCTGTAACATGTTTGTCTCCCTTGTAGGAGGTAGGTGTAAGCTATACTGGGGAATATTCTAGACTAAAGCCCTATTTGTACAACCTGGGGACGTGTGGTAATTTGTAAATTACCGCCCCACGTCTGTGTTACTTGCAGCGCATTCGCACGGGATAAACGAAGTCCGTAAATTTTTACTTTACAAATTACAGACATGGCGAATTCACACAGGATTAAGATCTCAGGTATCCTTCACAATTATTACAATTCACCAAAGGTCCACGGATTATACTAATCCCGTGCGAATAGGGCTAAAGGAACAACTTTTTTATGGAGACATTAGGTAGCGGACCATACAAATGTTACGCAGTGCACCTTTAATCAGCTGTTTTTTGAGTGACATTTGACGTTTTTTGTGCTTTTCCATCTTTAACTCTCTTGTTGTAAACTGTTACATCCACTTTTCATGCCGATATATCAAAACTGAGACTTCCTTTTGTTTTTTTCAAAGCAGTTAAAGGTCCTACATTACACAAAATTTACTCTTGAGAGTTTTCAGATATGTTATAATGCTGTTATCTCATCAAAAACAGAGCTGGAGTTTTGTTTCATTCACACATGTTTGAGTAATCCTGGTTTATTAGTCTGTCCACATCGCCAAAGCTCAGAATGCTCCGTTCCACCTCACGATGTCATGTAGCGTTAGTTTTCAAGTTAACATCTCCTTTTGGCTTTTTAGTTCAGTAGAGATTGGCAACTCCAGGGCTGAAATGATCCAAATGATTCTAGTGAAGGTGTGTGGAGTTTAAAAACACAGTGGAGCACTTCCTGTATTACCACATGACATGAGAAGGTGGAACAGAGTGTTTTCTGTTTAAGAACTCAGCCAAAATATGCAGAGTTTGTGTGTGCAACATGTGTGAATGAAACAAAACACAAGTCCAGGTCTGTTTTTAATCCGTGTATCATTCGTTCATTCGTTTTCTTCATTATTTGTCTCCAAAACCAAAATGAAAAAATGAACAACGATTTGTTTTTTCAGTTTGCAATTTTGTGTTTAAATGAATAATGGAAAAAACGGATAACAGCTTTTTCCCATTTCCGTCACTTAAACTGCGATGAACCAGGACTGATCCAGGACTAAAACAGGACTAAACCAGGACTGAGTGTCATGTTTGTGTAGACTGTTGGGTGATCAGGACTGAGACCAGAACCAGACCTGGACCAGATCGGGACTGAGACCAGGACTGAAGACCAGGACTGAGACCTGAAGACCAGACCAGGAGACAGACCGGGACTGAGACCAGGACTGAAACTAAGACCAGAACAGGACTAAGACCAGACCAGGACTGAGACCAGGACTGAAACTGGGATCAATGACAGGTACTGAGACCAGGACCAGATCAGGACTGAGACTGGGACTGAGACCAGGACTAAGACCAGGAATGAGATCCTGGGTTTAGTCCTGGAATTTAGTCCTGGTTTAGTCCTGGTTTAGACCTGGTTCCTGGTTCAGTCCTGGTTTCTGGTTTAGTCCTGGTTCAGTCCTGGTTCAGTCCTGGTTCAGTCCTGGTTTAGTCTTGGTTTAGTCCCGGTTTAGACCTGGTTTAGACCTGGTTCAGTCCTGATTTAGTCCGGCATCGCAATTTAAACACAAAATCAAAAACTGAAAAAATGGATAATGATTCATTTTTTTGTTTTTTCTTTTTCTTATTTTTGATTTTATCTTGAAAAACAAATGAACGAATGATACAGGGATTGTTTTTGACGAGGAAACAACTTTTTTTTTTAAAACACAGATCAGAAAATAGCGTAAAATGGACCTTTTTAAAGCCTTTACAAACGCCTCTGCGGTTTGTACGTTTCAATTATGAAGTTATCAAGAAGAGCAGCTCCAACACTGACAGCATTAGCTCGTGTGGAAGGGGTGAGGGCAGTGAAATATTTCCGTACTAAAACAAATAAGTCAGTTCATCTTGTCTTGTGACAGCTGCTGTGCATTCTCCGCAGTCGTCGGAGGCTTGGGCTGCTTCGTAAAGGCTAAAATAAGACGCGGTGCTCATCCTTACATTAGCACTATGAGGAGCCGAACACATGCTGCTTCAGAAATGACAGATGCACTTATTTTGTTCTCATACCGAAGCAGAAGTAGGTCTGTCACGATAATTACTGTATCGACCTCAATATATGAAAGCTGGAACAATGTTTTGGGTGGAAAACGTTAAGAAAATGACCTGCTTGTAGTAAAAAAAAAGCGGGTTTTTACTCTATCGCATTCAGTTTTTATACTACAAAGCTTGATCCTCTTCACTTTCTGTAAGCTTTTGAGCCTTGTTCTAGACCAGGGGTGGGCAAACTACGGCCTGGGGTCCATATGCGGCCCTTTAATCTTTTTAATCCGGCCCGTCGAACTTGAAGAACAATGATAATAATAATAATAAAGTCATTTCAAGAGTAAACACCAGATATTTTATTGCAATGCTTTCAAATGATTTTCAATTATGGGATATTTCAATAACGTGAGATATGTTTTCTAAATATCCCATGTTACTTTGTTCTCTTATGAGGTGGATTTCCAAAAAACTCCATCCATCTGCTTCACCCTTTGTGGCCCACGAGTCCAAAATTTTGCCCACCCCTGTTCTAGACTTTGAACTAAGACTACGTTCAGACTGCAGGGCTTAATGCTCAATTTGGATTTTTTGTTGAAATAATTTTTTTTTTTGCGAGGTCGTTCACATTTCCAGTTAAACGTGGCTTGTATGTGATCTCCAGTGTGAACTTTAAACGTCCCAAAAGTGTCTCACATGTCCATTGGAGGACACGACGACGTCACACGCAGCGAGAGTGCTCAGTGTTTACAGAAGTCGCCGAAACGTCGGGCTTGTTTCCCAAAATACAGTCCAGTTCTTGGTAAAATGGACAGGTTACACGTCCACGGCCGCTTCTTTTGTTTGAGTCTTTATCCTCCTTGTATGTGGCTCACAGGATCTTTATTTTTCATTGAAGTTGGAGCCAGGAACCGCCTGTAGCTGTGCTCGGACATTTCAAAAAACGCTTAGTTCCGATAAGACCCCTCCAGTTTGGCCTGAATACAGCGATCCCCCCAAATATTTATTAACTCTCTAACCTCGCTTTCCCTTCGTTGACAAGACTCTGAACCTGACGTGTCGGTGGGATGAATGTGACTTGGCCGTTCAGACTGAAGTCGCATGTCAAAAGATCAGATATGTATCGGTTTTAGGAGCACATATCCAAGTGGCCTGGGTCACATTTGAAAAAGTCTGATCTGTGTCATTAAAAGATCAGATACAGGAACACATAGGGGTGAAAAAATCAGATTTGGGTCACTTCAGGTTGCAGTCTGAACGTAACCTAAGATTCTATCCCCTAAAGCTCTCAGTTCTTCCTTGTTTTTAATATTTTCGGGACTAGGGATCCACCAATATTGAAAAATTTGCTGGATCGTACATCAGTTTCTAAATACTGGTTCAGTCAATAAATAAAGTGATGGCATAAGACTCTTTACTGGTCATAGTTGCTCCAGAAACTTTCATAATGTTTGTATTTTTCGAGATAAATAAGAGCTCCGTAACACATTTGGATCAGCTTGGTGTTACTTTATTTATGTTTTAAGTAAATAAATGCTATCAGTAAATCAGTTAATATCGGATTTTGGCAGAAATTTAAAGCGACGGTGTCATAATCAGTATTGGAGCTGAAAAAGCTGGATCAGTACATCCCTTTTTTACGCGACTGGGAAGTATTTGGTTATGTTTTCACTATATGACAAGATTTGAGCCACAGAACATTGAATCACTAACTTCGATGACTCATTACAGATGCCGACTAAGGCTATGTGTACGTGATGATGGTCTGAACAGAAGACGCAAAAGTAGTGTCGCATCTTCACTTTTTACTCCACTTTTAGATGAGCGTTTTCGGGAGGAAATCTGTGTGCATACGGTGACGTAAAAGTGTGTGACATACGATTGGGTATGCATGCCAGACGACTAGGTGGGGACGTATGTGACGTAAATGCGTACACGCCGTGAGCAGATCTGACCAGAGTTTTGCGTCTTGGGCAGTGTAGATGGAAACGCTACGGTGGAGCGTATTCAACTTTTCCACTCTGAAGGGTGGTTTCAGATTTTTGCATTTTTAAACCCCAAAAACGCCATCACCGTCTAAACGAAAGGCACTTCTGATAAAATATTTTGTCGTTTTCACCCGCAGTAAACAGGCCCTCAGTACTAAAAATTTTCATTCTAAAACCAAATTATAGCACTGACACAATAAGGTAAAGTATTATTCCAAAAAATATTCTAAATGTTAAATATGGATAAATGTGTTTGTCTCTATAATGAGTCAAAGAAGTTATTTATTCATCCTTCCACAGCTCAAATTGTAAAGGTGCAATTCTTGTAGAAGTTTGACCCGATGTCTCCATGGAAATGTTAGTGCTTTGTCCAGAATGTTCCACAGTATTGATGAAACCTATCTGTCTCGAGGGCGGCAAGCAGGTTACGGCACTACTCCACATTACATATTACAGTTCAGATCTGTGGAGAGTCACCCCTTTTCACAGTAGAAATAGTTGTTTTTTGTTTTTTGGGCAACAGAAACACCCGTAATGAAGAAATGCGCTGGAAAAAACAGTATCTAGGTAAGTTAAAATGACCTAAATTAAGAACATTTGACTTTTTTTGAGTCGATTCAACTTGACAAGTCAAATTATCTACGAATGGAATAAGTGTGTTTTTCTTAATTCAAGCAATATTCGATTTCGTTTCTTATTTTACGTCCAAAAAGTTGTTGTTTTTCATAATTTAAGTCCAAAAAGTCTTATTCCACTGAGAGATAATGTGAAGTGAAATTGACTCAAATCATGACAAATCTTTCTTAATTCAAGTCATCTTAACTTGACTAGATTTTGTTTTTTGCAACGTGCTCGATGGAAATGTTTAAAGTCGTACCATGGAACGTTCAAGAAAAATAGTTCAGTGCACCTTCAATGTAGGAACAGAAAATCAAACAAAAAATGTGCCGCTAGTATAAAGAAAAAGCCCTCACGATAAATACTGACCCCCAAAGATGATTGTTCCGTTTAACAAATATTGGACGATAAGTCAATGTAGTAAAGTAATTATCATAACAGGCCTCGAAATCCGCTCATGGGGAATGTCTATGGCGCAGGAATGCCCACAATCCCGGATCAAACGGTTTCTAGTAACAAAGTAAGAGCCAGCAAAGACAGCTGCCTCTGCAAACTGGAATCTGGAGCCGTGTGCCACTCGGAGGAAGTCAGTATTCCATTTTAAGCACCACAAGATGTTAGATAACCACCACTCCTTATCCTTAAGCATAACTTTCCCAGTTTTGTGTGGACGGATGCCAATGTTCTGACAGTGCCAAAACCACATCCCCAGAGAGCCGAGCTGGAGCGAGCGCAGAGACAGGTGTAGCGAGAAACCAAAGAGCGTGTGTCTCCAGAGAGCGCTGTTTAAAGGGCCCGTATTAGGCTGTTCTCTGATCTGTGTTGTAATGTTGTTTCCTCATCGCAAACATACCTGGAGTTGAGTTTTGCTTCATTCACACATGTTTAACCCGCAATCTCTGCATACTTAAGATGAGTTCTGCCTTTTGATGCCATGTGCTAATACAGGAAGTGCTCCACGGTGTTTTTAAACTCTATACACCTTCACTAAAATCCTGGAATTCCCAACTTCTGCTGAACTAAGGTTACGTTTACGCCGTATCAATCGAAAACAGTCTGCGTCCAGACACGTCGTTTCTGTGTCCGCAATCCTTCCCTATCCACACAGCTTTGAGCACATTTGTTTACGTTTTACAGAAACTAAACTTAAAACCGCATGGCTAATTTGCATAAACTGAGCGCTCAAAAAACAGCTCGTTATTGTGCGCTGATGCGGTTCAGCTTCTGTTGAACTAAAGGACACGACTCAGTGGAATATGAGGGGTGTTCTGCTGATGGTGAGTCTGTTCTGTGTTTCTGTCGCGTTGGAGATGGTTCTTGTTAAACTTTTCAGAGATTATACGTCTGCAGGTCGTACGCATAGACCGTATATATGAATGGACATATATTTTAGCCTCTTAGCATTTTGGCAGTAAATTATTTCACGGCGCATAGACCTACATCAACGTATCAACGTTTTCAGGCGTCGACACGGTGCCGGATCAGATCTGTACTCAGATGAATTCATGGGAGTCGGTGGCACCAGATCTTTCCATCTCTGGAGATGTTTTCCATCATATTAGTGTGGACGAACATCTGCAACGAAAATGACTTGAATACATACTAGTGTGGCTGGGGAGTAAAGGTAAAAGGAGCTGTTAACTTGAAAACTGTCAGTTCATGATATCACAAGGTGGAGCTGAGCATTTTGAGTTTTGAAGATGTAAACAGACGAATAATAAAGTGTTTCTCCTTCTTTTCCTTGACGATTAATTGACCAAGAATTTATTGCGATAAACAATAATATTGACATTTTGAGACCAATTTCAACTAATATAATGACCATGGAATAACAAATGCAAATACACCCTTTCAAAGATCAATAAACCTTACTTTCTAAAGAACATTTAACACAGGAACTGTAAGACAACCAAAAACAATAGGTCTAACAAACAAGCACACAAATAGAATTTATCGTGGCTGGAAAAGTTATCGAGCTTGTTAAAAGTTATCGTACAATTAATCGATTTATTATTTATTATTGTTACAGGCCTATTCACAAATATGTGTAAATAAAACAAAACACAACTCCAGGTCTGTTTCTGATGAGGTAACAACATTATAACATGGCTAAAACTCACAAGAGTCAATTTTGTGTAATAAAGGTCCTTTAAAGCCTCCCGCCAGGCTCAAGGAGTATAATAACTCATAACAGACTTGATTTCGATACTACTACTACAAATAATAATAATGCATCAGTTTTATAAAGTGCTTTCCTGGACACTCAAAGATGCTTTAGAGCATTATTCATTCACTTCACACTCGTAAACAAAGCTGCCAGTCTGCGCTGTTGGTTCCTCTGACCACCACCATCACTCACACACATATCGCTTTCATACTAGGCAATGTGGGTAAAGTGCCTTGCCTAAGAAATGAAAGTTTTTGTATGTGGCACCTGATTTTCCCAGTGGTTTCCCATCCAAGTACTAACCAGGCCCGGACTTGCTTAGCCTCCGACATCTGACGGAATCAGACTTTGACAAACTGGTATGAGCACAACACTAAGGAATAACCCCCATACTCTGTACTGTCTCCGATACCATGATGATAATTAAAAAAAAAAACACTTTTCAGCATTAAATCATAGTACTTTCTTTTAGATTACCATGCAACTTTTAATTTGTGTAATCCCTCAGTGATCCAGATAGGTTCCATAGTAGTCCATGGGCGTATACTAGTCTATGTGCTCTTGTATTTGTTCTGATACAGCTCAAGATTATTTTAAAGCTTCAGGAAAGCTAAATGTCTGTCGTGTGAA
The DNA here is from genome assembly GCF_026225935.1 of Boleophthalmus pectinirostris. Lineage (NCBI taxonomy): Eukaryota > Metazoa > Chordata > Actinopteri > Gobiiformes > Gobiidae > Boleophthalmus > Boleophthalmus pectinirostris. The sequence continues at coordinate 36,116,946 of NW_026571190.1, forward strand.
TGTGAATTTTTTAGTATCGATACCTTCTTAATTGAGTGTGTAGTTTTGATACCAGTTTTATTATGGATTAGTATTTGATTGTCGATTCTTTTGACAGTCTCAGTGGCAGGTGCTTGCCTGCTGGCCCTGCCTCGCTTTAATCACAGTCTCCTCACACACTTCTGTGGTCTCTCTGTGTTTGTTTCTCGTGGCCCCAGTGCCAGCGCTGCCCTGAGCCTGCTGCTGAGGGAGCTGCTCATTAGCTCAGAGCTAATATTTCAGCCCATTTAACCACTGTGTGTCTTGGTGGTCTCCTTTTGGCTCCGGATCAGGCCTCTTTAGTGCTGTGGTCTTTGACTGGCTCCCCACAGTGAGTTTATTTTGGGGATATGGGTCATTGCATCCCCAAATTCAACATATGGATCCTGGAAAGCTTTGACTTCCTCGGATGAAACTTTCTGACATTCTTTGGCAGAGTGCGTTCACCTCTGCTCGGACTCACATCCAGCTGTACACGGCTCCAGTCCTCCCACATAACTCCTCTTTATTTGACTTCACCAATCTGACATTTAGTAGGACTCATAAATTTCTGTGCAAAAGAACTTTGCCTTTGGAGAAGAGATTTATCTGTCAACTTCACATTTCACTTTACACTAGACTGAAAGGACCCCAGTGGTTGATGATGTGGGGCTCTGTTGTTGTTCGTACATATTTTATGTACATTCTTTCACATGGAGTCATCTATTTTGCATGTGTATGTGGCCTGTGTCAGTGTTGTGCTTCACTAAGCTTAATGCAGTCCACACACAAGATCCAGTAAATTTAAGTACATGTGTTCTTTGGCCTGTTGCATGGACTCCATCTGCACAGGGCCAACCACTCTTACCTAACCAGACCATACTCATAACTCTAAAAGTGAGGACATATTTTTCTGTTTGTGCTGGGGTTGTGTTTGAGGTGAGCATTTGAAGCTTTATATAAATACATACATTGAGTCTCACCTAAGCCCCACACTCTGTGTGGTACGGCTACATCCATTAAGGGACGAGGGGCCGACCTGGGCATAGATGATTATTTGAGTTAACTATGACGACTGGACCACCAGCATAGAGACAAGTGATGCAGCTGCCGCTGGGTGAAACAAAAGTTTACATATTACACAGTAATTTAAATGTTTTCGAAACATGTTGCCAAGACAGTGGAGATGGCAGCTCTCTACTTGTTCTTGTTTTTTTTGTTTTTTTTACGGTGCTCCTTCTCCTTTTTAAAAGGCTTCAGTTTTAGATTTTAGATCCTATGAGTAAAGGGGGACAGGGAGCAAAAAGCACGGACTGAAGCACTCTGCACTTTTGTGCTCTCTATGAACTGTGAGTGAGCTAATAAATTCTTTCAGCCACTCAGCATAGCATTCACGGATATCCCCTGAAGATTACACACACAAATCACAGCACAATGGAGGCCACCGGGAGGGCCCCGGCGTCACAGGGGCCCCCTGACCCTCAGGACAAGCGCACATAACCAGGCTCCCCTCAAACTGGCTAAAGGGGATTGTAGAGGAGGTGCCCTGTCCAGAGTCACACTCAGAATAATAGCTGCTAATGGTACATTCTGTGAGGTGGGTGAAGGTGTGAAGTGAATTGCTTTGGACGGAGAGGAGAATGAAAAAAACACTGGAATTCAAAGGATTTACAAAAAGAGGGATTAGAAAAGAATAATTTAGAGGCATTGCATGTTGTGCAAGAGCAGCATAATTAACTTGTGGATATTTCTCAATGACTCCAGGGCGGAGATGAAAGAGGGCTGCTTAGCCTGGCATTCCACCCCAATTACAAGAAGAATGGCAAACTGTACGTGTCCTACACCACCAACCAGGAGCGCTGGGCCATCGGACCCCACGACCACATCCTCCGAGTGGTGGAGTACACTGTTTCAAGGTACACGATATTCAAAGCAGCACACATCCTACTCTGTACATATTGAGTCTATCCAGTGTACCAACCTAGAGGATCGCTGCTTTCTATTTATGTGTGTCATTTATTGATTATTTGGAGTACCAAAGCTAAACCAGGACACCAGCGGGGTTACACTAGGACACAATGAGAACTGAGCCAGAACAAGAATTTGACTTAACTGCAAGAGCTTGTCTGCAAACGCTAACATTTTTAAATCATTAAAATTGTGTAAATTACAAGCAGACGTGTTCATGTTGATATGAGTTGCAATTCCTCTTTCTCACGTAAAGACTTAATTTCACATTTTGAATAGCCTGGTTGTGATGACTGTCTGAGTCAGTAGTCGCACTGACTGCAGCACAGCCTTAATTGAAGATGATACAACTAATTAAAACTGTATTGAAACATCCATTTTCAACGTGAATCCAAGTCCACACATTCACTTAACATTGTGCAACAGCTCAAAGTTGTGTAAGCAGTGATCCACCCACTGTCTTCTTCAATGAGACAAAACTTCGGCCTCAGAGCGTCTCCAGACAGCAAATGATTTTGACCCAATTCTCTGCGTGTCGTTGGCCGCCGCGTCAGCATCCTCTGCTTACAGCGATTATGGGGATTCTTAAAACACCTTGTTGCAAAATGTAAATAAAAGCAAAGCATATACAGCAATCTAAAGAATTACTGCGTCTCGTAGAAAAAAAAGTAGGTCAGTCATTCTTCAGGCTTCAATATTTAGATAGTGAAACTTAAGAATAGTGTTTAAACTGATCGTGAAAATAAAGTAAAGTCATTTTTAAAGAGCCCATATTACGCTATTTTATCATCTTACCTCGTGATAAAACATACCTGGAGTTGTTTTGTTTCATTCACACATGTTTAACACCCATGAAAAAAAAAGAAAACACTCCGTTCCACCTTGTGATGTCATGTAATAATACAGGAAGTGCTCCACTGTGTTTAGAAATTCCATACACTTTCACTAGAAACATTTGGGTGATTTCAGTCCTAGAATTGCCAATCTCTGCTTAACTAAAGGTAAAAGGTGCTGTTAACTTAAAAACTACCACTTCATGACATCACAAGGTTGGAACAAAACATTCTGAGCTTTGGAGATGTAGACAGACTAATAATAAAGCAACGCTCAAACATGTGTGAATGAAACAGAACAAAACTCCAGGTCTGTTTTTATGATGTATCAACATAAAACATGGTCAAAAGCTCACAAGAGTCAGTTTTGAATCTGATACTGTTCATTTGTTTTTCAATATAAAACCAAAAATAAGAAAATGAAAAAACAACATTATTTGTCTCCAAAACTAAAATGAAAAACAAAAAACAAATAATGATTTGTTTTTTCAGTTTTCGATTTTGTGTTTAAATGAATAAAGGAAAAAACAGATAACCAGACCGGAACTAGATCGGAACTAGACCGGGACCAGGACCAGGACCAGGACTGAGACCAGGACCAGACTGGGACTGAGACCAGGACCAGACCAAGACTGAGTCCGGGACCAGGGCCAAGACTGAGACCGGGACTGAGACCAGGATTGAGACCGGGACCAGACCGAGACCAGACCAGAACCAGACTGGGACCAGACTGGGAGCAGATCAGGACTGAGACTGGGACTAGACCGGGACTTAGACTGGGACCAGACCAAGACTGAGACCGGGACCAGACCGTGACTGAGACCAGGACTGAAACTAGGACCAGACCAGGACTAAAAATGGTTTAGTAAAAAGTCCGGCATCGCAGTTTAAGTCACGGAAACGGGAAACGGTCGTTATCTGTTTTTTCATTTTGGTTTTAGAGACAAATAATGAAGAAAATAAATAGTTTTTCGTTTTCTTATTTGTGGTTTGATGATTAACGGATTATTTCACATAATATTGGACCAATATAATAAGCAAACTGAAATGGCTGAGTTGGTAATAATGTTTGTAAATGTTTGCGTTAGGAAAAACCCCAACCAGGTGGACACGCGGACAGTGCGAGTTCTGATGGAAGTGGCTGAGCTCCACCGGAAGCACCTGGGGGGTCAGCTGCTGTTCGGCCCCGACGGTCTCCTGCACATCATCCTGGGAGACGGGATGATCACACTGGACGACATGGAGGAGATGGACGGGCTCAGGTAGGAACATGGGGGCACTTCCGGCTCCATCGATTCTGGCTCCAAGTGACTTAACATTGAAAAATGATCGCCCCTCTCTCTGTAACTTCTGCTGTTTGCCTCGTCATTTTGATCACGTTAACCCACTCTACATGATACTGGTGTTTTTATTTTGTTATTTTCTCTCTAAATAAATTCCTAGACCTTTTTCACAACGGCCAGAAGTGCCAGGATGTTGGGTAAACGGCACTTCCGGTTAATGCTTTTCTACGGCAAAATATCTGTGGAAATGTCTTGCGTATTCTCCACCAGCTTCATAAATCTGCCCCGTCACCAAATCTTCATCCAAAACAAGGTTCGACAAAGCATAAATATTCTGTCCATGAAGAATTTATCCACAAACTATCAAGGAAAGAAAGACGAAAACATAAAGGCAAACAACGACGAGCATTAGTGAACTACTGAACACAACCAACGTTACGGTCATGAAAAAAATATAAGTAACTTGTTAACTCAGACTGATTCTACAATTAAAATTAAAAACTGATTTCATGATGTCGATATTTGCATAGACAGAGAGTTTTGTGCAGTTTAAATGCCATGACATGTAATTTGTGAACATCTGTATCATTTAAACTGCACAAATCTCTCTATCTGTGCCAATATCGACATCATGAATCATGAAATCGATTTTTTATTTCAATTCTAGAATCAGTTACTTATTAACGAATTACTCATTACTTATGTTTTATTCATGACCATGATGTTAGTTTTGCTTAGAAGTAGTTCACTAATGCTCGTCGTTGTTCACCTTTAGGTTTTCGACTTTCTTACCTTGATCGTTGTGGATAAATTCTTCATTCATGGACAGAATATTTCCTTTGTCGACCTTGTTGGATGAAGATTTGGTGATGGAGCAGATTTATGAAGGTGGTGGAAAATACGTGAGACATTTCCACAGATATTTCGCCGTAGAAAAGCATGTACCAGACGTTTTGTAAACCTACAGCGGGGCACTTCTGGTTGTTGGGAAAAAGGTCTATAGGTCTATAACTGCTTGCCCCATGAGCTTCATTTGACTGAATGCGATATTTAATTTATTCTACCCTGTACAGCTCAAATTCCTTACCACAAAAAATTAAAATAAAATCTAAATTCTCCCCACTGTTGTAAAGAAATAGTACACATGATAAATATTTATGTATGTCTACGTTTCTCTGTTTTATTGACTTTTTGTGTATTAAATATCGTGACAGACCTAATCGCCGTCCCAGATGTGCTCATGTGCTGTCTGTGTGTGTCCAGTGATTTCACAGGCTCCATTCTGAGGGTGGATGTGGACACAGACTGCTGTTCCTCCCCGTACTCCATCCCGCTCAACAATCCCTATTTCAACAGCACCAACCAGCCTCCGGAAATCTTTGCACACGGATTACACGACCCAGGAAGGTCAGTGGAACTTCAAGGTGACTTCGATTCAAGCCACACCTGTTATAACACCAACGCTATCTGGTTTAACTGCTAAAAAGTCTAACACCAGTCCTGACTACTATCATAAATTTGACATTTGAGGAAAAAACGGATTAAAATTACCTCCTAATAATGGTCCGTAAACAGTTCAGAGAAGACATATTACGCTTTTGTCTGCTTTAGTTATAATCTATGACACCCATGGGTCATTCTGTTATAATTTGGACTTTTTAAAATCACAAAATTAATCTAAAACGACTTAATAAAAGAAACAAATCCGCTGACATCTGTGTTAGAAAACCGTGGGGTCCAACTGCAAACGTCATCAAAACAAATACTCTACTCCAGGTCCGATGGAAATATGAAGATCACACTAGTGAGCAGCATTTTTTTATTCATTTGTACGAAAATGACAATCTTACACGTATCAATGATTAAGAAAATAAAACTAGAGAACAAAATAAGTACAGAGAAGTGGGCGCCACCTATTACCTCCACTCAATTTCATTTCTCTCCAACGACGAGGTCAGGAATCGGAATACACTAGACGGTTCGCAAAAACTCCGGAAGTGTGAGTTCAGGCACTTCCAGGTTTTTGCACTTCCGTGGTTTTTGCACTTCTGGGGTTTTGCACTTCCAATCAGCGAGGAGCCATACATTCTGTGTTGTCAGTGATTCCCGAGATCGAGGATTTAAAGCCAGAACAAAGAGAATGTTTGGTGAATTTTATCAAGGGGAAAGACGTTATTGCCCTTCTTCCTATGGGATTTGGAGCATTACATACATCACGACCAAATAGCAGCGATTGGTTTAATTAAAAATAGTACACGCGTACCGTCAAGCGAGCGAATTCTAACACTACGAGGTCAGACGTTTCTACGAAGTGAAACCGGCAGATGAATCAGGTTAGACATTTACCGGGGACAGTAAAAACTAGAGTTGAAAGTTGATATGATATCGTAAAAATAAATGATTACAGATTGTTCAAACATGCACGAATCACTCCAAATACAACTTCAAGAGGATAAATGAGAAGAGGAAACTATAACATGGTTTAACTGGCTCTAAAAACTTTCATAATAAGTCTGTGTAAATGTGTTAGATGTGCCGTGGATCGACTTCAGACCGACAACGGAAGTCTTTCGATACTGTGCACCGACACCACGGGGAGGAACACCACATCAGGGAGAATACTGGACATCTCGAAAGGAAAGGATTATGGTAAGGTAGAGTCTCTCACATGGACGTTCAAATGTGTCAATGTTATTTTGTAGATAGTTAAATTTAATATTGTTTTTTTTTTTTTTTATCCAGAAAATGAGCCTTCTGTGTATAACCTGCAGTCCAACGGCGGCGCTCCACCTGTAGGCGGCTTCATCTACAGAGGCTGTCAGTCGAGGCGGCTTTACGGGAGTTACGTGTTTGGAGATAAGAATGGGTACGTTTCATGACAATAATAATGCATTTTATTTTGTATTATAACACACTTCTCTCTCTTAAAGTGGTACAGAACATTACAAACTTTATTGATCCACAAGGGAAATTATTTGGACACAGTAGCTCACACATCACAATATTTTATAAAAAAAAAAAGGAGTACCGTATTTTCCACACTATAGGGAGGACGCACTGTCATAGAATGGTCTATTTTCGAAATTTTTTCCACAAATAAACCGCACCGGACTTTAAACGAAACACAACAGTTGGATGAGTCAGTGGGACTTTGTTTGTGGCGTTCACGGTGACTCTGGGCTTTGTTCAGTTGTATCTAGAAGTGGCACATTGCACTCGCTTTTTCGGTTCGTTCCTCCGTTCCGTTCCTCGTCGGCGTGGAGTGATGAGTGTGTCTGTGGGTGTTTTTCGCTGCGCGGTCGCTGTCTGCTCCGTGTGTGTTTCTGCGGGTGGTGCGGCTTTGTAGTTTACTGAAGTCGTGCTGAGACACCCGAGTGGATTCGTGTATAGGGCACTCTGGATTGTGGGGCGCGCAGTCTTTTTTTGATGGGGTTGGAGGTTTATGAGCGCAACCTATGGTGTGGAAAGTACGGTAAAAAATTAAGAACAGTCACTGGCGAGGTTAGCAGTTTGGGGGCCCTTGGCGAACTTAAGTTTGGGGCCATTGTCCAATTTGTTCAGTCTGCATTCTAAGTGCAGCTTGCAGAGCGTTCATTCGTGCAGTAACAAACATTTCAGTCACACTCGTCCATTGTTGCCTCCTCAAAAGCACATACATATGTACAAGTCAAAATAAAATTGAAAATAAGTAGTTAAAAAAAAATTAACATCAGCGTTTTAACATATTAAAATTAAAGGTGCACTTTGTAACTTTTTGGTTAGGCGTCCATCACCTGCTTGTTTCTATGGAGATGTCATTTCTTTGCCTGGAATGTTCCACAGTACGGCATTAAACAGTTCTACCTTATTATTTATTATTACAGGTGGTTTTATCGCTCAAAATTAGGTAGAAAAACAGGCATTCTGACTGTGAGCGGAGTCGCCTCTCCACAGATCTGACCTCAGGGTAGCTGTGGGGTCTTAAAAGTCTTTAAAAGGTCTTAAATTTCGTGTTTCTAAATTAAGGCCTTAAAAAGTCTTAAATTATGTTGTCCAAGTCTTATTTCTTTCAACTGGGCTGCAGATGTTAAATAAAGGGAGGAAATAACAACAATAACAACAACAACAACAACGTGAAATTACGCAACATGAATGAACTTCTAATTTGGAGTATGCTCAAACAATATTTAGTTTTTGGCCATTTTACAAGCTATGCATACTACCATAAATGAGTTCAGTGAGTCATGGTCATTATTAGAATTGGATCTGGTGTTTTTCGCCCGCATAATAGTGCAGTGTTGGTCTTAATTTTCATTTAAGTGGTCTTAAAAAGTCTTAAATTTGGGGTAGTCAAACTTTGGAATACCTTGGACCTGTAATTTGGTCTGGTTTGGTCTCTGTGAAGATAGAAATGTATTTGACGGACCCTCCACCAGAAAAGTTACACAATGCCCCTTTAAACTTTTGACTTAAACTTTATTGATCCACAAGGGAAATTATTTGGACACAGCAGCTCACACATCACAATATTTTATAAAAACAAAGAGTAAAAAATATGAACGGTAATAAAAATATCTAAATAAGTAGCAAAAAAGATAGCAATAAGGCATAATTATATAAATGTAAATGTACAAGTCAAAATAAAATAGACAATAAGTAGTAAAAAAAAAAAATTAACATTAGCATTTTTAACATATAAAACTTAAGGATGTACTGTGTAACTTTCTGGTTGAGGGTCCGTCACCTGCTTGTTTCCGTGGATATGTCATTACTTTGCCTTAAATGTTCCACAGTACGACATTAAACAGTTCTACCAATCTATTACAGATGGTTTTATAGCTCAAAAATACCTAAAAAAAAACTGCTGTCCACAGATCTGACCTGTAACTTGGTCTGGTTTGATCTCCGTGAAGATAGATAAGCAGAAAAAGTTACACAATGCACCTTTAAACTTCAGACTTAGACAAACTTTATTGATCCACAAGGGAAATTATTTGGACACAGCAACTCACACATCACAAAATAATATAATAACAGAGACTAAAAATATAACTGTAATAATAAATTGAATATTTACAGAGAATTTGTGATTTTCCACTAGTCTGTAAACAGCCTGAGAATTGCTCCATTTCTTAATTCTCATTTTATTTATCCGTAAAGGGACAGCGCTTATTAAACATTAAAATATGCAAAGATTAAAGCCAACGTGGCTAATTTCCATCTGCAGTCTCTCGGGAGGTTGATGTCAAACAATGGGGAAAGACTTGTTTTATGGCTCGGGCTCCAGTGTAAATTGCGATTAGACTTATTCCTTTTATTCACACTAGTCTTTGGTTTGTCATTCATCCTTCTTTGCTGATCTGAAAACCTGACGCTTTCGCAAACAAAGGAAGTAACAAAGGAAGTAAATAGAAGATGGAGGGTGCGTATTTGGAGCTAACATTGAAAACACTGGTCACATAAATCTGTGCTTTGTTGCAAATTGTAACCCGCTGTTATGGTCAAGTGCTGGCTCCTCCATGTATGTTTAGAAATCGAAAGCTGAAATGTTAAAGCTGAGGGTTTGATGCACAAGCCAGTGTTTAAATCTGCTTTATATCCAAACATAGGGAAATATTTTCATTTGAATATTGTGCGTTGAAAATATATGTTTACCCTTTAGCAAACTGGTACCCACTGAGAGCTTGTACAGTACTGCAGTAAATACTAATCATAAACTGTATTTATAAACGGACATTCAACGGAAAATCATCGCCCCTCTGTCCGTAACTGCAGTTGTCAGACTCCTCATTTTGGTCTTAAAATGTTGATATTAACCCGCTCTACGAGATCCTGGTGTTTTTATTTCGCTATTTTGTCCATAAATACAGAATTTGGCTCCAAATTTGGGCCTCGGTGAGCTTCATTTGACTGGAGCCGAACGCTATGGGTGACGTCACACTCCCTTAGGCTACTTTTTTTTACAGTCCAAGTCCAAACACAAAAAAAGAAAATTTGTATTTGAATATTTTGCATGAAAATATACACTTTTCTTTTATTAAATTGTTACTCACAAACATCTTGGACAGAAGGGCAGTAAATAAAACTAATATTGTAGTAAGTATAATGATCATTTGCAGTCCAGGACGAGGCTAAGTAAGAGTCATGGTGTGAAAAATAGATGTACCATGTTTTTCGGACTATAAATCGCTCCAGATAGTAAGTAACACCGGCCAAAAATGTGTAATGAAGAAGAAAAAAACATGTATAAGTCACACCGGACTATAAGACGCACTTTTGGGGGAAAATTCGTTTTATAAAATCAGACCAGGAACCAACATTTCATCTTGAAAGACAAGTTCTAGTAATAACAATAGAACAGAAAACAACAGACTGTTAACGTCACATGTGAACAGTTCTTCAGATAACTACAACATAAACAACAGAACAGAACAAGTTTACCAAACTGTGCGAAGAATCCCTCAGTCGTCCAGGTAGAATCCATGAGGAGAAAAATTCAGTTTGTCATCTTCAACCAAACTAACTTTTGTCCAGAAACAAACTGAATTTTTCTCCTCAAGTTTACCAAACTCTCCATCTTACTCCAAATCACAAAATCCATTCAATTCTTCATCCTCGGTGTCACTTCTGAGTAACTCCGCATCCTCCGGAGGTAAACAGAGCGCCGCTTCCTCTTCTGCGTCGCTGTCGTCAGACTCAGCATCAGTTCCAGTTAGAATTATTCCGGCCTTTCTGAATCCCGACAGGATGGTTTCACTTAAATATAAAATTTTCAGTGGTACAGAAGTAACTGACATGATACAGACAGGACAGAGGCTCTTTCTGCAGGAGACATGCGCAGTAGAGTGAAGTGACAGTGGTACAGGAGGAACAGGAGCAGCAGATACTCACACACAAGACTAGAGCCTCTCGTGTCTGTCAATGTGAAAATTTTAATATGTAAGTTGCACCGGAGTATAAGTCGCAGGAAACACCCAAACCATGATAAAAAGTGCGACTTATAGTCTGAAAAATACGGTCTATAGATGCAATTGATGGACTCACCACCAAGTTACATAATGCACCTTTAATATTCACTTCATTCAGTTTTGGCAGAACCATAATCAGAATAGTTAGACCAAGGACTATAGATTCATTTATGGAGGGTTCACTTTATAGAAATTTCGCTTTTGTACCTGTTCTGCTGTACATTAATGTTCGCTGTTTCTTTTTAGTAACTTGAGGATTCTGCAGAAGTCTTCCTTGGCAAATGGAGAAGAGTGGCAGGAAAAACCTCTGTGTCTGGGCTCGACTGCCTCGTGTGGTACGACGCTGAACGGCAACATCCTGGGCTTTGGAGAAGATGAGCTGGGTTAGTACAAGCTCGGTTTTGTGTTTCTTTTATCGCGAACAAAAGAACTGCAACCCCCACTTTTAAAGGTCCGTCGTAAAAGGATGGATTTAGAACAACTGCTCCTGAAAAGCCTCTCGTAAATCTTTTCTATACATATTTTCAATCCACTTTATTTAAATAGCACATTTTATACACATGAATTTTTTTCTGGTGGAAGGTCCGTCAACTGCTTTTCTCCATGGACATGTTTCACAGTGTGGTATTAAACTGTTTTTATCTTCATGGAGACCAAACCAGACCAAGTTACAGGTCAGATCTGTGGAGAGGCGACCCCGCTCACAGTCTGAATGTTGTTTTTTTTAGGTATTTTTGAGCTATAAAACCACCTGTAATTGAATAAATGTAATATAGATACTGTGGAACATTCCAGGCAGAGCAGTGACATATGACAGAAACAGCAGGTGATGGACCCTCAACCAAAAAGTTACATATTGCATTTTTCGGACTATAAGGCGCACTTAAGATCCTTTAATTTACTAAAAAATGTACAGTATGCGCCTTATAATCCGGTGCACCTTATGTATTAATTATGGTTGTGCTTACTGACCTTTTATGTGGTACACAGTGTTCAAAAATCAAATCAATCAATCAAACTTTATTTCTGTAGCGCTTTCCAACAACCAAAGCCGACCAAAGTGCTGTACAACATTAAAACAGGATAAAAAACAATAAACATCATACAAATAGGTCAACAAAGCACATTACACCATTAAAATAAAGAAAGGGTCACAGGGCCACTAAGTGTTAAAGATCTGTCAAAATGTTTTAGTACGACTTTGGTAAACTACGAAGCCGCACTGCTTGTTGGATTGTCGGAGCATTACCACTACTGTAGTCAGGAACCTTGCGGAGAACAAACATTCCACTGAGTCGTGTCCTTTAGTCCAGTAGAAGCTGACCACATCAGCCACAAGGATTGATCTGTTTTTTCAGAGCTTATTGTTTATGCAAATTAGACATGCGGTTTTAAATTTTGTTTGTGTAAAATGTAAACAAATGTGTGCAAAGTTGCATTAAACACATTATTACTCAATGTATATTTGAGTCCGTAGGAAATTTTAAAAAAATTAAACTTGAATTATCCACCCACATTCACATTCAAAAAACACCAAGACAGGGAGACAACGCCGGGCGAATTACGCCACGATCTGCTAATGGATCATGGACGCCTGGACTAAGGATCAGTCTCAAGTGTCGTCTGTTTGTTTCGCTTAATGCTCCTTATAATCCGGTGCGCCTTATGTATGAAAACAGATGAGAAAATTCAACATTATTGATATTACGCCTTATAATCCAGTGCGCATTATAGTCTGAAAAATACGGTAGTTCACCTTTAAGACTACAAAAGAGAGCAGATCATAAATGTGTTAGAATGCATAAAGTTAAAATTGTTATAACTTGAAAATGAATAAATAAATACAAGACAGAGGACCACACGTTTCCTGCACTAGTTCCTTGTGAGAAAGTTGTGCAAATTCATCACATTTTGATAAGGTTGTGTCAGCCGAGGTAAGCAGCCTAATGAAACACAGAACTGCTTAACTTCCTGGAAATACACCAGACATTTACAAAAATATTAACTATCAAACGTACTGTTTCTTGTTAAGCAAAAACATGTTGTAGATCACTGACAAATGCTCGCAGAAATGTGTGATGAGATTCCTCGCCAGTTCCTGTTACATAACTAGAAATTTAAAGGACCTATATTACGCAAATTTTACTCTGGAGTTGTGTTTTGTTTCATTCAAACATGTTTTAGTAATCCATTATTATTTGTCTACATCTCCAAAGCTCAAAATCCTCAGTTCTACCTTGTGATGTCATGAAGTTTTGAAGTTGACAGCTACTTTTGACCTTTTGTTTAGCAGAAATTGACTATTCCAGGGCTGAAATGATCCAAATGATTCTAGTGAAGGTGTAGGAAGTTTAAAAACACAGTGGAGCACTTCCTGTATTGCCACATGACATCACAAGGTGGAACGGAGTGTTTTCTGTTAGAGAGAAGAACCTAAATATGCAGGTTTTGTGTGTTAAACGTGTGAATGAAACAAAACACAACTCCAAGTCTGTTTCTAATCCATGTATCATTCGTTCATTTGTTTTTCAAAATAAAACCAAAACGGAAAAACAACATTTTTCTTCATTATTTGTCTCCAAAGCCAAAATGAAAAACCGATAATCATTAGTTTTTTCAGTTTTCAATTTTGTCTTTAAGTGAATAATGGAAAAAAACGGATAACAGCCGTTTCCTGTTTCCGTGACTTAAACTGCGATGCTGGACTGAACCAGGACTAAACTGGTCTCTGTCTGGTTCCGGTCTCAGTCCCGATCTGGTCCCGGTCTGGTCCAGGTCTCACTCCCCGTCTGGTCCCAGTCTCAGTTCCGATGTGGTACCGGTCTCAGTCCTGGTCTGGTGCCAGTCTGGTCCCGGTGTCAGTCTTGGTCTGGTCCTGGTCTCGGTCTCGGTCCCGGTCCCATTCTCTGTCCCAGTATCGGTCCCGGTCTCAGTCCTGGTCTGGTCCTGGTCTTGGTCCTGGTCTTGGTCACGGTCTCATCTCGGTCCCAGTCCCGTTCTCGGTCCCAGTCTCTGTCCCTGTCTCTGTCCAGGTCTGGTCCCGGTCTCAGTTTCAGTCTCAGTCCAGGTCCTGGTCCCAGTCTGTTCCCGGTCTCGGTCCCTGTCTCAGTCCTGGTCTGGTTCTGGTCTGGTCCCGGTTTCAGTCCTGATCACCCGACAGTCTATGTGGGTGCACCTCCGGGCCGGTCCTGACACTCAGTCCTGGTCCAGTCCCGATTCAGTCCCGGTTCAGTCCCGGTTCAGTCCTGGTTCAGTCCTGGTTCAGTCCTGGTTCAGTCCGTATGCTTTGTAAAAGTCCGGCATCACAGTTTTCATTTTGGTTTTGGAGACAAATAATGAAGAAAAAAAAGTTGTTTTTCCGTTTTCTTATTGTTTTTATTTTGAAAAACGAATGAACAAATGACACACGGATTGATTCTGACAATCTGAAACATTAAAACATAGATCAGAAAATAATGTAATATAGACTCTTTAGATTTTCCTGGATTTAATCAACGTTTGTCAATGGTAAAAAAAAATAAAAAAAAATAGTTGGATGGGTATGGGCCCCCTCAGACACATGCTTGCAATTTGTCCCCTTATGGAATTTACTTGGGGGCTTGTTCCTCATTAAATTATCTGCTTGGTTCCCAGTCATAAGTATCCAATTGTCTCATTAAACCTTTGGCAGGTGCAGGATTGCAGAAGCTTTGACTCTATTGATTGTTCTCATGTCATTGTGTGTCTGTCTTCTCCTATTGTCTCCCATCTGTCGTCATTTTACCCCATTTCGCCCTGAGACGTACATGTATTATACCACCCATATTACCTTATTTTCCTATTCGTTTGTAAAGCGAGTGTCCAATAAGTGCTATATAAGTCCAGTGTATTATTATTATTTGTTATAATGTTGTTTCCTCATCAAAAACATACCTGGAGTTGTGTCAAACCCTGCGTATTTAGAGTTCTTCTCATCTACGGAAGCCGAGAGGGGTCACAACAAACGCAAACGCCGCAACAAATACAAATGCGACAACACAACAAAAAGCCACAATGCACCAAAAAAAGCCACAACACACCAAAAAAAGCCGCAACACACCCAAAAAAAAAAGCCAGAAATGACCGCAGGACTCTATTTTAATGCAAACGCCACAACACAAATGGAAATGCCGCAACACATTAAAAAGCCACAACACATCAAAAAGCCACAACGGAAGTGACCGCGGGACTCTATTTTCCGACGGACCGATCAAGCGGCAAGTGAAGAAGAAAAACTACAACGTGAAATGAATAATAATAAAACAATAAATTACTTTTACTTACATCTCCAACTTCTCCATTCCTTTACTTTTCACGTTGTAGTTCTTCTTCTTCACTTGCCGCTTGATCGGTCCCGCGATCACTTCCGTTGTGGCTCTTTAATGTGTTGCGGCATTTGCGTTTGTGTTGTGGCGTTTGTATTTGTTGCGGCGTTTGCATTAAAATAGAGTCCCGCGGTCATTTCCGTTGTGGCTTTTTTTGGTGTGTTGTGGCTTTTTGTTGTGTTGTCGCATTTGTATTTGTTGCGGCGTTTGCGTTTGTTGTGACCCCTCTCGGGTTCCGTACCCATCTCATGCAAAATCAACTTTTCAGAGCTTTCTACCTTCTAAGAGTGATGTGTGGGCCTTTATATATGTAGACGAAGGACTTTTTAGATTGATTTGGGTTTTTTTTTTTAAACAAATATGAAAAGATAAGAAATTATACAAAACATGTCTTAACATTTCAACATGTATCACAACTGTATATTGCAGGTTTACATGCAGATTGTAACAAAGCGACCCCAAAAAAAAAATCTCTCGTGACCCACCTGAGGGTCGCAATTCAGTCTTTGGGAAACAATGGGTTAGAGTTTATGTTATGACTAAGCAATGACAAAGTGAGGTACAAGGCGCAGGTCTGAGGTAAAAGGAGCTGTTAACGTGAAAACTATCGCTGCATGACATCACAAGGTGGAACAGAGCATTTTGAGCTTTGGAGATGTAGACAGACTAATAATAAAAGATTACTCAAACATGTGAATGAAACAAATGAAACACAATTTCAGGTATGTGCTTGATGACATGACTTCAAGCTCACAAGAATCCTTTTTGTGTAATGTAAGACCTTCAAATACTTTTTTAAATTAAATATTCTTATGTGTATGTTTTGTTTTTTGTTTTTTTACAGGTGAGGTGTACATTTTAGCGAGCAGTAAAAGCATGGCACAGCTACACAGCGGCAAACTCTACAAACTGGTGGATCCCAAAAGGTAAAGCCCACACACTGCTTCTCGGCTGCCTCACATTCAAAACAAACCACTACTCTCTGCCCGTAATTGATGCTTTGCGGCCGATGTCGTCAACATTCCCCGGGGGTGTGACGCTAACCGTAGGCATGCTCTGTCTGAAGTTCTGACTTGGCTGGAACTACTACAGGAGAGCTGATTTGTGCTGTTAAACAAATCCCTCTCAAATAAAATTACACAACTCACACCTTTTTGTTGAAAATCAAACTCTAAACAAAACCATGAACGCTCGTATTGATCACAGGCTCCTGAACATCTTTAGTTTAAATCCATTTTGTGTTTTTGCTCGAATATTTTTAACAGTGTTTGCTGATGTGTACTTTGTGTTGCCATAGTAACCACTGATCATTCCACTGTATATGTAGAACACTTTACGCCTGTCAAACTCAAATTCACAGAGGCCAAAATTAAAAACTGGGACTATGTTGGGGCCAAACTAAATATTTATTGAAAAATTTGAAAAATTTCAACAACATTTGCATGTTTTCTCTTCTTTCGAGATATGTAATGTGAAACCTTTTCTTATTAAAAATGTATGTGTTTTGTTTTGTGGTGCTGCAAATTGTCCAAATAAACTCCTACTACTACTACTACTACTACTACTACTACTACTACTACTACTACTACTACTACTACTACTACTACTACTACTACTACTACTACTACTACTACTACTACTACTACTACTACTACTACTACTACTACTACTACTACTACTACTACTACTACTACTACTACTACTACTACTACTACTACTACTACTACTACTACTACTACTACTACTACTACTACTACTACTACTACTACTACTACTACTACTACTACTACTACTACTACTACTACTACTACTACTACTACTACTACTACTACTACTACTACTACTACTACTACTACTACTACTACTACTACTACTACTACTACTACTACTACTACTATTACTACAGCTACTACTAATGTTTAATAATAGTTTTGCTTAAACATTGAATTCAGAACAAATATAATATACAATAATAACAACATATTAAATAAATAATGTCTCTGTAGGCGGCGGGCAGCTCTAATATATATTTGATACGATCTCGCAGGCCAAATATAATTATATCGCGGGCCAAATTTGGTCCCCGGGCCTGAGTTTGACATGTATGCTCTAAGTGGTGCACTGTGTAATTTTTCTGGTGGAGGTTCCGTCAAATGCTTTTCTCCGTAGAGAAGTTATTGCTTTGTCTGGAATGTTTCACAGTATGGTATTAAACCTTTCTATCGCCATGGAGACCAAACTAAACCAAGTTACAGGTCAGATCACACTCAGAATGCTTGTTTTTCTAGGTATTTTTGTGCTATAAAATCACTTGTAGTTTAATAAATGTAAGGTAGAGCTGTTTAATGTCACACTGTGGAACCTTCGTATCCATAGAAACAAGCAGCGAAAAGCTTTAATGGGGCAGCTTCTCTCAAATGAAAACTGCCTCGTTAACTTGTATGGAAATGGGGCGAGCTGACAGAACAGGTTAGTCTTTGACGCTACTACTGAAAGCATGAATCTCCTCTTTGACGCGGAGCCCATCTGTGCGCACACATTCCCTGCACTCTGCCTCGATGCGAAAGCGCAACTCAAAACAAGTCGTCACTTGAACACATGCCACAGACAGTGACGAGACCCACAACACCGATGCCACGTTAGAGCCATTTTTAAAGGGCCCATATGACGTTATTTTCTCGCCTATGTTATGATGCCGTTTCCTCGTCACAAACAGACCTGGAGTTGTGTTTTGTTTGTGTGTTTCGTTCACGCACGTTTAACACACAAACCCTGCATATTTAGGCTGAGTTTTTCTCTCAAACAGAAAACACGCAGTTCCACCTTGTGATGTCATGTGGTGATACAGGAAGTGCATCTCTGTGTTCTTAAAGGGTGAATGGCTTTTCCACCTTCAAGACACTCGAAGCGCTTTACAACAAGGAACCGCTCACACATTCACATGCATTCTTACACACATTCATACACTAGTGTACGCAGAGACTGGGGGCGAGGTGGATTAAGTGTCTTGCCCGAGGACACAACGACAGCATTCATCGGTGGGAGCTGGAATCACACCGCCAACCTGTGGGTTAGAGCAGGGGTCCCAAACCTCGGGCCGCGGACCAATAATCAGGCCTAAACCAGGTCTAAACCACGACTAAGCCAGGTCTAATCTAGGTCTAAAACAGGTCTAAAACAGGTCTAAATCAGGACTAAACCAGGTCTAAACCAGGACTAAATCAGGTCTAAACTAGGTCTAAATCAGGTTTTAACCAGGTCTAAATCAGGTCTAAAAGAGGACTAAAGTAGGTCTACACCAGGTCTAAACCAGGACTAAACCAGGTCTAAACCAGGTCTAAACCAGGACTAAACCAGGTTTAAACCAGGTCTAAACTGGTCTAAACCAGGTCTAAACGAGAACTAAACTACGACTAAACCAGGACTAAACCAGATCTAAAACAGGACTAAACCAGATCTAAAACAGGAGTAAATCAGGTCTAAACCAGGTCTAAAACAAGACTAAACCAGGTGTAAAACAGGTCTTAAACAGGACTAAAACAGGTCTAAACACAGGTCTAAAACTGGACTAAATCAGGTCTAAACCAGGTCTAAAAAGGACTACAACAGGACTAAAACAGGTCCAAAACAGGTCTAAAACAAGACTAAAGCGGGACTAAAACAGGATTTAACTAGGACTTAACCATGCTGCGTGAACTTCCCATCCATACGCCGTCTTTTTCCCGCGGTCCACACACCGCAAAATATAGTTGAATATAAAACCGGTCCGTGGTGCAAAAAAGTTGGGGACCACTGAGTTAGTGGATCTGACTATTGTTTGAGAACGGGATTCGAACCGCCAACCTTTAGATCAGTGGACAAACTGAGCTCCATACACCTTCACTAGAATCATTTGGATCATTTCATGTACCTGTTAACAACCACTTCATGACATCACAAGGTAGAACAGAGCATTTTAGGCTTTGGAGATGCAGACAGACTAATAATAAAGGATTACTCAAACGTGTGAATGAAACAAAACACAATTCTAGGTGTTTTTGAGTCGGTAACAACATTCTAACACGTCTTAAAGCTCACGAGAGTCTATTTTGTGTAATATAGGACCTTTAAAGCCTGCGTCACACTGCAGAGGATCTTACACCCGCTGTTGTTGAACTGTGGAAAACTTGTACGTGAGTTCTCTTCATAATTCATGTGTCTGCTCAAGTTTATCATGCAAAGGCTAATAGAAATCACCCTGGTTGTGATGGATCTGTAAACTGTTTGCAAAAGCCGAGTACATATGAAAATAATTTAGGCACTTCTACACAAACCATCAGTTTATTTTACGCACAGGGAGAAGCTGGGCACACATGCTTCTGTGTAATCTTTGTGTTTAAAACTCTGCTTTTTATGTTAAGCCACTCATAAGTATCCAATTGCAGGATTTCAGATGACATCATTACGTTCAATTTTATTTCGTAGGTAAAATTAATATTGTTCAGCTGCAGATTTGTGTTGTAATGGAGCACGGTCTTGGGTCTAGTCAGTGATAGAAATGAACAGGTTCCGTATTTGGGAATTTACCTTTTCAATATTTCACGGCAAAGTGTCATTAATAGAAAAAAAAAAAAAGACGAGATTGAGTCCACAAGATGAGATTTTAACATAATTCGTCATATATACATTTTTTATTTATTTGATTTTATATTTTTGTTTTCCGTACGCTTTTTGGAACTGTAAGGCTACGTTCAGACTGCAGCCAAATTAGATTTTTTTGACCCAATGCGACCTGTATCTGATCTTTTAATGACAGTCTGAACGACACAGATCCGATTTTTTCAAATGTGACCCAGGACACTTGGATATGTGCTCCTGAAACCGATACGTATCCGATTTTTTGACACGCGACTTCAGTCTGAACGGCCAGGTCGCCTTCATCCCACCTACACGTCATCAACAAGCGAGAGTTGTACAAGTAGGAGCTCACAAATGTACAAAAACGTTCTTCTTGTCATATGAAAAAGCGAAGCGAAGCACAGATCAATCCCACCACTCTTGGCTGCGACTCTGCACCCACACGTTCCTTTTTACAGACATCGCTGCCACAAAACGCCATGGCCAAAAACCTCGTCCTTCTCCTTCTCAATCTCCTCCTTAACACAAATAAGATATACATGTTTTGGCTCCGGTAAGACAGTAACTTTACGCAGCGTCTGACATCGTCGTCGTGTCCTCCAGTGATCATGCGGGACACTTTTAAGGGCGTTTAAAGTTCACACTGGAGATTACGTACAAGTTTAAGTCATTTAACTAGAAATGTGAACGACCTCGCAAAAAAATCTCACCTGTGTTTATCCCCGTTTCATACATTCCAAACGTAAACACATGGAGAAAAATCTCACGAGATCATTTTCCTCATGTGTGCACGAGCTTGTAGTGATTTTGTCTCACGAGATCTTGTCCTATCCCCAGGAAAAACTGTCTCTTGCCTCCATCTGAAAGTCTGAAAGTATCACCATATTCTAGAAACTGAAAACCAGGTCTAAAACAGGACAAAATCAGTTCTAAATCAGGTCTAAACCAGGTCTAAAATAGGTCTAAAACAGGACTAAATTAGGACTAAACCAGGACTAAACCAGGTCTAAACCAGGTCTAAACCAGGTCTAAAACAGGACTAAATCAGGACTAAACCAGGTCTAAAACAGGACTAAATCAGGACTAAACCAGGTCTAAACCAGGTCTAAAACAGGTCTAAAACAGGACTAAATTAGGTCTAAACCAGGTCTAAAACAGGACTAAACCAGGTCTAAACCAGGTCTAAACCAGGACTTAATCAGATCTAAACCAGGCCAAACCAAGTCTAAACCAGGTCTAAAAAACAGGACTAAATCAGATCTAAAATTGGTCCAAACCAGGTCTAAACCAGGACTGAAAACTGCCAATTGTCTCATTATTTTTAACATAAAAAGCAGTGTTTTCGTAAGGCCTGTCACGTTAACCCATTTTGAAGTATTGCTGAAGGAAATGTAGACGATCAAGGATAGTACTGAAACAAATTTTTGACACTAACTATACTAAAATACATATTGAAACAGGTTTTAGTAGTTAGTTTGTCTCTATAATGAGTAAGGAGAGGACAAGATCTTGTGAGACATAATCGCAAGAGAAAAAAAATTATCTCGTGAGATTTTTTCCCAAGATAAGACAAAAAAGGATTATGTGTTGGTGAGTTACATCTCTTACAGTTCCAAAAAGCAGCACTAGAGTAGAAACCAAAATATGAAATCAAATATAGAAAGAAATTGTGAAACCAAAACTGGAAACTGAATCACGAAATTATAAATATTAGAAATGTAAAAATCTCGTCTTGTCTCGTTCTCATGGACCCAATCTCGTATCTCGTCTCGTCTTGCGGAAATTGTATCTCGTCTCATCCCTAATAACGAGTCATAGAACTTTCTAGAGCTCAAATCTTACCATCGTACAGAATAATAACAATAACTTCCCGACTAGAAAAAGAGAAAACGTACCACGATAAAAAACTGACCCCCTAAAATTATTGTTCTATTTTGCGTACTATATTGAGGGTAAGATGTTTTGCTTTGTCGGGAATGTTCCACAGTAGAGCATTAAACGTATCAGCCTCCCTGGAAACAAACCCTCACGTCACCGGGACAAATTAAAGGTCAGATCTGTGGAGAGGCAAGCCCGTTTTCAGTAAGAACTCATGTTTGTCGAAATACTCTCGTAATTGAATAAATGCAAGATAGACACAGTATGTGGAACATTACTGTGGAACATTGCAGACAAATAATGACATCGCCACGGACGCAAGCAGGTGTTGAACCCTCTACCAGAAAAGTTACGCAGCTCATCTTTAAATTGAGGCCTTTTGGTTGGATCGTCCCAGTGAAAATCTTGCTCAAATTGTAGTTGTCTTTAAAATCCATCAACATACATCACACTTCTTCACTTCCACTTTATTGCTATCTTTATAATACTAATAATAATAATACATATTTGGGATCTGCAGTGAGCTTGACCAACGGCAGGAGTAAAGGATTGTATCTGGGTGACGGCAGCGCCACCCAGGAATGAGCACAATTAAAGACAACAGTGGGATATCTAATGGCACTGGTGGCCCCAAGTGTATTTATGTTATGTGGGCTGGTTGCTGGACACACTTGTCTTTCCATCATCGACTGGACTAACTTGACTGACTTGTTTAGTCTGTTTGGAGTCCGTGGAGCTGGAGGCTGACTCCTAATCCACTCCTGCTTCATTATTAGGATCCTGTTTCAGAGAGAGGCAGAGTGAAGGACAGCACTGCTAAGAGGCTAACGTGTGTCTGACCTCTTCACGTCTGGTGGTCCTTCTGCTTCACTCTCGTACATCTGGATCTTCAGGCCTCTTAGAAAGAGCTTTGTTTAAGAATATGGTGGTTTTGTGGTCGGCTATAGCATTGTGTTTTGATCAACTGTGTGTTTGGGAACAGAGAAGGAACGAGGAATTGTTCAGCAGTGTAGTAAAGGCGTACAGGGAAACTTTGGCTATAAAATCCCAGCAGTGTTTGTGTAAACATGTCCTGGCCAGATGACTTCATTTCTAGGTATTTGTTTGTCAGTTGGAGTACCCCTCCAATAATAAATAGGCCACCATGCATTTTGTAACATGCTGCATGTGTGTGTGTCTATGAGAGAGAGCAAGACAGGGCCTGTTTGTACTGAGGCACTGAAGGGAAATGTTTCCAGTCATAAATCACACATGATGACCAGAGGATGCTCAGGGTTTGACCAGTCCTCCCCTCTCTGTCCTCTCAGTCCTCCCCTCTCTGTGTGTGACTGAGTGTCCAAACTGTGAGAGTCCAAACTCTGACTGTCTCAACTGTGAGTGTCTCAGCTGATTTATGCACAGACACATTTATTAAAGGTAGTATTCAAACACAGCGTCTACGTGACATTTATTCTGTGCTCTTGTGCTCTGATCTACCACAGACTTGTTAAAGCCTCTGTGCACTGGAGAACACTGTGCTGCACAGTCAAGGATCTCCACTTTGACAGCCTCTTTCTCATATGAACTTGGTGTTATACCAAGATGTTTCTTTTCTGCTGCTTAAAATATTAAAAACATTATGTTCTCTTGTAAAACAGTCGGATAAATGCCTTGAGAAGAACCTTTTGTTTTGATTCCGTTGTTCCCTTAGAGAAGCATCACAACAGCTGAACAAGCCGACAAGTCAAACTTTGTTAGATGCAGTTGAGACAAAAGCACAGGCTTAAATAGGCTGGAGAACGTCCATCAGCATCACTGTGTTTGTTTTGGTTTGTTTGGGCACAGTGCTGCCCTGTGATTGGTCCAGTCTCCGAACCATTGGTGGGTTGGGCCCAATCGCAACAGCTGGAGCCGGACAAGATGGATTCTGTGAGTTTGTGACAAATATCGTGAGAATTCGTCTCTCTGCACAATGGCAGCTCAGAATGAGCTTTACCTGGCTAAACAGTGGCTTAGTAACATATAAATATAAAATACAAATATAAAATACAAATAAATACTTAGATTCTCACCAGTTTGTTGGAAACTGTGCATCACTCACTCTTTCACTTGCCTTTCTGACCTTACTTTTACAAATTGAACTGAAGCCTCCTGAATGGCCCGTCACACATTTGGGTTTGTCAGCTGCAGCCTGCACTATTCAGTTACAGTGAGCTGGAGCTTAAAGAGACTCAGTAAAGTGTGAATGGGATCCTGGGAGCTCCTTTATGAAGAGCATTAGCGATGGATGGAAGTCACAAATCACAGATGTACAGCAGTGGTGTCTGCGTGCTGAATATATTCATGGTGGTTGTGTACAGATATAAAGGCCGTGGGTGGGGTGTGCACGTGAACATGCACATCTGTCAGCTCCCCGCGCGCCCAAGAAAAAGCCTTTCTTTATTTTCCCAATGCTCCTAAATCTTCCTCCACCTCTGCCATGGTCCTCCTCGTAACAAAGCTGCGTGCCAGGTCCACTGAATAGCTCTGGCCTCTACAATACACAGTAAATTTTTAGCACAATTAAAACAAGGAATGAAGCTACAAAAGAAAGCCCCAAACAATGGAGTCAGATGACAAAACGGCAATAGAGACCACACTGGGCCATTTGATTAAGTCATTGTCAGAGAATACAATGTACACCACTCCACAGCCGCGTTCTCACATACACCTAATGTCAATCAAGCAGCACAGCCAGCCTTTCCTACAACAATAATAATAATAATAATAATAATAATAATAATAATAATAATAATAATAATAATAATTGACTCTTGTGAGCTCTGAGCCATGTTATAATCTTGTTATTTCACCAATGATGTACTTGGAGTTGTGTTTTGTTTCATTCACACGTGTTTGAGTAACACTCTGTCTACATCTCCAAAGCTCAAAATGCTCTTTTCCACCTTGTGATGTCATGAAGTGGTAGTTTTGAGGTTAACAGCTGCCTTTTAACTTTCGTTCAGTAGATATTAGAAATTTCAGGGCTGAAATCTTCCAAATGATTTTAGCGAAAGTGGATGAAGTTTAAAAATACATATGACATCCCATGGTGGATTAGAGTGTTTTCGGTTTGAGAACATAAACTCAACCTAAATATGCAGAGTTTGTGTGTTAAACATGTGAATGAAACAAAACCCAACTCTAGGTATGTTTGTGATGAGGAAACAAAATTATCAGATCAGAAAATAGCCGTAATATTGGCCCTTTAATTACCTTCTCATTTCCAGAGTTTACATAACAGTTCATGTATCCTGCTTTTGCCAGTTCATATAAAGTAGTGTGGCCCTTCTCCCACGTCCAGGCTCCTTCACACCCCTCAAACAGTTGATAAATTCCCACAGTGGCTGTTGACCCAGCTGCCTTTGTCAAGTGGAGCTACCAGCAGGTGCTGTTTTCACAGCCACCCTGGCAGTCATACAGAGTGTTTAGGAGCGCGCTGACCCCTGCCTGCTATTAACAGTGTTAGCTACAGACCCCCATCTCTCCTGCTATTAACAGTGTGAGCTACAGACCCCTATCTCTCCTGGGACTCTTTCTCTTTCCTTCTCTTTCTGTTTGTTTCTGGGACTCTTTCTCTTTCCCTCTCTTTCTGTTTGCGTTCCTCTTTCACTTTTTCCTTAACTACATGCAGCCTGCAACAACAAAAGCAGCCTGATGGTGTCTGGTGTTGGGTGCTGATGGGAGCATGGGAATCACCCCCACTGGCTTTCTCTGAATAAAAGTAACAGGCTTGTTGCTTTTAGATAAGCCACTGCTGTAGAGCCCGTGTATTATTGTCAAAGGGATTGTACAATGATCTGAAAGACCAGTATAACAACTATAATATCATAACTAAATAAAATCAGACTGACATATTGAAGTGTTCAATAAATGAAGCTAAACATAAATACGTCTTAGATGTTTCAACATTTTTATTTGTGCATTTGTCACCCACATTCTTCATCTCAGCTTCATTACCAACTATTATTTCCAGACTTTGCCTGATATGAAACAATGTGCGTGTGTGAGTCTTTTATGGAATGATCACAACGGCGCTCTTCTCTGCTGTAGACATCACACATATGGTCAAGGGATGTGTTTGTCTGCATTCTCCAAATCATGTTTATATCAAATGAAAAGACCGTTTTCCTCATCAAGCATAGAGTGAACTCAGGGAGAGGGAGCCAAGAAAGACAAAAAGTCTCAATGTCAAACAACTGACAATTGCACTTTGTCACCTTTTGCAAACTCCCACTCACACTGTGTGCGCTCGCCCTGTGTGCTCTCACTGTGTGCTCACATTGAGCTTTAACACTGTACACTCACACAATACACTCACACAGTACACTCACACTGTACACTCACACAGTACACTCACACAGTACACTCACACAGTACACTCACACAGTACACTCACACAGTACACTCACACTGTACACTCACACAGTACACTCACACTGTACACTCACACAGTACACTCACACTGTGTGCTCTCACTGTGCTCTCACAGTGTACACTCACATTGTACAATCACACTGTGTGAGCTCACCCTGTGTGCTCTCACGGTGTGCTCACACTGTGCTCTAACACAGTACACACACTGTCACACAGTACACTCACACTGGGCTCCAGGAATTCCCTTTAAAAGGACAGTGGAGCAGGTGTTAACATTATTGTCATTGTTGTGATTCCAGGCCGTACACTCCAAAAGAGTGCCATCGAACTGTGGAGCCGCCAGAGCTCTTGATGACAGCCTGCTCCAGACACTGCAAGAACGGGCACTGCACCCCCACGGGCAAGTGCTGCTGCAGCCCGGGCTGGGAGGGGCCCCTCTGTAGAGTGGGTGAGTGGGACAAACGCACTATGATATGCTACTTTCTACTAATAACTGTCTGTTCATGATGGAGAGATCCCAGAAATGACATGAAAGTTTCATAAACAGATTTACAGTGAGTGATTTATATGGACACAAAGTTCACTGCCACAGACAGACCTTCAGTGTAGCAACAATCAGCAAGTTTACACATTTGTGTGTGTATGATATTAGTAATGAGAATACACTACTACTACAAGTATAGCAACAAAATGCAGTTTGATTAATGAAGTATTTTTCTTCCAGTTCTACTACTTTTTGTAATGTGTGTCATCTCCAGCAGTAACAGAATGTGACAGTAAAAGTGAACCCTGTCTTCTTCTGTGTTTGTTTGCAGCCAAATGTGAGCCAGGCTGCCGTAATGGCGGCGTGTGTCTGGAGCCCAACAGGTGCCTGTGTAAGAGCGGGTACTCTGGAGACATGTGCGAGAAGAGCGAGCGAGGGATGCCCAACGACCAGGAGAGAGACGGCATCATCGACCACATCATGGACATGACGTCCTATCTACTGGACCTGACCAGTTACATCGTATAGGGCTGAGCTCCCCTGCTCCACACAGATCTACCTAGCACCAGCAGCACACTCCACACCTCCACACCAGACCTCCACCCACTCACCTATAAGCTACATGCTTTAGAGCACCAGGCCTGGCATCCAAGCCTTGTTCACAGCTGTGACATAATCCTTCACGAGCATGGCCCTCTGAAAACACCACCTGCTGACGGAGAATCGGTTCACTCTCAGTGAGCAGCTCAAGACTTTGGCAGGGACAGCTGAAATGTTGCCTTACTCCAGCCCCATAGACACTGGCTTCAGTGGAGACTATTGCTCTGTGTTCTGGGCTCTGTCAGGATGCAGCGGTGTGAGTTTAAACATAAGGACAGTGTCACTGAGGGACCCACATCCTGGTGAATCGACTCAGATGAGACTGCAGGACTGTGCTTACCAGGCTCCATAAGCGCGTTGGCACCATGTCATACATGCTCATACTGTGTAAACTGTTGTATTGATTTTCCATCAGCTACAGAACAGCAGAGGGCTGTTTTACACAATATTTGTGGAGACTGAACAGAGCCTGTTCACAGCAGTCCTAAAACCTGATGGAGTAATGAGCTCCCATGCACTGCATCATAAGGTTCACTATAACTACAAATGAACTTAACAAGTTAATGGTTTAGCACCATTCACACAAAAACTGAACCATGTTCATCAAAGGGACACCACAGCTTCATGTTGTATATTTCCAATACAGTAGAGCTTACCTAAGTACTACTTAGCATTGCAAAACTATAGCATTATTATTGTTATCATAGAGGAGGTTTATTTTTGTAAGCTTAATAATATATGGGAGAGAATGGTGTTTCTAGAAGTTTTACACAAAGCTCGTCAGTTCATGTTTCTTGTACTCTGTTCTTCTCAAACACAAGGCTATAAGTATTGTTTTCTACTCTTTAAATGCATGTCTGTGCCTGCATAAAGTCAATTAGAGCAGCCGGTGGAGTCCGTGTAATTCTTGAGTAACACGCGCTTCATCAGCCCTGTCTGGGACACGCGCTGTCAGACCATCACAGCCAAGGCCACGTTATCTCCAAGCATCTGTTAATGGAGTCGTTTAAAGAGTGAAGGAGCCTCAGCCCCTCCACACACTGAGCCCGGAGCCGCCATAAACACTCATCACACGTCATATGGTATGGCTCTAGTTACGTTATGAAAGCTGCACTGTGCAATGCTTCTGACGGAGGGTTTGTCCTCAGCTTGTCTCCGTGGAGATGTTATTGCTTTGCCTGGGATGTTCCACAGTATGGCTTTACAGAAATATATCTTCTATCTCTTATTTCTCTAAACTACAGATTCTCCACAGATCTGACCTGACCTGTGTCTCCATGGAGGTTGTTATTTTAAATGCCATCCTTTAGAATATTCCGGGGAAAAATATTAACATCTCCATGGAAACAAACAGGTGGCCAACCATTCAGAAAAGTTACACAGTGCATCTTTTACATCTTTATTTGAAATTTTGAAATTATAATATTTGCTAGTCACCACCTCTTTTGCTGGTATCCGTAAAGATGCATTGCGCAACTTTTCTGGTGGAGGGTCTGCCACCTGCTTGTCTCCATGGAGATGTTATTATTTTGCCTGGAATGTTCCCTGGTATGGCATTAAACTCATCTAAAATCACATCAAACTCTTTAAACACATCAAAAATACAATAATTTAGTCCAAAAATCTGACCTGTAATATAGAATATAGTTGTTTTAATCTCTACCGTGGAACATTCTAGACAAATAAAAACAATAACATCTCCATGGAGACAAGCAGGTGACGGACCCTCCACTTGAAAAGTTACGCAGTGCACCTTTAAACCAAAACCCGAAGATAGTTTTCTTTTGTATCGCCCACATGATCGTTTTTTTGCTGGATGAAATCAACACAAAATGGAATTCATACTGTAAAAATAAAAAACTATACTTTTTTAGCACTTAATGTGAAAGTTGCATTGTAGCTGCTCAGACGGCGTGGTGTGAATAGAATAACCATTTTCATTATTTTTATTTAAGTAGTTACACAAATAAAATAATTATTTAAGTTTTTTGTTGTTTTTACCATTGTAATGTAAGTAATATTTTTATTCCTGTATTGTAAATAAAAAGAATAACTTTGTTCATCTTTAAATATACCAAGATGTTGATTAAAACAGCATGTCTCACTCTGCTTGTAGGTAGTGTGTTTCCAAAAATACAAGTAGTTCAGGAATGATTTTGATAATGTAGATTTCCACCTTTAAGGGCCTGTTTACACGAGAACGGTTGCATGTAAAAACGACAAAATATTTTATCGGAAGTGCCTTTTGTTTAGACGGTTTTTCGGCTTAAAAATGCAAAAATCTGAAACCACCCTCCAGAGTGGAAAAGTTTAATACGCTCCGCTGAAGCTTTTCCATCTACACTGCCTAAGACGCAAAACTCTGGTCAAATCTGCTCACATCGCGTACACTTTTACGTCACATACATACAGTACACAGAAACAAATGGCCCAACAAATGTACAGAATTTGCAGAGATACTATTAGTGAACAGAGAAGGATCTGCAATCACCTCTGTCAAATTCTGGATGCATCAGTTCGTCGCAGGCGAGTCAGACGGATATGGACGAGACTGGAGAACAAAATCCGTGTATCATTCGTTTTTTCAAAATAAAACCAAAAATAAGAAAATGAAAAAACAACTATTTTCTTCATTATTTGTCTTCAAAACCAAAATGAAAAAAAGATAATGTTTTGTTTTTTCAGTTTTCGATTTTGTGTTTAAATGAATAATGGAAAAAATGGATAACGTCCATTTCCCATTTCTGTGACTGAACCAGCTCTAAAACAGGACTAAACTGGTCTCAGTCCTAGTCTCAGTCCCGGTCTCAACCCTAAACAAGAACTAAACTAGGACTAAACCAGAACTGAACCAGGATTAAACCAGGACTAAACCAGGACTGAACCAGGAGTGTGGGAACCGGCCCATACGTGCGCCTGTGTAGACTGTCGGGTGCTCGGGAAACCGGGACCAGACTGGGACTAGACCGGGACTACTACAAGGATGGAGACTGGGACTCAGACTGGGACTGAGACCTGGTTTAGTTCTGGTTTAGTTCTGGTTTAGACCTGTTCAGTCCTGTTTAGTCCTTTTTTAGTCTAGTGCATCGCAGTTTAACTCACGGAAATGGGAAAGGGCTGTTATCGTTGTTTATTCACACAAAATCGATAAATGAAAAAACAAATCGTTATCCGTTTTCTCATTTTGGTTTCGGAGACAAATAATGAAGAAAACAGCTGTTTTTTAAGTTTTCTTATTTTTGGTTGTATATTGAAAAATGATTAAACGAATAATACACAGATTGAACCAGTCGATGGTGGGACAACTTTGTCGAAGGAGAAGCTGATGAAAATGCGCGGCGTGAAAACTTCCGTATGTGCAAAGACGCCCTTGTTGCTTTAAGTACATGCATACACAATTGAATTCCACACACTTTTGCGTCACCGTATGCAAGCAGATCCTCCTTTCCTCCCGAAAACGCTCGTCTAAACACGGAATAAAAAGTGAAGACTCGACGCCACTTTTGCATCTTCTGTTCAGACCATCTTAATGTAAACGTAGCCTAAGAGTACATGAAAACTTCACGCCTTTGAAAGTGGTCATAGGTATTTAGCCTTGAAGCCTTAAAAAGTTAAAAAGTCTCAAAAAGTCGTCGGTTGTACAAGGTGTTCAGTTTAAGTTGGTTAGTTCATAGTACGTGTATTTTAATAATAATAAAAAATAATAAAAACTAAAATCTGTACACACACACATATTTAACAGGTCATCTGAGGTCGTATGAAGAGTATTTTCTTTCCATTGAACTCAACCTAAGCCATTTTACTTTTTGGTTGCAGAAATTGGCCCCACAAATTTTATTAGTTTATTTCTTTTTTTAAGCGGTGGTACTACACTAAACCTTTTTTTTTTTCATCTCTCTCATCAGAAACATTCCTCAAGGGGTTTCATACATCATCCGTGCATGTCTGGGTAATTTAGCGATCTCTCCTGAGCCCTATTCGAACCCTCTTTACGTTTAGCTGTAGGATTCTGTGCAAAGCTCCGCCCACAAGCCTCCGTCACCCACTCTCCAACACGACAATTCTCCATAAATCTACAAAAACATGAGACACAACTGTGCACGACAACTTGACAAACCTGATGCGATGTGCAGTAGTTTCATTAGCGAAATGCAGGGGGAGTGACAAAGTTAACACGGTGATCTAAATACGTTACGTGTTAGAAGTTAATACTCCATAGAAGTAACTTTAATAAACTTTAATGTGGACTTGAACAGGGCAAACATAATACAAAAAAAAAAAAAAAAAGAAAAAGAACACTGCAAAGAATGGCAATTGTTCACTCGTGATTCTGTAAAGCATCGTTATGTTTGTGAATTTTAGATGGATCAATAGAAGCATCCTAAAAGTCATACATGGTTCACATTTAAAAACACAACATAACAGAAACCAGCTTTGGCCTGAGCTCATCTGTTGGAGTTCAGAGGCAATGGTGTTAGGAATTAAGGAATTTACAATGATAAACATGGATGAATTCAAATATGAATTTTTCAGAGTAATCTGTATCATATAATGTAGTGTATTTTTCGGTCTATGAGTCGTACTTTTTTTGATGGTTTGGGTGTTTTCTGCGACTTATACTTCGGTGCGACTTATATTAAAATTTTCACACTGACAGCCACGAGAGGCTCTAGGCTTTTTGTGTGAGTATCTGCTGCTCGTGTTCCTCCTGCACCACTGTCACCTCACTCTACTGCGCATGTCTCCTGCAGAGAGAGTCTCTGTCCTGTCTGGTATCATGTCAGTCAACCGCACCATTACTTCTGTACCACTGAAAATAAAAAATAATAAATAAAAAAAACATAAAGAAACTTGGCTGAAACCATCCTGTCGGGATTCAGAAAGGCCGAAATAATTCTAACCGGAACTGATGCTGAGTCTGACGACAGCGACACTGAGGAGGAGGCAGCGCTGTGTTTACCTCCGGAGGTTGCGGAGTTGCTCAGAAGTGACACCGAGGATGAAGAATTGAATGGATTTAGTGATTTGGAGTGAGATGGAGAGTTTGGTAAACTTGTTCTGTTCTGTTGTTTATACTATAGTTACCTGAAGAACTGTTCATATGTGACGTTAACAGCCTGTTGTTCTCTGTTGTGTTGTTTTTACTAGAACTTGCCTTTCAAGATCAAATGTTGGTCCCTGGTCTCTGATTTTATATAATACATTTCCCTCAAAAATTGCCATTGTACATTGGGAAGCTTTACTTGGAGACATGTTGTGCATGTGTCTTCTAGCAATAATCTATGACACCCATGGATCATTAATTATAATTTGCACTTTTTAAATTGCAATTTTCATCTAAAACAACTTAATAAAAGAAACAAGTCTGCTGATTTCTGTGTTAGAAAACTGCCGCGCCCCATGGGAGCTGATGAATCTGCAACGCCGATGGATAGATGACGATCACATGAGCAGTGGATTTGTTTTCATTTGTATCAAAATGACTTCAGGATGCTGCAGAATCCAATCCATTAAGAAACTAAAAGAAAAAGAGAAACAGGGATTGATGGGCAACATGGTGTCTTAAAAGGATTTCTCAGACATTCATGAATCACGAATACAACTTCGGGTGAGTAAATGGTGAAGAGAAACAACTATAACATGTCAATAAAAAGTCAACTTTGCACAATAGGTCTGCTTTAAATCATTTTTATTATAAATTTATGCCATGGAAAATCTGTTTCATAGACCCAGAATTGCGTCCAATGCCCCAGAATCTGCGCTGTCTGCCCCGTGTGACGTCAGCTGGTAAAAAACAAGCCAAAGTCTGAGTTGAGGTGGAAATTCTCTGCTTTTTTATGGAAGTACACAAACAGGTTGGTGCAGTGAACCTGTCCCATATTAATTTCCTTTCCCAAATAGCAATGAAGCTGTGTGTTGTACAGTGATAGCGAGCGGAGACCACCCACACCACCGCACACGCACCGCCATATTTACAGTCATGGAATTCCAACTTGTCTATGCACTGTTCAAATCCAATCAAAATGGCGGAAACTGGAACAGTCTAATAGCTGCGTTCGACCCGGGCATATTTTTGCGTTTTTACACCGTCTGTGGCACAATTTGTTCATTTTGGAGTTGGTTTCTTTTTCCCTCCAGATAGACCCTCATCTGGCTATCTTCCCCAAACAGTGTAACCCAGTACTTTGAATAAACATGAGGAGTCTGTATACTAAATATTTGTAAGAGTGAGATGGCTGGAAGTGCATACTATATTATTGTATACATGACAGAAAGAGCCGGCTCTAGCGATACTTATAGGGTAACAGGAGCGCAGGGCTGGAGCAGGAAAAAACGGGAGCTTCAAGATGAAAATGAGACTCAATGTTTTAAACATACATTTCAACTGAACAGTGCAAATAAACTGACCTGAGAAATAAATACGTGTTGTGTATTTGATGGTGCATGATCACAAGAGGAGGTTGACAGTACTCAGTTACATTTATTAGAGTAACTTTTTAAAGAAACTGCACATTTCTAGCAGCATACTTTCACTCCTACTACTTAAATAATATATTTTAAATGAAGTAACAGGAGCAGTAACAATGAAGTACAGTTGTAGTTATGGCGAGGAGAAAATTCAGTTTGTCGACTGGACAAAAGTTAGTTTGGTTGAAGACGTTTCGCAGCTCATCCAAGCTGCTTCTTCAGTTCTGGTCAAAATGCTGGTGGACACTATCTATTGGACACTATCACTATTGTAGTTACTCTCCTCATTTTGAGTAAAGCTACGTCCACACAACGCTCCTGGATTTTTTTTGCGGGTTGAAAAAAATTTGCATCCACACACGTGTTAGATTAAATATTCACGTCCACACGACAACGGAGCACTGAGTGAAAACGATGTAATACACATGCCACACCTGTATGTGGCGCTGTAAAGAGGATACAGCCAGAGCCACTGGACACACAGTACTACACACAATACTGCAAAGAGCAAATGCACATAAAGTTCCTTCCTGCGCAAGGTTCTCTTCTGGTCGCATGGCGATGACGGGGTCGCGACGTCATAGTTTTCCAAAAGCTGCGGTTTGCTTGTCCACATGACAACTCAACGCCGGCGTTCTCAGATTTCTCTGGAACCCATTTTCAAAAAACACAGTTTTCGTCCACCAGGACCAAAAAAATTTTGTCGTGTTGACAATATGAAATGATTTAAACATTTGTGTTTTGTTTTTCTCATTTTTTTGTCTGTCCAAAAAAATACCAGATTTTGTGCAATATTTAATGTTTTGTTCTTCCAGTTCTGTTACTTTCAAATCATAACTCTTACTTGATTTGTACTTTACCCAAATACTCTTGATTAATTTCTTGGACCACTACTTTGTACTTCTACTTGAGTGATATTATTTTGAAGGTCAAAGTTCAAGAAGTTATTGTCAATTCTTCACACAAAAAACATATAAAGAATTGAAATTGTGTTTCTCATTCCCATGCATATAAATAAATAATAAATGTAAATAGTGCTAAAGTGCAAAAGGCATATAATGCACGGCACAAGACAGTCTATTTGGGGGAGTTGGGGGGGGTCTGACTCCAAGCGTTAC
This sequence comes from Boleophthalmus pectinirostris, assembly GCF_026225935.1. NCBI lineage: Eukaryota > Metazoa > Chordata > Actinopteri > Gobiiformes > Gobiidae > Boleophthalmus > Boleophthalmus pectinirostris. The sequence goes on from NW_026571190.1 coordinate 36,151,877, forward strand.
CAGCAGTACAAGTGTTGGCAGCAGTAAAAATGTTACTAGTAGTACAAGTATTACTCTACATCTCTACCACCTCTATATTGTTCTTTTGTTTGATCCAGGTATATTTGAGTTAATAGATCACAGCCTTCTTCCTGGCTATAACAATACAGTCTCTCTCCACTTCTTTCTGTTTTAGCAAACATTCAACAGAACCATCAGCCACCTCAGCCTCTTCACATTCTTCTTTGCACTATGCCAGAAATGGGTGGAGGAGTAAGACTAACTATACTAGTGTAAAATAAAAGAAAACTATTCTTCCAGTAAGAGTAATTGTAAGAATAACAGTGTGGAAATCTGATTCATAATTTGATGCTATTAGAAGAACAAAACCTTAAATAATCCAAAAATCTGGTATTTTTTAAAAGAACAGGCCACAAAAATGAGAAACCAAAACCATGAAACACAAATGTCCAAATCACTTAACACTGTCACTGCAACCTTCAACTTTTTTCTTACTTTTTACAATACAAAGCACTCATGTAAAAGTAAAAATGTAAAAATAAAAAATGGATTTAAACACATTTTCAGGAGTTTGCGATCAGTACGATGGTTCATGGTCCTGTTGACTTTAATATTATCTAAATAGGACTTGTTTAACAGCACAAATCGCCTCATCTGCTGTAGTTTCAGTTCTGTCTGGTGTTTCTGGTCAGATTGTGTTAAAACGAAGCCCAAATTAAAAGAACTTTTCACCTTCAGGGAATGTTCAGTACAACAATAGATTTAATAACTGCCACAGAAAAAGTTTAATCGATACGTCAAAGCATTTTAAAGATCACTACTTTCACCAGAAGAAAACATTTTACACAAAGTCGACGTTGTGTTACAATAATGCTTTAAATGAATGTTATTAAAACACACAAGATACTAATTACAGTCTGACTTGGGCCTAATAAATGAGCTTCATTAGAGGTGGTATTCTGTGTTGCAACAGCGCTACAATAACGCTGCAGACGGCGTTGTTTTACTTCAGCACAGCAGTCATAATACGAAAGGAAAAGATTTAAATCAGAAAGAATGAAGTGCTTCCTCCGTTTTGACAGGGCAAGTGCAACCAAAAGTGAAAAATGCTGACAGGAATGAGTAGTGTTGCATAAACGCGCCAAGACCTCCTTCAAGGTGGTCGGCGAGTGCGGTTTGTTTTGTTATGTGATAAGCTGGGAGTTAGCGAGGCGGAGGGGAGGGCAGCGGCCCAATCAGAACCTGTGTCTTCATTAGCTCTCCGAGTGGGAGTATGAGATTACAGCGGGGCTACTCACTGACTCATGGCTGTGTAAACACATGAGGTCAGATAGACCGGGGGACGAGCGGCAGTCTGACACCGGCAGAGCTGAGGAAAAGGAGCTGAACATTGAACGAGATGCTGTCGTCATCACGGTTTGGTCGGGGAGGAGGAGAAGTTTGTCCCCTAGAACTTAAAGAGGATGTTAGAACTGCCAACATGACCAAAAGTAAAAGTGGGAGGAGAGGAATAAAGTCAAAATTGGCAGACATATTGATACTTTGGATTGACATGACACTCAAGGTGTTCTACATGCATCTCTGTGGTGGAATGTTCAGCAGTTACCATGGAGACACAATGCACGCAAAAGCAAACACTGTCAAAACATTGAAAACTCAAAGAAAAATACAAAATGGATTTAAACAGCACATTTTCCTGAGCCTGTGATCAATACGAGCGTTCGTGGTTCTGTTCAGGAGTTTGATTTTCAGCAAAAATGTGAAAGTGCTACTGTTTGATTTGACTATAATGTCATTTGAGAGGAACTTGTTTTAAAGCACAAATCAACTCTCCTTTCTTTCTGGTCAGATTGCATTAAAACAAAGCTAAAGTCCAACTAAGAAACAGAGCTTCAGACAGAGCAGTGCCCACAGTCAGCTTAGGGAATCTTAGTGCCGATGGTGCAGATTGGCAGCCTCGCTTCTGTCAGTCTGCTCCAGGACAACTGTGACTACAACAGTCGCTTACACCACCAAATTTCAAATGTATTTGTTTGGAGGATAAGCCCCTTGAGATGTCTCGCCATCTCATTTTCGAGGGGGTCCTTATGGTCACAATAACAAAAGACAGAAGGGCAGACAGTCGGCTACAAAAATTTAAATATACTCAGTCACTCACACTTGACTTTTAAACACATATTAAATCAAATCTGAACCAAAATTAAGACTGCATTTACACTGAAACAAATCACTGTATCACCGTATCAGAAACGATCTGCGTCCAGACACGTTGTTTCTGTGTCCATAAGTCTTCCCTATCCACACAGCTTTGAGCAGATTTGTTTACGTTTTATAGAAAGAAAACTTAAAACCGCATAACTGCTAATTTACATAAACTGAGCGCTCAAGAAAACAGCTGGCTATTGTGCGCTGATGCGGTTCAGCTTCTGTCGGACTAAAGAACATGACTCAGTGGAATATGAGTGTTCTTTCTGCGACAGAGGGGTGTTCTGCTGATGGTGAGTCTGTTCTGTGTTTCTATCGCGTTGGAGATGGTTCATGTTAAACTTTTCAGAGATTATACGTCTGCAGGTCATACACACAGACTGCATATATGAATGGACATATATCTAGCCTCTTAGCGTTTTGGCGGTGAATTACTTTGCCCTACTTCAGAGTATCAGCGTTTTCAGGCGTCCACACGGTGCTGGATCAGATCTGTACTCAGATGAATTTGTGGGAGCTGGCGGCACCGGATCGTTCCGTCTCTGGAGCCGTTTTCCATCAGATTAGTGTGGACAAACACTGCATCTGCAACAAAAACGACTTCAAATTTCAGTTCAAAGAGTTCAAATAGTCACAAAATACAAGATGAACACCAAAATTCAACAAAATTATCAAAAACAATTACACGGGATACATAAATATTGAACCAGAGCATTTTTAAATGAAGGGACAGAAGCTAATCAGTGAGGGAAGATTATTCCAATCAGAGGGAGCTTTATATCTAAATGAGTGTTTTCCTATTTGTTTTTGGACTCTTGGTACAACAAAAAATGTCTGATCTGCGTGATGTAAACTGTAAGAGGATCTGAATGGAATTAAATACTGTTTGAGGTACAACCAAATGTGGAGTGACTAAATAACGCACCAAACTGTAAAGCAGCATTATGTGTCTGGAAAAGCCATTATTGTATAAGTGTGATTATCATTACTGGTTTCATTTAACAATAATATTTGTATATGACATTTGCAGATAGGCCCGACAAAAAACACAAATGAAGGTAGAAAAGGAGATGCGGTTGGTTAAACAGAAGCCGTCTGGACTAGATGAGTTTTCAGGGCTTTGGTGGTGGTGGTGGATGAAGAATTTCCCTCACGACAAAAGTCCGAAGCGTTATCAATGAACACTGTGCTATGTTCATAGTACGAGGAGTGTTCAGGTCTACTATGAGATCAGTCTTTTTCTGGATCCAGAGCTTGTTTACGTCCCAGGCCCAGCACTGACTCGAATCCATGAAATGATGCAATTAGGGTTCCCACTGAGGCCCAATCTGTCGTGTTTACACAAGAGACGGAGGACTGCAGGTAGGACTAATGGAGGTGACTAACGCTGGGGAGATACATGTCAAATCAGACCTGGAGTCGTTCTTCTCTGAAAACACTCTGTTCCACCTTGTGACATAAAAGGCAGCTGTCTTGAAAGCTCCCACTGCACGACATCACAAGGTGGAAGAGAGCATTTTGAACTCTGGAGATGCAGACAGACTAATAACAATAAACTCACAAGAGACAGTTTTGTGTAATATAGGACCTTTAAAGCTATAGTCATATTAAGTCCAGCGCTTGTGTTTATGTCTAGTCCCGTGTGCCAGAATGCCCATTCTGAGCGCCGTGTCAGGACTGAGGAGCGGTTTTCAGAGTCAGCATGTGGTCTAAGAATAAAAGTCACCAGACTATACTAAGCCCAAATGTGAGGAGAGAAAGCCTAGGTGATATGCAAAGAATAATCTAACGGCTGAGTGAGTTTATGTAATCAAATATATAGTTTAATTTTAGTTTTAAAGGTCTTATATTATGCAAAAGTGCCTCATGAGCTTTCAGACACGTTAAAATGTTGTACCTCCTCAAAAACATACCCACTAGACCTAACTCGAGGTCAGTGGCTCAGCAGTTTTACCACTTGTCCACCAACCCAAAGGTCGCTGGAACATTTCCCGGACCACTGCGTTCTGTCGCTGTGTCCTTTGGCAAGACACTACCCTAGACATACCAGTTTGTCAAAATCTGAGCTCGTAAGATCTCAGAAGCTCAGCAGGACTGGGTCTGGTTCGTATTTGGATAGACTGTTGGAAACACCAGGTCATTGTGTCCTTAGGCAAGGCACTTCACCTACATTGCTGTGAGTGATTGGTGGTGGTTGGAGAGACTGATGGCGCAGATTGGCAGCCTCGCTTTCATCAGTCTGGCCCAGGGTCAGTTGTAGCTACAATAGTAACTTACCACTGCATAGTCCGTACATATGTGTGGACGTAGCTAATACTCTAGCCGCCGCACGCCAAATAGGAAGTTCGCCAGGAGGCTCTTCTGGCTCCTTCTGACTCTGGCTCCAATTGATTGATTTTGGTTTTAAAATGCTCGTATTAACCCGCTCTACGTAATTTTTTTTTCGGTATTTTGTCCTTCAAAAAAATCCTATTCATAGCACCGTGAGCATCATGAGCCTCATTTGAGCGACGCTGAATGCTATGGGTGACGTCACATTCGCTTAAAGGGCCATCTCATGCAAAATAACTCTTCACATTGTCTCTTCTGCACATATACAAGCACAATTTGGGTTTTGGAACATCCATTACACAATAGTTATGAAATCTTACTGATTTCTTGGAAACAGTCGCAGACCAGGAACTATGAAAGACCGACTATCGCTCATCCCCCTGCCTGTCCTGAGAAAGCACAGGCTCCGCCCTCCAAACGTGACGTAGGCTCTGAGTGAGCCGCCCTTCCTCCGCCATCTCAGGGAGGGAGGGGGAGACAGACGTGCACCCTGATAGCGGCAGGAATAAACTTTTATTCATCATGGAGATACAGCGCGTTCAGCCGCATGTGTTGGACCCGGAATCGGACGAGGACTTTGAGGTGCACGAAGCTCAAGCACCGTGTCCACATCAGCTGAATATTACTGATTGGTAAAGTATTAATAAACACTAGTAGATAAACTTATTATATTGTGAACACTGCTGTGTAGAACCATGAGCTTATGCTGTCGCTTTTGTTTAGGTGTTCATGTGGGAATTGTCAGCCGATGTGGGGTGGGCGGGTGTGAAACGCTTTCTGCTACATCAAACGCATCATAGGTGTAGCTGCCGCATCATCGTTGTAGCAGCTTTAGTTCGTTGTCACAAGGGAGGGTGGCAGAAATACACTGCAATTTGTTAAAAAACTCAGCATCAATCTAAAAAACACTTTGGCAGCATATACAAGGCCCACACATCACTCTTAGAAGGTAGAAAGCTCTGAAAAGTTGATTTTGCATGAGATGGGCCCTTTAAGTCCAATTTTTTTATACAGTCGATGTACCACTCCCAAGTGTGGACCAAGTGAATAGAGCTGGTGCTTTGTGTGACATAAATGCCTCTATATAAATGCAATGATTAATTAAAGTTGTACCAGCATTTGTCTACACGGATGAACAATGTAAAGCATCTTTGAGTGTCCAATATAAGTGAGGAAATCCAACGAGCTTTTATTATTTATTAGTTGTATAGTTTTGATTTATCCCACAGACCAGGCTCACACCTCGTACATCTCCCTTCGCCGGTGATCTGATGTATTGTATGTTTGGTGACTCGTGCTACTGCATGTTTACGTGATCCCAAATATATCCCTGTGCTGTTGGAGAGGATTCCTGCGATCCATTTCTCCTGTGCTGAATGTGGCGGTCAAAGACAACATCGCTCTTTGTCTGCCTCCACTCTCCATGAGGCCGGCCTAGGTAAACAACCGATGGAGGCTGGAATGGACCACCTAGGTTTTAGTTTCCATTTGGGGGTATCTCCTCAAAGCAGCGCCAGTACATTTTCCGAAACACATTAAAAAGAGTTATGCAAATGGTTTACGGCAGCGCTCGCGGTGGCGGTATTGTTATATTAATCTGTATACACTGTGGCTGGTCTTGGCAGGGCTCCTTTGTTTGTCCTTGGGCCTAATCTGCAGGGCTCATCTCAGACTTACAACGCTCACAGTCAACACACGGACATGCTCCTCGCCGTCGTGCTAACACCAGGGCTAATGCTCGGGTCAAACAGTGTGCGGCTGCTAACAACCAGAGCCAAGCAGGGACAAAAAGGAAGCCAAATCTGTCATGGGGACGGGCTGGAGACGGTGCACCTGACACAAATGAAAATGATAAATCTTTGGAAGCCTGGATAAGAAATGGTAGTCCTTGATGTTAAAAAATGCAAAATGAAAACAGAACTATTTAATTTTAAAGGTTCTATGGCGTCAAAATAGTCCCATAAAACACACGCACGATAAAACATGCATTCGGGCGTAGTACTGTATTATTTCACACGCGTAGATATTAACTGCGAGCAAATTATCTGTGAAATCTGTGACCTGCGCGCAAAATAACAACTGAGGGAAGGTGCACCCTCGAAAACAGAGCGAGCTCTCTCAAAGTTGAGGTCTGCGTGAGATTTAATTTCTGCTCTCTCAGGTTATGTTTATATGATGACGCTCTGAACAGAAGACGCAAAAGTGGCGTCGCATCTTCACTTTTTATTCCACGTTTAGACAAGCGTTTTCGGGAGGAAATCTGCGTGCATACAGTGACGAAAAAATTAGTAGAATTAGATTGGGTATGCTTGTACTTAAAGCAACAAGGGCATCTTTGGACATATGGAAGTTTTCACGCCAAGCATTTTCATCAGCTACTCCTTCCGCAAAGTTTTCCCACCATCGACTGGTTCTCCAGGTCTCGTCCATATCCGTCTGACTCGCCTGCGACGAACTGGTGCGTCCAGAATTTGACAGAAGTGATTGCAGATCCTTCTCTGTTCACTAATAGTATCTCTGCAGATTCTGTACGTTTGTTGGGAGCCTCCTGTAAATTTATTAGAGCTGACAGAGCAGCTTGAAAGTTCGACGCTTGGAAATGATCCAAAAAGTTTGTTTCTGTGTACTGTATGCATGTGACATAAACGTGTACACGACGTGAGCAGATCTGACCAGAGTTTCGCGTCTTGGGCAGAGTAGAGGAAACGCTACGGCGGAGCATATTCAACTTTTCCCACTCTGGAGGGTGGTTTCAGATTTTTGTGTTTTTAAGCCCCAAAAACGCCGTCATATTCTAAACTAAAGGTACTGCCGATAAAATATTTTGTTGTTTTTACCCACAAGCGTTTTCGTGTAAACACTCCCTCAAAGTTGTTTTCTGTTTAGGAGGATTTCATTCATTTGATGAAAAAACAACTATTTCTTCATTATTTGTCTCTTATTTGTCTCCAAAATCAAAAGGAAAAAGGGATAATGATTTGTTTTTTCAGTTTTCAATTTTGTGTTTAAATAAATAATGGAAAAAACAGATAATGGCTGGTTCCTGTTTCCGTGACTTAATCTGCGATGCTTTTGTGTCGCATACAGACTGAACCAGGACTGAACCAGGTCTAAACCAGGTCTAAACCAGGTCTAAACCAGGATTAAACCAGGTTTAAACCAGGACTAAACCAGGTCTAAACTAGAACTAAACCAGGTCTAAACTAGAACTAAACCAGGTCTAAACTAGAACTAAACCAGGACTAAACCAGAACTGAACCAGGACTAAACCAGGTCTAAACCAGGATTAAACCAGGTTTAAACCAGGATTAAACCAGGTTTAAACCAGGACTGAACCAGGACTAAACCAGGTCTAAACTAGAACTAAACCAGGTCTAAACTAGAACTAAACCAGGACTAAACCAGAACTGAACCAGGACTAAACCAGGTCTAAACTCGGACTAATACAGGTCTAAACCTGGTCTGAACAAGACTAAACCAGGACTAAACCAGGTCTAAACCAGGTTTAAACCAGGACTAAACCAGGACTAAACCAGGTTTAAACCAGGACTGAATCAGGACTAAAACAGGACTAAACCAGATCTAAACCAGGACTAAAACAGGACTAAACCAGGTCTAAACCAGTACTGAAACAGGACTAAACCAGTTCTAAACTAGAACTAAACCAGGACTAAACCAGATCTAAACCAGGACTAAAACAGGACTAAAATAGGACTAAACCAGGTCTAAACCAGAACTGAAGCAGGATTAAACTAGATCTAAACTAGGTCTAAACCAGGACTGAAACAGGACTAAACCAGGTCTAAACTAGAACTAAACCAGGACTAAACCAGAACTGAACCAGGACTAAACTAGGACTAATACAGGTCTAAACCAGGTCTAAACAAGGCTAAACCATGAATAAAACAGGACTAAAATAGGACTAAACCAGGAGTAACCCAGGTCTAAGCCAGAACTGAACCAGGACTAAACCAGATTTATTTTGAAGCCATAGTTACGCCGTTAAAAACATACCCAGTGTTATTATCATTATGGATCATTATGTTATAATCTGGACTTTTTAAAATTGCAATATTTACCTCAGTAAACTTAATAAAAGAAACAAGTCCGCTAACTTCCACGTTAGAAAACCGGTGCCCAATGTGAGTAAATGTCGCAGTTGATGAATAGCTGCCCATCTTTTACAACTACGTGACACAGTTTTAGAAAATAAAATTCTTGAACGATGTAAATGCAGAGCAGTGGACGTGTACTGGTCGCGGTGAAAATACCTTAAAAATAGGAGATTTAAGATTGCTCAAACATGCACAAATCACTCCAAATACAACTTCGAGGAGGTCAATGCGAAGAGAAAACAACTATAACATGGTTAAAATCTCTGAAAAGTAGATTTTGGAGAACGGGTCTGCTTTAAATTAGATGTAGCCGTACAGATGTTATCAACCAGACCAACACTAGTTTTAAAGCTCAAAATACTTCTGTCTGTCATTATAGTTAGTTACTTCATATTTAGTAAGACAACACGGCGTATACTGCATATAGCGGACTCGCATTTTCTCACAAAACAATAGGGCGTCCAATTATAACATTACAAAGGCATTTTTCTTTCCCGGTGTGAGTGTGTGATACCAGCTCAGCCTTTAGCCCGCTCTTGTTGACGTACTTGAGCCACAGTGCACAGGTTTTATAGGGTCAGGCAGACTTGACCACAGCAGACCTGAGTTCATGGGAAACTTTGAGAACAGTTACGTGGTTAAAGTGGTTCGGTTATTGGGAACTTGACTGCATTTTCTTTTCTTCATTATGGGGGGCTGACTCGCTTTAATAGAGCAAACAATGGGAAGAAAATATAGATTCAACGAGAGCATGTGTATGTTCCCACAACCCTATGTTCCCTCATAATTTTTTTTTTTTTTTTTTATCCCAATATTAAGCTCTATGTTTTTTTAGATCAGAATTTATCAACATTTTTCTCAATTTGGTCGTCAATTACACCCAAATTATTCTCCAGCAGCAGTTGACTACAGATGTAATGTAGAGGTCATGGTGAATCCTAGGTTGTAGGTTGAAATGACTCTGAATCATCCCTTTAAATGCGGTATAAAAATAAAAATAACTTGAATTAGAGTTTAATTTTGAGAAAAATCTTCATATAAGGAAAACATAGGGCTGATAGGGCTTGTTAAACACTGCTGAATAGTTAAAAGGGTAAAGCTCTTTTTTATTGTAGTATTATTGTTTTTTATATTAGTAAATTATGAAAGATCCTATATTAAGCAAAACTGACTCTTGTGAGCTTTAAACCATGTTAGTGTTGTTACCTCATCAAAAACATACTTGGAGTTGTGTTTAGTTTTTTTCATGCGTGTTTGAGTAATCCTTTATTATTAGTCACGTGGGTCAGCGTGGGAAGGCCACGGTGCCAACACAGACACACACTCATACCGGTGTTTCACTTACCTGCCCGTTTACCACTATCCCTGAGTTTTCCTCACGTGGCCATCGCAACAGTCAGGTGTGCACTCTAGGGAAAAGATTTGCATCTTAAATATGACATAAATTTTGCTCATTTGTGTAAAATGTTCGATGTTCATGTGACCAACAAGTCACACTCATGGATCTATAATAAAAACTTGATAAGGCATATCCCCTGTCCTGGTTTGAGACGACTCCAGGTACTGCAGCTCCCGGGAGCTTGGGCTCAGAAAGAATTCTCCCACAGAAGCACAATGCATTTTTTGGGAATTCAAACTACCCGTGTGTTCAGCTGATGGGGCAATGTCATGGTTATTTTTTTGGCACATTGACCACTCATATATGCAGTCTATGGTTTGGTAACACAGTGGATACACACAGCCTGAGTGCAGAAAAGTCAAACAGTTTATCGCGGTGTGATAAAATAAGTTATGATGCTAAATGAACATTAGTGAGGGACGTACTTCTTACCCATGTGCGTAAATGACGAGAAGAAAGGGCTCAAACTTTAGTAGCCCGACATCCATACCTGATCGACAGAACTAATCCCGCCCCTGAGAGAGTCTGAAATCTGCTGAAATCCTCCAAGACACTGACATGATACAGACAGAACAGAGACTCTTTCTGCAGGAGACATGCGCAGGGAGAGACGGAGGTGATGTGCTGAGGAAGTTTCTAGTTACAGCTATTTTGCCGCTTCATACACACACTCTCCTCATGGAAAACACACGAAGAAATGCAGATGATGCAGCTTTTAAGTTAAAGGCGATTGATGTGTCTGTCGAAGAAGGAAACAGAGCTGCTGCACCTGAACTCTGCATCAATGAGTCGATGGTGAGATTTTGGCGACAGCAGCGTGACGAACCGACTCAACGCAAAAAGACGACAAAAACTTAGGCGATAAAAGAAGACGGCCTGAACTTGAAAACGTTCTTGAAGATGTGCACACCTGCGGCTTATAATCAGGTGCGGCCTATATATGTACAATTTTAAAATGTAGTTCAAATTTCGTTGTTGCAGCTCATATTTATAGTCCGGAAATGACGGTACCCATTATTCAAATTAGAGCCTCAGAATGTACTTTACAAAATGAACCATAAATACTTGAAGCCGGTGGTATCTGAGAAATGGATTAAACCCTCTGCCAGATGAATAATTATGAAACATTGCCCATTCATTCTCCCAAAAGCGTACGGTGGTGCAGTATTGGTGGTGTAGTGCTTTCTGCCTTCACTCTAATCCCTGGTTTGGTGCAGCTCTGCCTGTGGAGTTACTGTTGTGTTGTTCTAATCTCTGCAAAGCTCTGTGACGAATGGCTGCATCGCCTCCTGTTCACTCTCCACTCCTACTTCAGCTTTTTCCCCCGTAACAGGCATGAAAGAGTGGTGACAGCAACACATCTGCGTACACAAACAAATCAGAGAGGTTATAGGCGTAAAGAGCTCATATTACGCTTTATTATAGTTTCTGATCTGTGTTATAATGTTGTTTCGTCATCGGAAACAGACCTGGAGTCGCGTTTTGTTTCATTCTTACATGTTTAACTCACAAAACCTGCATATTTAGGCTGAGTTCTTCTCTCAAACCGAATTGTGATGTAATGTGCTAATACAGAAAGTGCTCCACTGTGTTTTTTAAACCCCATACACTTTCACTAGAATCATCTGGATCAGGGGTGCCCACACTTTTTCACCACGCGAGCTACTTATAAAATGTCCAAGTCAAAAACCGACCGACTACAAAGCCAAGTAAACTGTACTGGACTTAAGAGAACTTCCAATAGCACTCTACAGAAAACTGATGGTTAGTATGTTATGGTTAGTACTAGTTTTACAGTGGGATTTAGCTTCTGCACATTTACCAAATCAAACACACGTCGTGACAAACCCAGATGTATTTGTGCACGTTTATTAGGCAAACTTTAGCCACATGTCGGTGGCTTTGCTCTGTGCTGTTGTCATCCTCTGGGCCAACATTCTCACATAAAGTTAGATTAGTTTTTGTTTCGCGTTTTGTCTTGTCCTTCTAATCTGCGCACATTGTGGAAGGAGCCTGTGCGCTTTACGCGGGAAAGAGTGAGAGCGTGAAAAGGCGAGGAGGGGTGCGCTGACGTGAGCAGATGGACAGGTAGGATGTTTTAAAAAAGTTTAACCTGCCCTGTGATACACGCTGGTACGCAAGGACTCACACTGTTGCGGACAAGCCGCACACAGGGAGCGTGTGTGATTGTGATGTGCCGCACAGTATCCGCGTGTTCCAAATGACGCTCAGGCTACAGAGAGACGCTCTGCACGCTCCCGCACCCCGGTACAAGATTATTGCCAACAGCAGCGGCCGTAATATGATTGCACTCGTCCAGTGTCAGACCTCGAGTGAGAGACAAGACCGAGGCCAAACGTGATCGAGTCCGAGACGAGTACTAGGACACTGCGATCTACCCACACGACCTCGCCGATCGACTGGTAGATCGCGATCGACGTATTGGGCACCACTGATCTGGATAATTTCAAACCCTGAAATTGTCGATCTCTACTGATCTAAATCAATCAATCAAACTTTATTTGTATAGCACTTTTCATATTTCATATTTAACCCAGGTGGTTAGCGGGGACTAGATTTTTTTTCCTACCCTAAGGCGTTGCTCTGCATGGTTCCCGATGTCAGTGATTACCGATGAGAAAAGGGTGCGCACGCCGTAGGGTGACAGTCGGGGCTTTCGGTGGCTGGTGAAGGCGGCGCGTGTAAGTAGCTGGAGATGTTTCTCTCTCAATGTTTTTAGAATTTGCCTTAATACGATGTTTCTGGTCATTACGTTAAAGGTGTTGTGTGGTGGTGACGGCGGCTGCTCCTAACACGCTCCGCTTTATCTTGCATTTGTTCTTCTGCACGTGTATTTGTACAATCCAGGTAGAAGCCCTTAGTGGTGTATATTTGGGGTGATGGCGTTTGTGGGGTAACTTGTGTATTTTTATGTGGCAGATTACGCTGCTGCTGCTGTTTTACTGCTCTCAAATTCTCTCGATCCTCTCTTGAATTATCTCGCAAAGTCTGTTCTCAAAGTTTGCCCACAAGTTTCTTTTATCTGTGTAGTTAGTGCAGTTGTTGTTGTTGTTGATGTTGGTTGGGGGTAACAGAGGACAGTGCAATGCAGCAGCACCTTGTAACCATCTAATATCTCAGAGCACTTTAAGGCCACCCACCTAGCACTGCATCTAAAAAAAAATACTACAGCACTGTTTTATATTTGCACAGCACTAGCACTTTGCTTACTGCTATCTGGGACTCAACTGGTTGTTTTGGTTTGATTAATCTTTGGTTTTTGCATTGCTAATCTTGGTTTTTGTGTGATTTAGTTTAGTTGAATCCCATATTTTAGATCAGATTTGTTGTGTTAAATTTGTACTTTTCAATGTGTAAAACTATCTTTTTTTAAAAATATTACTGTTAACCAAATAAATAAATGTATTGTTTAAACAATTTACTGTTTTTGTCCAATTTTTTTGACTATAAGTTCATGGTTTGGGTCCTGTGACTCCGGTGCAACTTATATATTAAAATTTTCACACTAACAGTCGCGAGAGGCTCTAGTCTTGTGTGTCAGTCTCTGCTGCTCCTATTACTCCTGTACCACTGTCACTTCACTCTACTGCACATGTCTCCTGCAGAAAAAGTTGCTGTTCTGCTGCTGCAGCCGAAAACGGTAATTGAGCAGCAGAAAGAAAGTTTGGAGTGAGCGAGAAACTTGTGAGGGACTGACGGAAAGTGGGGATGGAGAACACAGCTTCACGGCAACCAGGAGGATGCGCCGTGAAACTTTCCTGGAAGTCACTGGATGGATCGACAAAGCCTGGACTTCAGTGACACCGAAACCATCCTGTTCGGATTCAGAAAGACCAGAATAATTCTAACTGGAACTGATGCTGAATCTGACGACAGCTACACAGAAGAGGAAGCGGTTTACCTCCGGAGGTCGTGGAGTTGCTCAGAAGTGACACAGAGGATGAAGAATTGAATGGATTTAGTGATTTTAGTGAGATGGAGAGTTTGGTAAACTTATGTTCTGTTGTTTATGTTATAGTTTATCTGAAGAACTGTTCATATGTGACGTTAACAGTCTGTTGTTCTCTCTTCTATTGTTTTTACTGTAACTTGCCTTTTGAGATGAAATGTCAGTTCCTGGTCTTTGATTTGATAAAATACATTTCCCCCCAAAAAGTGCACCGTATATATGTATTTTTCTTCTTCATTATGCATTTTTTGGCTGGTACAACTTATACTTCGGAGCGACTTATAGTCCAAAAAATACGATAAACAACACAAGTGAGGTTTGGATCTTACTCAGAAACGTTGATTTTGTTCAGATGTATTTCAAAATGTACTTGTGTTGTGTTTTGAAATAGCTTTAGTGCATAAACTCCTCCTGACAGACAAAGTTACTATACACTGGTGTGATGAATGAAGTGGGTGGGGGGTTTTCACACTCTCCTCTTACATAAAGCCTATAGCCCGGGTTTGGTAGCACCTCTGTTGTCCTCATCAGGCTGCACAGGTGTCCCATGGGCCGACCCGGGTCCTGACCTCTCACCTTTCACCTCTCACACCTGGACGACTCTTTTGCACACCCTCTCCCAACTCCGACCTCACATTGTCCATCAAGTCCTCCCGGGGTCACCCGCTGGGAAAAGCATTAAGGACACTGCGTTTCGAGGTTTAAATGATGACTTATGTGTTTCTTATTGAGGTTTCGTTTCGGTATCATTCAATCGGCTACGGTATAATTAAGTCTTAAATAGCAAAACAGCTATTGTTTACTTTGAGATAAGTTCACTTCTTTGTGTGTATTTAATCTGGAATTGTAATATTTGGAGTTCAGCAGCAGCATTTGTCAGAACGCCCGTGTGTTTTCAGTCACTAATTGCTAATTTGTGCAGGGCTCGCCACAAAGGAATTTCGCAGATGTTCACTAGGAGATTGTTTTATCACATGTTTAATAGATTTCGCGGTTTTCAGTCAAAGTGGCTTCATGAGCTCTCTGTTCACTCTTCAGTTCTTCTGTAGCCGTAGCTGCCCTGGGGTTGGATAATGTTATCATGGCAGGTCATCAGTGTCTACGGTCAATCCAGTCGCCACTAATCACACATAAACACAATCATTGACAAGGTGGAGAAAGTGTTTTTTGTTTTTTTCACCTAAGGACCCAACACCAACTGTGATTGAAGCACCAACCAATGTTCACTACCTGCTTGTGAGATGTTTTTAGGCTGCCCAGAGTGTTCCACAGTTTGGTATTAAACTCCTATTTACCCATGACAATCCCAGTTTTGAACCCTGTGTCCCCTGTCCCAGCAAATTTATACAAAACCACTGATTTGTCCCAGTTTTATACAAGAAATGTCCCAAGTGTCTCTATTTTGGACCAATCTGATCCCTTCCAAAAGTAAAGAGAGGCATACATTGTCATTTGTTGAGGTAAAATACAGAAAAGCTGCTTAAAAATTATAAAAACACAAAAAAATTTAACTATACTGACTCACAATAGAGCAGGGAGCAGAAAAACAATGACCAAAAAACAGGGATGTCCCAGTTTTTATTCTGATCAGCCTACATGTGTAGCACTGTTTAACGTGGATTATTAATGCTATTGATTAGCACTAAGCTTAGCATAAATACTGATAACCATGTATAGTCCATTGATCAGACCACAAAATATGACATACTGGTGTGAAGATGATAATTCAGTGATTTTTTAAACGTTCCATATCGAAGCTTTGTATTCTGTTGTGACAGACTTTTCTGTAGCCAGTAAACAGTCCAAAATTATGCTATTTTCAGTTCTATGTTGTTACTTCATCAAAAATCTACGTGAAGTTGTGTTTTGTTTCATTCTCACATTTAGGGGCGCATTCACACCGCTAGTTTGATTATTTGGTCCACACGAGGCAATTAAATTGTTATTATGTAGTATATAAACTCCAGTGTGGTCCTTTCACACCTGCAAATGACTGACGTATATCCAAGACTCCTGCTCACAGCGGGGTCCACTACATGTGGCTTGGAGGCTCTGAGGCCCTCACGCACTCCAGACCGTCTCACCCAGTGGCCTTGGAGGGGGGGGTACAGCTGGCACGGACAGGAAGCTGGCCTCCAGCAGACATGGCTTCTCAAACCCTGCCTAAGAGCCTCCCTGGCCCGGGGA
This sequence comes from Boleophthalmus pectinirostris, assembly GCF_026225935.1. Taxonomy (NCBI): domain Eukaryota; kingdom Metazoa; phylum Chordata; class Actinopteri; order Gobiiformes; family Gobiidae; genus Boleophthalmus; species Boleophthalmus pectinirostris. The sequence goes on from NW_026571190.1 coordinate 36,168,084, forward strand.
GCTCGGACTCGCAAACCTACAGACCACCAGCCGTGGGGCAGGCACCCAGACCCGACCCCGGTCCCCATTACACCCCTTAACGGGGGCACAGGGGCCAGGACGCACTCAATTTGGGACAGTGGAAATTGAGGACCGGAGAGTCCGAGCCTTCAAATAGTTCGTTTGGACCTTTTATCTATGGTTTGGACCTGAGTTGGCGTTCTCCAGAGGGACTGCACCAGGGTTTGGCATTTGGAGTGGAGTCAAGTGAACCAAGACCTTAAAAAAGAGGTGGTCTCGGTCCTGGTTATTTAGTGCAGATCCGAGTGTGATTGATGCTTTCACACCAACGAAAACAAACCCCACTAAGAGCTTCTGGTTCAAACGGAACTTTTGATGCACCAACTGCTGTCGGTGTGAAAGCATCCTAACACACAAACCCTGAATATTTAAGATGAGTTCTTCTCTCAAACCGAAAACTCTCCACTTTGTGATGTCACGTGGCAATACAGGAAACGCCACTTTGTTTTTAAACTCCATAGAAATTAGAATCATTTAGTTAATTTCAGCCTTGGACTTGCCAATCTGCACTGAACTAAAGCTAAAAGGAGCTGCCAAGTATTTATGGAGCTGTTAAGGTGGAACAGAACATTTTGAGCTTTGGAGATGTGAACAGCCCAATAACACTGTATTACTCAAACATGTGAATGAAACCAAACACAACTTTAGGTCTGTTTTTGATGAGTTAACAACACTTGAGAGTAAATTTTGCGTAATAATCCAACATAATCTAAAGTTATGATGGATAACACTGCACTGAAAACAAAGCAGGCCACATCAGTTTGGCCATAAGATTATAGCTGCATTTAATCAAGCGATAAGTGAACTTTAGAAATAGGAGCTGGAGTGAGATATTACTCATTGGCAAAGGGAACAGTCGTTAGTCTGCGCTGTCTGAAAATGTCAAAATGATAATGTGATGTTTTTATTTCTCTGCCTCGTTGAAATGAAAGGACCGGTTCTCTCAGTACCAGCCCGTGTGCTCCACTATTCTCCACACGTCACTTCTGGGCTGGTTTATCTTGCATTTGTTCTTCTGCAGGTGTATTTATGGCCTTGCATGTCTCCAGTCTGCGTGGAGTTTTAGGTCATACTGTAGATATGCGCACTACCAGTCAAAAGTTTGGACACATTTATGTTTCGTCTTTATTTCCGTGATTATTTACATTGTAGATTCTCACTGAAGGCATGAAAACTATGAATGAACACATGTGGAATGCAGCAAACAAAACATAAAGTCAAAATTACTCAAAACTTGCTTTAGATTAGGAAAAAAATATGGCCGACCTTTGCTTTGACGTGGGACACCTGTGAAGTGAAAACCGTTTCCGGAGACTTCAACAGGAAATTTAATTGAAAGAAGGCCAAGAGTTTCGACCAAGCACTGGAAAAAAATAATATCTACATACTGTAAGTTAAAATGACTTAAATTAAGAACATTTTACTTTATTTGAGTCGATTTAACTTGACAAGTCAAATGATCTACCAATGGAATAAGTGTGTGTTTCATAATTCAAGCAACGTTCGATTTTGTTTCCTTATTTTAAGTGCAAAAAGTTGTTGTTTTTCTTAGTTTTAGTGCAGCAAGATGTATTTTCACATTTTAAGTACAAAAAATCTTGTTCCATTGGCAGATAAAGTTACTTGTCAAGTGAAATTGACTCAAATCATGATAAAACTTTCTTAATTCAAATCATCTTAACTTTACTAGAGTTTGTTTTTTGCAATGTTTGATTTTTTTTTCTATACATTTTGCTATACATCATCAGTCTACCAATAATGTTTTATGTCGAGAGTGGGATTCAAACCACCAAACTTTGTAAGAAAGTGAAGAAAGACTGAAGGAAAAGAAGCGTTAAATGACAATAACACATCTCCAGGGAACCTAGCAGATGTCAGACTGTCACTGTAAAAGTTCATCTTAATTCCTGGCATATGATCTGTTATCTCTTTCTTAGAAGTTTATCTGGTCTTCAGATTTACACAGACCTGTGTAAATCAGCTGCAAGACACGTCTCCATAACATCACGTGACTGTTCTAAAGAAGGATGCAGAAGGAAACCGAAACATGTCAAGGTACAGTTTGTGTAACGCTCTGGGGTGTCAAAAAGAACCTTTATTTGGAAATATGTTATCTCCTTTTTTATATATTTCATTTAAATATTATAACTGTATTTTTTTCTATATCCATTAGCATAGGCTATCAAAAACAAATATTTAGGTTAAAATGTCATTGTTAAGTGTAAACCTTTTGACGTCTGCTAACAAACTTTTAGCTGAAATGTCTGAATTTACCACTAACCATAACCCTTTACATGTGACTGGTAAGGAGACTAAATAAATGACATAAAGATCATGAAATAAACATTTTATATATTTTAAAGTTGCACTGTGTAACTTTCTAGTGAGGATCCGCGACCATAAGTTTTCACAGGTGTATTTATTGCTGAGAAAGATGCCTTGAAATACATTTATTCTTACTGTCAGTGGGGTCACCGTTTCACAGACCTGACCTGTAACTTGGGCTGGTGGTGTCACCTGCTTGTTTCCATGGAGATAGATATGTTTAATTATACTGTAGAACATTCTAGGCAATGCAATAAGACTGTTACGACTCGCGGCCTGGCTCCGCCTCCCCCGAAGGTCCCCATTTGTATCACCGCTTGTGCCTTCCGTATTTGCACCTGGCACCTGATTTGTGGGGTGTGGTGCCATCGCTGTTGGGCTGGTTTCGGTGTTTGCTGTGCCGTAGTTGGAGGATTGGCGTCCTGCTCCTCCAATCCCCTACCCAGGCTGGTGCCACCTAGTGCCTCCAATCAATTTCATTTCTCTCCAGCGACTAGATCAGGAATTGGAATACACTAGAAGGTTCGCAAAAACCCCACAAGTGTGAGTTCGGGCACCAGCCAATCAGCAAAGAGACATATATTCAGTGTTGGCAACGATTCCCGAGATCGAGGATTTAAAGCCGGAACAAAGAGAATGTTTGGTGAATTTCATCGAGGGGAAAGACGTTATTTCCTTTCTTCCTACAGGATTTGGGAAAAGCTTAATATACCTGTTAGCCCCGTTAGCGTGGCATTACATACGTCACGACCAAACACCAGAGATTGGTTAAATTAAAAAGTACCCGCCTACCATCGAGTGAACATATCCTAACACTGCGTGGTCAGACAGTTTCCACGAAATGAAACTGGCTGATGAATCATTCTACCAATCTCCTTCATGATCCGCCAATCTCTCTTCCAGTAAAAGTGCTGTGCGCCTGTTGCTCCTCGTGGCTGGATTTCAGTTTCAGTTTCGCCACCCTCCGTGATTGACATGTCTCTTGTTGTTCGCTGTTTTCTAAGTGTGAATTGTGTGTTTGAGACACTAGAGGTCGTAATTAACCTTTTGTTTTTGTTGTGTAATTGCCAGTTTGGCTCAGCCTTTGACCATTTTTTTTTATTTTTAATTTTTTTATCCTTATCCCATTAGAGTTCTTGTTTAGTTGTATTGGGAATTTTTGAGTTATCTTATGTAAAACTCCTTTTTCGTTTACTTTATAAACGCCACTTAATATTACATCACATCTTGTTTGTGTTACTTTCCTTTGTTGATTTGAACACCCCTCTTTCTTTTTCTTTCTTTTTTATTTTTTGGAAACAAAAAATGACAGACCAGTGACAGACCCCCACTAGAAAAGTTACATAGTGCCCCTTTAACACGGAGATTCGCTTCCCCATTCATTTGTCTGTGACGGAGCGTTGGATTTGACGCAATTAAACCTAGTGATTGAGTTAGAGCGACAGACAGAGATAGAGAATTTGATGTATGAATGTTTATGGTTGAATCTACCTACCTTGCCCACCCCAAAATTCAACAGGCACTGGGCCACAGAGGGAAATTCTCATTGTGGATTTCCCTACTGACTCAAACGGCGTATGATTTTTTCCCCTCCTGATTACTTATATCATAAAACACTGTGTAAAGTGTCTCCTTTTTCATTTCTCACTTCACTACCCTATATTTTGGAAGGAAAATGGTCAAATAGTTTAACCACCAACTTGTAAAACAGCTATGTTTAAACCTAAGCACTCCAATTAGTGGTTATGTCCCTTCCAAACATATGATTCGTCATTACAATAAAATCCTTGTCCAAATGTACTGGAATTGCCTGGTGTATTGTAACTGCAGTTCACTGGTGGTCCTTAATCTCCCTGGATGTGTTCGGAGCAAAAAAATTCCCGAATATCTTTAAAATAAATCAAATCATGTGTTTGAATCATCAAGCCCCGCGACCACATGTCACTAGTACATATGTAAAAGCGCCGTTTAATGGAAGGAGAAAGCCCTTTCTGCTCCGAGCGCTGACCACCAACATTGTTTCATATTTTCATAAAAACGGAATTCTCTCACAACTCATCATGGGTGAAGAGTATGTTATAGTTGGAGGCAGGTGGGGGCAGGGAGGAGGAGGAGGCGGGAAGGGAAGAGAGGGGGTGGAGAGGGGGTAGTTCCCAATGATATGTGATCTCTTTGTGGGGCATCCCTTTTCAAGTGGAGGAATCAAAGACCACCAATGCGTTACACCTCTAATGTGGTCAAAGGAGGAGGAGGAGAGCTGGCCCACATAGAAATCTGGATCTGCGTCCATTGGCTCGGGGGCAGATGGGGCTGACGGCACTTGCCACACACCGAGCGGGCCCGACAGCGGTTATCACAAAGATGGCCGCCGGTCCTCCTCTCCGCTCCCCGCCTTCCCTCTTTGGCAGGCCGGATTAGGTTTAATTGTATCGTGTATGACAGATAGGCGCTGAGGTTTTGGCTCCGAGTCAAGGCAAACCACGCACAGCCGTTTTATGGTTTCTTTCCACCTCACTGGAAGATTTGTGCTGGTGACACGTTTGACGAAAACCATCCAAAGCACAGGGCCCCGGTGGATGTGTGCGAATACAATCTGAAAATGGATTTGGGCAAATCTGTAGCATGCACAGGTTTTTAATTTTCAATCAGCCGTGACTGATCCGTGCCAACAACTCAGCGGTATATGGTCCATGATAGAGGCGAGTAATTCAACCGTCTAAAAGAGACTGAAGACGCTGTATCTGATTTTAACGTCTTCAAAACATGAAAAACAAAACAAGTCCATTTAAAACAGTTTGCAGTGGTCCAAAGTTATTCCTCACTTACCTAATTATTCACTGTGATGTGTTTATAAGCGCTTTTCAAAACTCTCAGAGACCAAGGCTGGTCCAAGACCAAGAAATTTGTCATGAAGGTGGAAAAGATGGAAAAATGTTGAACACATTTTTCCACTTTTTACACCTTCATTCAGTGAATAAAAATTAAATGAGCATTTGAGTCAAAGAGTTGTCTTTGTGGTGAATTTTAATTCTTTGCTAAAGGAGACAACACAGAATAGTACAGAGATTAGCCCTAGAATGAGGCGTCTTTATCTTTTATATGACCATAGAATGAAAAGATAAAACATACAAATGAGTGCATCAGCATAACCACAAAGGAAAACTAATGAAAGTAAGTGAAAAGTCATGTTAGTACCCAGAACAGCACAGAATCTGGTGCATCTAACCCAGTGAATGTGTTTTTTGCATTATAAGGTTAAGATACACTTTATTATCTCCTTTGAGTAGTTTGTCCTCTTTAATTGGCCCATCCTTCAGCACTGGTAGAGCATCTTCTCAGGAGCAGTGCCCAGGGACACATGTCCAGATCTGGAGCTAGACTTTGTCAGGATGACCTGAGCTGGAGGATTTTACTTATGGTGCATGTTTTGGGTATAAACATAATCAAGAAAATAAATAAATACTATGATAATTACAGAAATTGGTCTTCTGTTCACTTGATGCAGTTTGTCTGAAACTGAAAGTCAAATCTGAACTCTTAGGACCCCGTCCCAGCCTGATTCCCCACAGCTTTGTCCTTTGTGCATTTTGTTCTTGTGTATAATTTATTATTGTGTTATTGCCTTGTAAATTCCATAGAGCCGGCTCAGGTTGAGCAATGAAAAAGTGCATGTGTATTACTCATAATGACTCTATAAAACAGCACATTTGCATGTTAGATTTATTGGCCCGTATATGAATGCGCCTGGTTTACAGTAGGCTACATGTGTTCCATACAGCAGTGGCACCCCAGGGCCACAGACCCACTGTAATCTCATAATTAGCCTCATGGCTTTGGAAGATCCTGCCAAAAATGTGCCATTTGTTGTTCATGGCGTTGGACAAATTGAGGTGTCAATTGAAAGCAGAGGCGTCTCGTGTTCTGCACAGACTGAAGCAGCGACTCTGAGCGGTGTTTGGTGGGAACAGGTCTAATCAGTTTGATGTGTGCCCTCCTCACAGCTGTACAGAGGTTCACACTTGAGGAGGACTTTAGGAGCTCCAGCTGAGGTTCATTCTTCACATGTTGTGATCAAACATGTGTGATTGTGTGAGCGGACCACCAGCGGCTCCAGGCCCCTCCTCTCGGCCTAATACCACTGATTGCAGTCTGATCAGAGCTGGTAATAGTTAAAGCTTCAAAGGGTCCAGCTCAGAGGCTGCCAGGGCGTATTTCCGACGCACTGTTCCCTGTTCCTTTGGAGAACAGAGCGCCCCCAGCTCTGCCTGTCTGACTCTCTTATTAGATTATGATGATAAAATGACATTATTACTACTATTACATCGCTTACATGCTGTACAGTTATGCTTAACTTACACGACATCATATACAGTGAAAACATGAACAACTATCATGGCCTTTTGAAACACTTCTCTTTTAAAATACCTACAGTAAATACAAGTAAAATTAGGCCTATTACAGAAATCACTAAATCAACTTATCGTTCAGTGTATGAAAGCTGTAACTATATATATTGGGACTAAATTTTTATCATTTTTGTTTTGCAGTTTTGAAGAAATCTTTGGTATTTTAGTTGTAATATGAAAAAAATAACTTCTCTGGGTAATTATTGCTTAATTATGTGATTTAGTTGTAGTGCTTCTCTTTTAATGATATTGTCTAATGAAAAATGGCATAAAGTAGTTTCAAAATCGTAGTATATCTGTAGCAATATACTGTACTTCAAAATTTGTTATCGTGTCAGGCCTATGTAAAATCAGCCGTCTGTTCAGAATAAGAATCTGGACCTTGTATGGCGTCAGTATTGTTGATGGATGTGTTTGTCGGTGGTTGAAGAAGCTGTGAACAACTGTGCTTCGAAGAATCCTGTGGAGTGTACGTATTACATTTATTATTATTTACAAGGCAATAATAATGGAGGCTCAAAGCACAAATGGCTCTTGTCCAATTCTGGTGACGGATCGTTTGCAGTGACATCAAGTTGTTGTAGTTCCAGTTTTCTTATATGTGATTCATGAATGTTTGAGTCATCTTTATTCTCCTATCTTCAAGAGCTGAACTTACTTCGTTCTCGAGTTTTATTTTCTTAATCGGTGCCAGAGGGGGGCTTAAAGGGGCACGAGCCTCCTCTACAATGGCAATTACAGCTCCATAGCTCCTCCAAAGATTTTTGCCTTCTTTTATAAGACAACCTAGCCTGATTCATCAGCCAGTTTCAGTCTGACCTCGCAGCATTAGGATTTGTTTGCTTGACTGTAGGTGGGTGCTTTTTTAATTTAACAAATCGTATGTAATGCACCGCTAACTGTTATATTAAGCTTTTCCCAACTCTTGTAGGAAGAAAGGCAATAATGTCTTTCCCCTTGATAAAATTCATCAAATATTCTCTTTGTTCCAGCTTTAAATCCTCGATCTCGGGAATCGTTGCCAACAAAGAATGTATGTCTTCAATCTGTGTATCATTCATTCGTTTTTCAATATAAAACCAAAAATAAGAAAATGAAAAAACAACTGTTTTCTTCATTTATTTGCCTCCAAAACCAAAATGAAAAAAAGGATAACGATTCGTTTTTTCAGTTTTCGATTTTATGTTTAAATGAAGAATGGAAAAAACGGATAACGACCGTTTCCCGTTTACGTGACTTCCGTGACTGCGATGCCGGACTTTTGCACATACGGACTGAACCAAGACTGATCCAGGTCCGGGACCAGACTGGGACCAGAGCGGACTCCGAGCTTTGACTCCAAGCCGTTTTTTCATTTTGGTTTTGGAGACAAATAATGAAGAAAACTGTTGTTTTTTCTTATTTTTGGTTTTATATTGGAAAAACAAATGAACGAATGATACACGGATTGTCTTCGTCTACATCCATCTCGACGCTTTCTTTACTGTTGTGCTGTTCCGCAAAAAGGACCAACACAGGCGCTTGAGTTTGACGTCATGGCTTCACAGCTCTTCACTGGTTGGTCGGTGTGCGGTCTACAACTTTCAAGGTTCTTGCAAACCGTCTAGTGTATTCAGATTCCTAACCTGACCTAGTCACTGGAGAGAAATTAAATTGAGTGGAGGCACTAGGTGGCGCCAGCCTGTTTAAGGACAACAAGTCTCAACTAAAAATCCTCAAATGGAAACCACAAAATGAGACTACAGGTAAAACAGTGCCAACTACATCCAAACTTTTTTTAAACAGCAAATAACATGTTACAAACTGGCTAATAACGTGTTAAGAACTGGCTAATAACTCATTAAACCTGTGGTGATTAGTGTGCAGCCCTCCCTACCCGAGCGTGTGTGTTCTGTCTGTGTGCTCCAGTGTGTGTGTTATTTCTCACTGTGTACATTGTGGTTATAGTTGTTAGAGTCTGTTTGTATTCACACTGCCTTTTAATTGAACTGTTATGCACAATTGCTCTTTTTTGTATACTTCTTATAGTTGTGTTTTTAGGGTGACTGTGTTTATTATCTGTCCAGGGATTACAGATGAAAAATAGCCTCTCTCGCTGATTCTGGTACATTTACAGAAATGTTGATTAATGTACACTGTTCCTGTTAAATAAAAAAACAAAGCAAACATGGTAGGGGGTGAGGGGTTCGCTCAATTGTTACAAGACTCCAACTGAAATTGTCTGGCACCGCCCCTGCAGCTCCATTGTAGGTGTCCTTTCGATTTCATTTTACTCCAGCGACTAGGTCAGGAATCTGAATACACTAGACGGTTCGCAAAAACCCCGGAAGTGCGAGTTCGGGCACCAACCAATCAGTGAAGAGCTGTGAAGCCATGACGTCAAACTCAAGCGTCTGTCTGAGTCCCTTTTGTGGAACAGCACAACAGTAAACAAAGTGGTCAATATGGATGTAGACAAAAGCCCAGTTGGCACGGGATTAGTTTTACCTGTGGACCTTTGTTGAATTGTAATAATTGCGGAGGATTCCTGAGATCTTAATCCCGTGCGAATGCGCCATGTCTGTAATTTGTAAAGTAAAAATTACGCCGCAAATGACCGACTATATTTCACCAAACACAGACGTCCGGTGATAATACTAGTCCCGTGTGAATCTGCATCTCAGTGTTTGTTGTGGTAATTGCGCCTTTTCTGTCTCTTTCCGGCTTGAATATGGAGGCTGCGGTAGAAATTTTGATTAGCAGTTTTGAGCTTTTTAGGGCCAAATTCTCACACTATATATAAACTGATCTGCAGAAACGGGAAGAGGTCCAAGAAGAGAGACGATTCTCGCAGGATGATGGCCTGGATGACATATGTAGCAGCAAGTGGTAAGGAACATTTTAAATAATATAACTACCTAGACTATATCATCCATGTCGGGGGGCGGGGGCGATCTAGTGACCGCTAGATCGACACTGAGAACCGGGGGAGGGGAGCGATCTGTGCAACTCGGCCACTAGATCGACACTGGTTTAGTCCTGGTTAAGTCCTGGTTTAGTCTTGATTCAGTTCTATACCAGTCCTGGTCTAGTCCTGGTCTAGTTCTGGTCCAGTCCTTATCCAGTCCTGGTTTAGACCTGGTTTAGTCCTGGTTCAGTCCTAATTTAGTCCTGGTTTAGTACTGGTTCAGTTCTGGTCTAGTCCTGGTCCAGTCGCCTTTAGACTAACTGCTCCTTCTATTTTTATAGCTGATGTTACGACATGTCCGGTCGTGATATCAGTAAAACAGAGTAATTTACGGACTTTGTTTATCCCGTGCGAATGCGCTGCAAGTAACACGGACGTGGGGCGGTAATTTACAAATGACCACACGTCCCCAGGTTGTACTTATCCCATTCTGTGTTGGCAACGATTTCTGAGATCGAGGATTTGAAGACGAAACAGAAACGGAAAGAGAATGTTTGGTGAATTTTATCAAGGGGAAAGACATTATTGTTCTTCTTCCTACGGGATTTGGCGCATTACATACGTCACAACCAAATAACAGCGATTGGTTAAATAAAATAAGTACTGTATTTTCCGGGCTATTAGGTGCTCTGGATTATAAGACGCACTGTCATTAAAAGGTCTATTTTCGAGCTTTTTTCACAAATAAACCGCACCGGACTTTAAACGAAACACAACAGTTGGATGGGTGAGTGGTTTTGTTTGTTTGTGGCGCGTTCACGGTGACTCTGGGCTTTGTTCAGTTGTGGCGTGTAGGGAGGGTGCTGTCTGGGACCGCTGGATTGTCGGCGTGTTCGCAGTGACTCAGTTGTTCAGTCGTGTCTAGAAGTGGCACATTGCACTCGCTTTTTTCGGTTCGTTCCTTCGTTCCGTTCCTCGTCGGCGTGGAGTGATGAGTGTGTCTGTGGGTGTTTTTTCGCTGTGCGGTCGCTGTCTGCTCCGTGTGTGTTTGCGTGCGCTGCGGGTGGTGCGGCTTTGTAGTTTACTGAAGTCGTGCTGGGACACTCGAGTGGATTCGTGTATAGGGCGCTCTGGATTGTGGGGCACGCAGTCGTTTTTTGATGGGGTTGGAGGCTTAAGAGCGCGTCTAATAGCCCGGAAAATACGGTACCCGCCTACCGTCGAGCGAACGAATCCTAATGCTGCGAGGTCAGATGGTTTCCACGAAGTAAAACCGTCTGATGAATCAGGCTTGTCAGCTCCCACTGAGCACCGCAGTTTTCTAACGTGGAAGTCAACGATTTATTTCTTTTATTGTGTCAATCAATATCACAAATTAAAATGTCCAAATTATAACAAAATGTTCCAAGGGAGTCATAGATAATAATCAGCAGACACAAGCACAATATCTTGTGTACAACAAAGCTAAGATTAAAGTCTGGCTTGAATAACAGAGCTTTTATATTTTATATTAACAACAGCGCAGCAGTAAAGTTTCCTCTGTGGATTTAGGAGCCTTTGTCTGGCCTTGGTCTGTTTGTGTGTGAACGGGGACAGGGGACAAGCCAGAACAGGCAGCCACAAACACAGGCTCCTCGGTGGAGATGTCATCCTCTTTCAACAACTTCTCTCAAAAATCCAAAACACAACACAAAAATTAAATCGAATCACGCACTAAAACTGTGTAACTCATGCAAATATAACCCCATACAACACGATCCAGGCTGTATATTTGAAATCACACTTTTTTCCCACGGTTTCCTCACGTTTTCTTTGTCCCTCTTTTTGTCCTTCAAGGTGAGCTGTCACACCTACCTCCTGCAACCTGCACTTACAAGACCCGACGCCCACCCCTCTCCATTCCTCAAACGCTGCGCACTTCACTGGCCTTTTGGCACGGACAGCGCCTTTTACACCTCCGATTTCACCTAAAGGAAGAGAGCAACTTAAAACGTACGAGAATCTATAGGTTTTTTTCCGGGAACAATGACTTTTTAATATGACCGTCGGAGTTGATGCGACAAATTTTTCCGCTAAAAATGAATGAAATAAGTAGGCTTTTTTTTATACTGACGGCTCGCTGCTTAATGCTCTCTCTGGCTCAGCATCAAAACAGGTAAGATGACGAGATTACATCATTTTAAAGGTGCATTGTGGAACTTTTCTGGTGGAGGGTCCATCAAATTATTATTTTATTTCCATTGAGACATTATTGCTTTGACTGGAATGTTTCACAGTATGGAATTAAACCTTTTTATCGTCATGAAAACCAAACCAAACCAAGTTACAGGTCAGATCTGTGGAGAGGCGACCCCGCTCACAGTCAGAATACTTGTTTTTTTAAGTGTTTTTGAGCAATAAAACCACCTGTAATTGAATAAATGTAAGGTAAAGCTGTTCAATGTCACACTGCGGAACATTCCAGGCAGAGTAATGACATTTACATAGACAGTGGTGAATGAAGTACTCGATTTTGTTACTTAAGTAAAAGTACAAATACCAGGGCAAAAGATTTTCTCAAGTAAAATGTATCACATGAAAAAATCTGTAAAAGTAAAGTTTAACCTGTTTAAAATTGTATTTAAAGACTAAAAAGTACAAGTATTTTGCAACAATTAAAGGATGAATTGTAGTGATTTTGATAACGAGTTAAGCGGATTTTCAATGATTCAATCAATTTCTTATTTTTTCTAGATATTTTGTGTTTTTGTGTGTTTGATTTGCTCAAAATTGGGACGGAAACTAAAACTAATTTCACTAAAAATAAGTGTCAGCCATTTCAAACCATAAAGAAAAGTACTTTTTACTTTTCAAGCACCTGTTTAAAAATGTACTTAAAGAGTAAAAAGTACACATATTTTGCAGAGTTTTACAACAATTAGACGATCAGTTGTAGTGATTTTGATAACGAGTTAAGCGGATTTTAAGTGATTCAATCAATTTCTTAATTTTTGTAGCTGTTTTTGTGTATTTGTGTTTTTGGTTTGTTCAAAATTGGGACAAAAATAAGTCTCAGCCTTTTCAGCAGGTCTAAAACCATAAAGAAATGTACTTTTTACTTTTCAGTCCAGATTTAAAATGTAGTGGAGTAAAAAGTACTTTTTTTCCTAGCTGTTTTGTGTGTTTGTGTGTTTGATTTTCTCAAAATTGGGACAGAAACTAAAACTAATTTCACTAAAAATAAGTCTCAGCCATTTCAAACGACAAAGAAAAATACTTTTTACTTTTCAAATACCTGTTTAAAAATGTACTTAAAGAGTAAAAATTACACATATTTTGCAGAGTTTTACAACAATTAAAGGATGAATTGTAGTGATGATTTTTATAACAAGTTAAGCAGATTTTAAGTGATGCAATCGATTTCTTAATTTTTCTAGCCGTTTTGTGTTTGTGTGTTTGGTTTTCTCAAAATTGGGACAAAAACTCAAATTAAATGTGCTGAAAAATAAGTCTCAGCCTTATCAGCAAGTCTCAAACTGAAAAGAAAAGTACTTTTTACTTCTACCTGTTGTAGTGTAATGTACTTAAAGAGTAAAAAGTATTTTGCAGAGTTTTACAACAATTAAACAACGAATTGTAGTGATTTTGATAACGAGTTAAGCAGATTTTAAGTGACTCAGTTCATTTCTTATTTTTTCTAGCCGTTTTGTGTTTTTGTGTGCTTGGTTTCTTTGGTTTGTTCAAAACTGGGAAGGAAACTAAAACTAATTGCACAAAAAATAAGTCTCAGCCATTTCAAACCGTAGTAAAAGTACTTTTTACTTTTCAGGCACCTGTTTAAAAATGTACCTAAAGAGTAAAACCTACAAGTATTTTGCAGAGTTTCACAACAATTAAACGATGAATTGTAGTGATTTTGATAATGAGTTAAGCAGATTTTAAGTGATTCAATCAATTTCTTAATTTTTCTAGCTGTTTTTGTGTTTTTGGTTTTCTCAAAATTGGGACGGAAACTCAAATTAATTGCACTAAAAATAAGTCAGTCATTTCAATCCATAGTAAAAGTACTTTTTACTTTTCAAGCACCTGTTTAAAAATGTACTTTTTACTTTTCAGTCAAGATTTAAAATGTAGTAGAGTAAAAAATACAGGTATATACTCCCAAAAGTAGTGAAGTAAAAGTAAAAAGTACCCACGGTAAAATACACTTTTAAACCATTTCAAACTATAAAGAAAAGTACTTTTTACTTTTCAAGTACCTGTTTAAAAATGTACTTAAAGAGTAAAAAGTACAAGTATTTTGCAAAGGGTTTTACAACAATTAAATGATGAACTGTAGTCATTTTGATTAACGAGTTAAGTGAATTTTAACTGATTCAATTAATTTAGTTTTGTTTCTAGCTGTTTTGTGCTTTTGTGTGTTTGGTTTGCTCAAAATTGGGACGGAAACTCAAACTAATTCCGCTAAAAATAAGTCTCAGCCATTTCAAACCATAAAGAAAAGTACTTTTTACTTTTCAAGCACCTGTTTAAAAATGTACTTAAAGAGTAAAAAGTACAAGTATTTTGCAGAGTTTTACAACAATTTAAGGATGAATTGTAGTGATTTTGATAATGAGTTAAGCAGATTTTAAGTGATTCAATAGATTTTTAAATTTTTCTAGCTGTTTTTTGTGTATTTGTGTTTTTGGTTTGCTCAAAATTGGGACAGAAACTGAAATGAAATGTGCTGAAAAGTAAGTCTCAGCCTTTTCAGCAGGTCCTAAACCACAAACAAATGTACTTTTTACTTTTCAGTCCAGATTTAAAATGTAGTGGAGTAAAAACTACAGATAAGTGCTCTCAAATGTAGTGAAGTAAAAGTAAAAAATACCCACGGTAAAATACACTTTTAAAACATTTAAAACCATAAAGAAAAGTACTTCTTACTTTTCAAGCACCTGTTTAAAAATGTACTGTATGTAATTTATGTAAAGAGTAAAAAGTACACGTATTTTGCAGTTTTACAACAATTAGACAATGAATTGTAGTGATTTTTATAATGAGTTAAGCGGATTTTAAGTGATTCAATCAATTTTTCTAGCTGTTTTTTTGTGTATTTGTGTTTTTGGTTTGCTCAAAATTGGGACGGAAACTGAAATTAAATTAAAAAAATAAGTCTCAGCCTTTTCAGCAGGTCTAAAACCATAAAGAAATGTACTTTTTACTTTTCAGTCCAGATTTAAAATGTAGTGGAGTAAAAAGTACTTTTTTTCCTAGCTGTTTTGTGTTTTTGTGTGTTTGATTTTCTCAAAATTGGGACAGAAACTAAAACTAATTTCAATAAAAATAAGTCTCAGCCTTTTCAGCAGGTCCTAAACCACAAACAAATGTACTTTTTACTTTCAGTCCAGATTTAAAAAGTAGTAGAGTTAAAAAGTACAGATACATGCTTTCAAAAGTAGTGAAGTAAAAGTAAAAAGTATCTACGGTAAAATACACTTAGATATTTAAAGATACAGATACCTAAAAACTTTCCTTCAGGATTGTGCTTTTACTTTTGTACATCTTTACCTTCCACCACTGTAGAAAAAAAGCAGGTGACGGACCCTCCGCCGGAAAAGTTACACAGTGCAGCTTTAAATGATGCGATGTGTGGGTGCGTGGTTCAATGTTGGTGGCCCCGAGCGCTCTCCAGAGAAGTAAACCTCACTGGGCTGTGTGCAATCATTTAATAGGCTCTTATTACAGTGTGGGTGTGAGTAGATATAACAGGCAGCAGTCATGAATGGAGTCCGCCGAAGAGTAAAGCGAAAAAAAAACTCCTTTGTTTGGCATGACATGAGATTTTAATGGGACAGAATGGAAATGGAAAAAATATGTTTCGCGGAGATGTGTTTCGTAAGATTACAGCATGCACGAGAGGACAGCCGAGGAGTCTGAATTGCTCAAGATTTTGATATATTGTGGAAATTATAGATGGAGTCCAGAATTCTAAGAGGTGTTGCAAAAATAGACGGTTGTTGCAAAAATAAAAACAAGAAAGGAAAGTAAAACACGAAGTCAAAGAAAATTAACCCTAAAAATCTTAAAGAAGGAGTATTATAATTTTAAAAAAGAATAGAGTTTTTGGAGCTTTCTGCCTTGTTATAATGTTGTTCTCTCGTCAGAAACGTGCCTGAAGAGGTTTTCGATGTCATTCATGCATGTTTGAGTAATTTAGAGATCTCTCAGTGGTAGTTTCGTAATACTTGAAACCGATCTTGGTCTCGAGGCCGACCTCAAATCAAATCAAGACTGGTTACGGTCTTGGTCTCTACTCGGGCGTATTTGGACCCGGTCTTGTCTCGGTCTTTAAGGCGCTTGGTCTCAGTCTTGAAGGCGCTTGGTCTCGGTTTTGAAGGCGCTTGGTCTCAGTCTTGTCTCAGTTTTGAAGGAGCTTGGTCTCGGTCTTGTCTCCGTTTTGAAGGCGCTTGGTCTCTGTCTTGAAGGCACTTGGTTCGGTTTTGAAGGCGCTTGGTCTCTTTTTGAAGGCGCTTGGTCTCAGTCTTGTCTCAGTTTTGAAGGAGCTTGGTCTCAGCTTGGTCTCAGTTTTGAAGGAGCTTGGTCTTCAGGTCTTGGTCTCGGTTTTGAAGGCGCTTGGTCTCAGTCTTGTCTCAGTTTTGAAGGCGCTTGGTCTCGGTCTTGTCTCAGTTTTGAAGGAGCTTGGTCTCGGTCTTGTCTCCGTTTTGAAGGAGCTTGGTCTCGGTCTTGTCTCAGTTTTGAAGGAGCTTGGTCTCAGTCTTGTCTCCGTTTTGAAGGAGCTTGGTCTCAGTCTTGTCTCAGTTTTGAAGGAGCTTGGTCTCGGTCTTGTCTCAGTTTTGAAGGAGCTTGGTCTCAGTCTTGAAGGCGCTTGGTCTCGGTCTTGAAGTCGCTTGGACTCAGTCTTGTCTCCGTTTTGAAGGCACTTGGTCTCGGTCTTGAAGGCGCTGGGTCTCGGTCTCGTCTCAGTTTTGAAGGCGCTTGGACTTGGTCTTGTCTCGATCTTGAAGGTGTTTGGACTCGGTCTTGTCTCGGTTTTGAAGGTGTTTGGACTCGGTCTTGTTTTGATTTTGAAGGCGTTTGGTCTCAGTCGGTCTTGTCTCGGTCTTGAAGGCACTTGGACTCCGTCTTGTCTCAGTTTTGAAAGCGCTTGGACTCGGTCTTGTCTCGGTCTTAAAGGTGTTTGGACTCGGTCTTGTCTCAGACTCGAGGTCTGGAACTCGACGAGTGCAATCGTATTTCATTACGGCCGGTAAATGTACAGAGGCTCCTCAATATCACTACAAAACCAGTAAGAAAATGTAACTGTAAATGTTATAAACTTGAAAAATCCACTTGCTTAACTTTAAAGTTGTTTTCTGTAAAGTGCCAGTGGACACAGGATTAAAGAAGGGGGTCTCAAACTGTGGGTCAGGGTCCAAAAAAGGAACACAGAGAGTTTCAGTGCAGTACAGTTTGCTTGGCTTATTTTAAGCTTAAATTAACATTAATCAGATAGAATGGAGATAAATTTATAAAATAGGAAATGACAAAATGGTCTCAATTTGATCTTGATGGGCCGTGTTCTCGGTCTTGTCTTGGTCTCGATCTTTAAAAGTCTCGGTCTTGTCTCAGTTCCGGCTCTCAGAGGTCTTGGTCTTGTCCTGGTCTCGAAAATCCTGTGGTCTCGGGCAGGTCTTGGTCTCGTTTAGTGCGGTCTTGACTACAACACTACTCCCTAAACAGGACTAAACCAGGACTAAACCAGAAGTGAACCAGGACTCACTGTCGGGACTGGCTCGGAGGTGCACCCTCGTAGACCGTCGGGTGACCACAGGCGAAAGGATTCTCACAATTTCTCTCTAGCTCGGGATTCTCTCTCTCTTAAGTCCAAGATTAGTCCTGGTGTAGCCCTGGTCCTGATTTAGTCCTGCCCCCCCGATGTGTAATCACTACCTGCGTACCCGCCCGTAAAATTCCAGATTCCGTTTCAGGAACTATCTGCCCATACCCAACCCGGTGCAGGACTCTGTTCCCTGGTCCTATTCGATCTGTAAGATTCTGTACGAGGCTCCACCCACAAGCCGACGTCACCCATGCTCCCACACGACAATTCTCCATAAATACACAAAAACATGATACAAAACTGCACAACAGAGACTTGACTAGGGGTGTGCAAAAATATCAGAATGTCGATATATCGTATCGTTTAATGTGATGATACAGTATCGATATCGTGGGCTGCTGTATTTATATTTCACCAAGAGTATTTTTAGGTGTATTTTACAAAATTATTTTGTTACAGAGCTACAGTTTTGTTGCTTGTGGAGTGAAAGGAAACTCATTTATGCAGCACATTTGACATTTTCACTGTTTTGATCATTAAAATGTTTGTGTTTCATATGAACTTTACACAAGAAGTGGTTTAACAAAGACTTTTAGTACCACAGCCATGATTTAGCCTTTATTTTTTATTGAACCGTATCGAATCAATTTGAAATATATCATATCGAATCGAAAGTGCACTGTATCGAGATATGTTTCGTATCGTGGCCTGTGTATCGAGGTATGTATCGTATCGGCAACTTCTTAATGATACCCAGCCCTGGACTTGACAAACCTGATGTGTTGTGCAGTAGTTGTCAAAACGTGTTAATATGTTATAATATGGCAATTTCAAAACAATAAAAGCCAAAATGGTGAACTAAACATGTTAGAAGTAAAATAACCCCCTCTTTAAAAGCAATATGCAACACAATTTTATAATAATGCTATAATCAGGTCAACATTATTACACATAGGGGACATTTTTGAAGTCTGACGAAACATTTTGAAGGTAATTACTAAGAAACGCGACGTGCAAAAACAAGCGAAAATATCGGATTGTACATCACAACATGACAGATGTATGCTAAGTATGTCAACAAAACTGTATAACCAACAAGAATGCACGTGGCTGGGATGAACTGTAAACAGAATCATTGTAAATCTCACTTAAACTAAACAAAATGTGATTCTATATCTGTTTATACGTACGTGTGTGAAAACTATGCACTAAAATCTGACGGATGAGTAACAACGGCTGATTAAACGTCTTCAAGCTGTGCAGTAGTTATGATTAGTTGAATAAAAAAGATTGCAGCACTTTTATTTTGTGAAATGACAGGTTAAACTGACAAGAAAAACGTGTAAATTATCCCTTCATTTTGGATGGTAATTTCAGAGCTGACGACATCGGTAAAAGAGTTCTGTTTTCATTTCTACTTCCTCTATTTTTCTACTTCTCAACTTTTTCCGCAAACTTTTTCCGCCATTTAACAGATGGAAAACTATGAAAAATATTTACCACAAGTACTAAATATGTAAAAAATAATAACGAAAAAAAATTAAAACCTGTCATATGAACTTTAAAGGCCCTACAGTGTCCAGTATGTCTGTGAAATTGACTCTCGTGAGCTTTAAGACATATTATAATGTTGTTACTGGTCTGGTTCTCGGTCTCAGTCCCGGTCTGGTCCCGGTCTGGTCTCAGTCTCGGTCTGGTCCCGGTCTCAGTTCTGATCTCAGTCTCGGTCTGGTCCCGGTCTCAGTTCTGATCTCAGTCTCGGTCTGGTCCAGGTCTGGTCTCAGTCCCGCTCTGGTCCTGGTCCGGTCCCAGCCTGGTCCTGGTTTGGTCTCGGTCCTCCTCTGGTCCCGGTCTGGTCTCACTCTTGGCCTGGTCCTGGTCTGGTCTCAGTCTCAGTCCCGCTCTGGTCCCGGTCTCAGTTCTGATCTCAGTCTCGGCCTGGTCCCAGTCTGGTTCCGGTCTGGTCTCGGTCTCAGTCCTGCTCCGGTCCCGGTCTGGTCCCGGCCTGGTCCTGGTCTGGTCTCGGTCTTAGTCTCGCTCTGGTCCCAGTCTGTTCTTAGTCTCTCAGTTCTGATTTCAGTCTCGGTCTGGTCCCGGTCTGGTCCCTGCCTGGTCCTGATCTGGTCTCTGTCTCAGTCCCGGTCTGGTCCCGGTCTGGTCCTGGTCTGGTCTTGGTCCCAGTCCCACTCTGGTCCCGGTCTCGTCTCAGTCTCGGTCTGGTCCTGGTCTCAGTTCTGATCTCAATTTTGGCCTGGTCCTGGTCTGGTCCTGGTCTGGTCCTGGTCTGGTCCTGGCCTGGTCCTGGTGTCGGTCTCAGTCCCGCTCTGGTCCCAGTCTGATCCCGGACCTGGATCAGTCCTGGTTCAGTAAACGGCCGTTATCTGTTTTTTCCATTCTTCATTTAAACACAAAATCAAAAACTGAAAAAAACAAATCATTATCCGTTTTTCATTTTGGTTTTGGAGACAAATAATGAAGAAACCTGTTGTTTTTTCATTTTCTTATTTTTGGTTTTATATTGAAAAACGAATGAATGAATGATTCTCCAGGTCTGTTTCTGAGGAGGAAACAACATATAACATAATATGATCCTTTAACTGTTGATTGCTGATCTAATAATCTTGTGTTCAGCCTGTTCAGGTTTATGGGAGGCACCAGAGGAGGCGCTGTGGGGCAAACTCAGCCTGGACTGTGCAGCTATGGTCACCTGACGTCCTGCTGCCCTGGATGGAGGAATGTGGATGGCGTGTGTCTGCGTAAGTTACGGCTAAAACTTTTACTGACCACAGCAAATAACACATGGGGGAAAGGTCAAAGGTTATCAGGGCAGCTCCTCAAATCCACAAGGACGAAGATAAGAAAGGTGTGATTTATGACTGACCTCGTTCCTATCTCCAAGACTTTCACCTAAACCGGTCCAGGCCCACCACCATATGTGCATGTTAACTCAGCTTCAGCGCAATTAGGAATCCTTTGATCATTTCAACACAACGCTTTGGAAATCAGGAAAATGGTACTTTAATCAAACCTGGAACTTGAGCTGGACTAGACCAGAACCAAAATAAGTCTACGTTTGGACTAAACAGGGCTCAGATTTAACCAGAAAAGATGAATTCTCACAACATTCATCGGTTCACAGACTCATAAGAACCCATCAGACCTGGTTCACCCTTTCACGATTGGTCAGGTTTACCAGAGTTTCAGACCAATCACAGGGCAGGACTGGGGTTTGGGCCAATCATAGATGAAGCTCCCATTGGACAAAAACAAACATGGTGACAGCAAGTAATGTAGATTGGCCTATTTGAATGGGAATATGAATTATTTTGTTGAAAAAACGTGCAGACGTAACGACACCAGGACTAAAACAGGACCAAACCAACATCAGACTTAAAGTGAGTTGAACTGGGCTTGTTTATCTGTTGGCATCATGTTGGAAATAGCAGTGCTCAATAGACACATAATGCTCTCATTTTCTTTTCTTTGAGGTGAGTAACAGCGCTCAGGACAAAAGAGTCTTGCAGCATCACAGCAGTCTCTGGGGGGCACTAGATCAGTGTTTCCCAAACTTTTGTTCTGGGGACCCATATTTTAAAAGTCACAAACCTTTGCGTCCCAAGTCAATAGACATTATTCATAAACCACAAAATAAAGTTTGATTTGACCATTATTGAACATTAATGAGGATATTTTATTGCTGACTGATTGTGTCTCTCTGAACAATTAGCATTACTTTTAAACAATGATAAACAAAACAAAATTGTCAATAAAATAATTACAAAAAGATTAGAAATTATACAAAACATGTCTTAACATTTCAACATTTCTAATGACCTAGATGGGCCTATGTGTTTTTTTAGCACATTCTAGTCCGAGTGCAGAAGGAGAGTGCAACAGCAGATCGGGCGCAGCATTCAGTCTGTTTCTGTGCTTTGTTTTCATTTTTGTGAGCACAGAAAATCCCAATTCACACATTTATGTATTAGTGAAAGAAATAAGCATAGAAATACTGGCCCTACTGAGGACAGGATATTCACTCGCTCTCTCATGTGTCAGAACTGTATACTGCAGACCTACATGTGACTCACCTGAGGGTTGCAACCCAGTCTTTGGGAAATAATGCACTAGATGCTGTCTACACACAAAGAAAGCTTCTTGTAAGCCTCACTCTTACTCAGCTCTTTTGTTTCAACAGTTGATAAGAGTGTTTCCCCTGAAACGTCTTCTGCCATATTTGGTGTAGAAAACCTGTTGCATTATGTTATCAGGTCCTTTTTTCCAACCAAGTGTTTGTTTTCATACCTGACAGTTTCGACTGCTCACTACTGTCAGGTATGAAAACAAACTCTTGGTCTGAAAAATGAACCTAGTAACATAAATTATCGGAAGACCAAATGAACCTCATTGGATTAATAGGCTGTTGCATTACTGTAAAAACAAAAATAAAACTGCTCAAATCACACAAATCAATAGTCATTAACATCCATCCTTTGAATTATACAAACTGCACTTCTTAGCAGAGGTGGGAACAAGTCGTTGTTTTGCAAGTCTCAAGTCTTTGACCTCAAGTCGGAGTCAATCCCAAGTCAAATACAGGAAAGTCCAAGTCAAGTCTCGAGTCACTGGCCCATAAGTCCAAGTCAAGTTCAAGTTGTTCGCTTTGAGCTTCAAATCATTTCAAATCTTTAAACCAAAGTGCCAAATATAGCTTAGATTTTTGCAATTTATATAAATTTTAAGATAAATTGTACTTATTAAATCATAGTATATTTATATACGAGTATTTACAGAGTATATATAAGTTGTAGAAATGTTATTTTTTCTTTTTTAAATGTCTTGACAAGAGCTTAGAGTGAATCATTATGGTCAGAACAGAAAGAATTCAGATTTAAAAGTGCTTCTCAAGTCAAGTCCCAAGTCATTGACCTTCAAGTCCAACTCAAGTCCCAAATCTTAGTCCATTTTATGAAGTCAAATCTTAAGTCCTAAAAATAATGACTCAAGTCTGACTCGAGTCCAAGTCACGGCTTGTAAGTCCCCTCCTCTGCTTCTTAGTTGGTTAAATGTAAAGTACAAATAAAAAAAAAAGGTTAAAATCTGCTCAGTGTGCCAAGAACAGTCAACCCCGCCCACTTTTATTTTACATTTTTTAATTTAATATAAACACTGATAGAGCAAATACAGTGCTACTCTTTTCATATAACAGATCATTGTTTTGTATTTTCCAGCCCTGTGCCGGACGCCATGTTGGAACGGCGTGTGTGTGGCCCCAGACAAGTGCGCCTGCTCCTCCGGCTTTAAAGGACCACTCTGCGATGAAGGTCTGCATTATGAAAATCACCTGCGTGTAATGGACTATATGAATTACCATATGGATGTGCGTGTATAGAGACTGAACGCTGTGTGTTATTGGCTCCAGATGTGAACGAGTGCGGTCTGGAGCGGCGGCCGTGCTCCCAGCGTTGCATGAACACACACGGTAGCTATCGATGTTACTGTGAACCTGGCTACACGCTCGGCGCAGATGGCTACACCTGCTACAGTGAGTCATCTCCCATATCGCGGAAAAAAATATTTGTACGGGCCCGAACAGACGACCATTCTGATGTTGGATCTGATTTCAACCAAGACCATCTGCTGTCATTAAACCACAATTGGAGAGCGCCATGTTCCATTTACCCACCTTTACGAGCCGCACAGACACATACAGTTTATATTAGCGTCCAGAAGCTAAAAACGTGCAGACTTTTCGACTCAAATTATACTATACTACTATGTTATAATGTTTTTTCTTCATCACAAACGTACCTGGAGTTGTTTTGTTTCATTCACACATGTTTAACCCACAAATCCTGCAGATTTATGAAGCTGAGTTCTTCTCTCAAACTGAAAACACTCCGCTTTTTGACGTCATGTGGTGATACAGGAAGTGCACCACGGTGTTTTTAAACTCCACACACCTTCACTAGAATCATTTGGATGATTTCAGCCCAGGAAATGCCTATTTCTGCTGAACAAAATGTATAAAAGAATGAAAACTTCGCACAGCAATTTCTAGAAACGAGTGCTCTGGAGGAGAGGGAACAGCCCAAGAACATCGAGAAAAATCCCAAACACCGTCTTACTTAGACCTAAAATGTGAGAAAATGTTTATTAGGACATGCAACGTTTCGGCTCTGGGCCTTCATCAGACAAATTTATTAGGACATACATTTCGGCAAATCTCACATTTATGCAAGTAAGATGGTGTGCGGGATTTTTCTCTGCCCCTGCGTTAGATTATCGTCCAACTCCCACTTGGACCTCGGATTTGACGTCACATTAGAGCTTGAAGCGTATTATTATGTTTCACGTGTTGGACTACGTGGATTACGATTATGACTATTCCCTCATCTTAAGAAAACACTGTCACTTTAATTTAATTTAACTTTAGAAATTTGCACTTCGTTTTATGTTATGATTTCTCTTCCGTTACAACCTTAGGGATGTTAATGCTCGTTAAATCAAGTATTGTATTTTCCGGGCTATTAGGCGCGCTCTTAAGCCTCCAACCCCATCAAAAAACGACTGTGCGCCCCGCAATCCAGAGCGCCCCATACAAGAATCCACTCGGGTGTCCCAGCACGACTTCAGTAAACTACAAAGCCGCACCACCCGCAACGCACGTAAACACACACGACCGCGCAGCGAAACACACCCACAGACACACTCATCACTCCATGCTGATGAGGAATGAAACGGAGAAAAAAAACAAAAAAGGGAGTGCAATGTGCCGCTTCTAGACACAACTGAACAACTGAGTCACTGCGAACACGGCGACAATCCAGCGGTCCCAGACAGCGCCCTCCCTACATGCCACAACTGAACAAAGCCCAGAGTCACCGTGAACGCGCCAAACAAAGTCCCACTGACCCATCCAACTGTTGTGTTTCCGGTGCGGTTTATTTGTGAAAAAAGTTCAAAATAGACCATTTAATAAGAGTGCGCCTTATAATCCAGAGCACCTAATAACCCGTAAAATACAGTATTTGTTCAATATTGGCCTCACCACAACACCGACTACCAAACCCACAGGCCGTGATACGGACGCGGTAAAGTATTACAGTAATACGATAATCATTTAAACCACCAAAGTGTCCAAATACAATGAAAACAGTTCATATTTATACGTCACAGTGGGTGTAGCCATTTAGGATTCTGACTTGGAATCCTTGCTTGGTTGACTTTTTCCGCCACTGAGGTCCGAGTCGCAGGAAAATGGGCATGTCACGTGTGTCGCCAGGCAACTTCCTCGGAAAACCATTTCGGAAGGATAATCGAACGCAGGGTATGCTAAACAAAAGGTAAAAGGTATCTACTGCTTCAAGGAGGAACAGAGCATTTTGAGATTTGGAGATGTAGTCAGACTAATAAAGGATTACTCAAACATGTGTGAATGAAACAAAACACCACTCCAGGTTTTCTAACGTGGCTAAAAGCTCAAAGGAGTGAATTTTGAAGAAAGATAAGACAGAAAATGTTAAAGCAGAGTTCCAAAACATGACGACATAACACCAGAGAGAGTCAGAATTTCACCCAAAAGTTAGGCACAGTTACATGCAATTTACATTTCAGACAGTTTAGACATTAATTCAAATAATTTTCAAGATTTCAACATTTCAAGATTTGTATTGTCATTATCATAGACAACAACATTTCTGTGTACATTAGAGGAGTTTTGGCCAAGTGTTCAACATAGTAACAGGAAAATAAATCGTCCAACCTATCATGGGCCCTTTAAGCTTTGCTCAAAATAAATCACATTGTGCATTCATTGGTTTTTGGATATGTTCTAGGAGAGCCGGCTTGTTCCTCCCCGCGTTGCCAGTTTGGGTGCCAAATGCAGAGAGGGGGAGCAACGCGCTGTCTGTGTCCCCCCGGCCTCCACCTGGCTGCGGACAACAAGACCTGTGAAGGTGGATACGTGGTCTAATTTCAGTTTTTTATGTTTTCGTTTTAGGTTTAGGAAAAAGATCAAATTTCAAGCACTGCGATTGATGATCAGATTTGTGTCTTAATGGTAGGATTCTGTTCAAAGGAGTCCAGGAGATTTGACAAAAATACTGAAATGTGAAGTGACTGAAGTAACTAATGCAAGAATCACATTTCAGAACATGTTTGTGCAAATCTAAACTACAGGGTTATCAGCCTTTATGCAGAATAAACAGAATATTTTGTTGTTTGTGGAGGAGATTATGGTACTTCAAAAATTGCAACCTTTGTGATTTGCTAATACACGCATCAAGAATGTCGGACTTCCGGTCATTGCGCAGTACATACTGGGAAGGATTCTCTGAAAAAGTGAGCATCAAACCGCCATTGTGTTTGTTTTCCCAGTGGGATGCGTCTATTGACAAAGTTGATCTTTTCTAGTCTTTTGAACCATATCGCTTTTGTTTCTGGTTCTGATATTGTCATATTTTAGTTTTGGGATTCGGACATCGTAATTGTGTGGTTGTTGGATCCTAACAGAGGAAAACGGCTCGAGAAATTTGTTTGTGAACTCCATAAATGCAAAAGGGAATCAGATGTGTGTGACTGCAAACCTCTGTTCAAACTGTTTCTCTTCCCAACGGAATTGAAAAATAGTGAAAGGCAAAGACGATGGGCAGGATTGATCCACTTGAAAGACAAAAAAGGAAACCTTTGACTGCCTAAATCATACAGAGTTTGCAGCGAACATTTTGTATGTGGAGCGACAACAAAGTGGAATCAGAAGACAAACAGGCTGAGCTCGCACTTTCTTGTTCTTGTAGTCTTACAGTAACATTAAGTCTTGGTCTCTTTGCAGTTGAAGTTGTTTTTTGGTGACCAGTTGGTGCCTTTCGCTTTGGCGTTGACTTTTTAAATTCGTAACCAAGGTGGAGTGAGGGATTGGGATTTTGCTTTGTTGGCGCTCCACATACAAAATGTTCACTGCAAACTCGGGATGATTTAGGCAGTCAAAGGTTTCCTTTTTCGTCTTTCCCGTGGATCAATCCTGCCCATCACCTTCACCTTTCACTATTTTTCAATTCCATTGGGAAGGGAAACAGTTTGAACACAGGTTTGCAGTCTAACACATCTGATTCTCTTTTGCATTTATGGAGTTCGCAAACAAATTTCTCGAGCCGTTTTCCACTGTTAGGACATCTAACAACCACAGAATTAATGTCCGAATCACAAAACTAAAATATGACAATATCAGAACCAGAAACAAAAGTGATATGATTCAAAAGACTTGAAAAGATCGGCTTTGGCAATAGACGCATCCCACTGGGAAAACAAACATGGCGGTTTGATTCATTCATTTGATTCATTCTTAATGTGTCTATTGTGTCCAAATTGTGTTTTTGATTCGATTTAGATTAAACAAAACATCCGATAAACCGTTATTTATTGAAATGTAAATATACTAAAGCGTTTTACAGGGAAACATAATCACTAAATTTCATGGCTGCAGTTTCTTGGAGGGTCACATGTACAAAGTGACCAGGACCCTGAGCTCCACAGCCTCCTGTCCCACCTGTCCCACCCGTGTGCTCTGTAATTAGAGCAGACTTAAAGACAAAAACAGCCCTTGTCTTTCTCTGAGACACTTTGTTTAAAGACAGCTCTGTCCTGTAATGAAGCCGCGCTCTCACGCCTGCTGCACATTCTCGCCACACTGCAGCGGGAAAACTGTCAATGACAAGAAGGAAGACAGCTACAACATTTTTTATCATACTTTCTTTAAAAAAATAATCTTTTTTGCAGGTCACAGTTTGTTTTTTACATCTTTTTAATGACGGGGTGATATAAAAATGTCAGAAATGGCTTACAGGACAATAAATCGGGACGAGGGAGCTGTTTTACTCTCACGCTCCTGGGATACTGTCCGGAGGGTAACGCTCTCATCTCGACTGTTCTGGTTGGGGTCGCCGGGACAGAAAAAAAAAACACAAACCCATTTCAAGTTGGTGTTGTGGCCAGTTCTTTGAAAACCCTCTGCAGCTCAGGAACCATTTTCCCACAGCAAAATGTAAAAACAAACTGCTTCTACTCAGGGGCACCTACAGCTTAGAATGGTCAGGTTTTGGGGACACTTCAGAATTTTGGACATAGAGCCTCATTTCCTAGTGAGCCAGAGTGCTGTAGCTGTGTGGAGACAAGACACATAGACAGTGTTGGGAAGGTTACTTTTAAAACTACGGATTACAGATTACATACCTTCAAAATGTAATTTGTAACGGAATCTATGAAGTTACTGAAGGTGAGTAACGTAATCTAGATACTTTGGATTACTTTGCTGTAAAGAAGATTTAGTCCTGGTTTAGTCCTGGTTTAGACCTGGTTTTAGACCTAGTTTAGACCTAGTTTAGACCTGGTTTAGACCTGGTTTTAGACCTGGTTTAGACCTGGTTTTAGACCTAGTTTTAGACCTAGTATAGACCTGGTTTTAGACCTAGTTCAGACCTGGTTTAGACCTGGTTTTAGACCTGGTTTAGACCTAGTTCAGACCTGGTTTTAGACCTGGTTTAAACCTGGTTTTAGACCTGGTTTTAGACCTAGTTTTAGACCTAGTATAGACCTGGTTTTAGACCTGGTTTAGACCTAGTTCAGACCTGGTTTTAGACCTGGTTTAGACCTGGTTTAGACCTGTTATAGTGTCTGGCAATGAGTGGAATTACAGGAAAAAAAAAAAAAATATAGCCCAAAATGTAAAAACAGGAAAATACCGCCATGTAATCCATTTATTTCAACAAAGTAACTGTAATCCAATTACCACTCACTGAAACTGTAACTGTAACTGAATACAGTTACTCTTAATTTGTACTCTGATTACGTAACTCCGATACATGTAATCTGTTACTCCCCAACACTGCACATAGAGCACATGAAGAAGCCTGTTCCAGATATGGCCACGTTCCTACTAACTAACTAGAGCAGAGTAAAATTCCACTGCTGCTGAGAAAATAGTCCCTCAATGTGCGACGATTCATGAGATGCGAAGGTTAGTTTCACTTCTAAAATTATTCTATCGACATATGAATATATGAATATGAATAGACATTCACATGGACAGTCTGGCGTAATAATAGATTTGCTTCGGGTGTTTTGTGGAGTGGGTAAGACTGTTTTTAGTGGCAGGATAAACTATGGCCATTGACATGCACTAGCCTAGCACCAGCGACCTCTGCAAATACAAGGACTGGATGTAATATTTAAAAAAGTGTCTCCACACGTCTCCAACACTCTCACGCTCAGTAGGAAATGAGGCCCAAATGATGTCCAAAATTCCGAACTGTCCCTTTAATGCCTTACTCAAAAAATTGATCAACTTTTTCCCCTTTAAAATTCTTCAGTTGTCTTAAAAACAGCTTTTCTTGTGCTCTTGCTCTGATTGGTCAGAGTGGTCACATGGTTATGTACAGTATGTAAACCCGCTTTTCACAGCAGAGCAATCAAACTAAAGACTAAACTGGCCGCAAGCGTCACTGACTCAAATTTGGTGCCAATGACTGAACCCTGAGCTTCAACTCTGACAAAAATGTATGAAAATTTCTTGTCCTATGACCTCAGCGTAACAGTAAATGCTCCATGTCAGGCATTTGCTCTAACTCCCTTTAAAAACTCACAACAAAGCGGCGTTGTGTTTAAGGTACTCATTTGTACGTTTGTAGGCTTTTAAAGGTTAATTATTGTTTTGAGTGAAGTCAGGTCAGAGTGAAATTCTTGGTGCTGCAGCTCATGTGACTGTGACATGTCCTGCAGTCGTCTGATGGGCTCCGTGTTTGTTCTGCAGATGTGGATGAGTGTGAGCAGAGTCTGCCCGTGTGCCCACCCAGGAGGACCTGCCGGAACACTTTTGGGAGCTTCGTCTGCGTGTGCCAGGCCGGATATGTGATGGGCACACTGGACGGGTCTGTGGAGTGTCGAGGTAAAGAACTCAGACTTTTCAAAACAAAGCGAGTCCAAGTCCGGTCCTGGAGTCTTGGATCTTTGCTGCAAATTTTTTCACTGGAAATTTTACACTGAGAATTTAGACTGTTGAATCTGAGGGCTTGAAAATATATGTGCTGATTTTTTACTTAGAATTTTAAGCACATTGAACAGATAAACTTACTAGCCTGATTCATCTCCCGGTTTCACTTCGTAGAATAGGATAATTGGTACCGTATTTTCCCAGGCTATTAGGATGGATTATTAAGACAGGACTGATTACAAGGTCATTAAATGGTCTATGTTCGAACTTTTTTCACAAATAAACCTCACCGGACTTTAAACGAAACACAACAGTGTGATGGGTGAGTGGTTTTGTTTGTTTGTGGGGTTCACGGTGACTCTGGGCTTTGTTCAGTTGTGGCGTGTAGGG
Source organism: Boleophthalmus pectinirostris (assembly GCF_026225935.1). Lineage (NCBI taxonomy): Eukaryota > Metazoa > Chordata > Actinopteri > Gobiiformes > Gobiidae > Boleophthalmus > Boleophthalmus pectinirostris. The sequence continues at coordinate 36,197,939 of NW_026571190.1, forward strand.
AGGGTGCTGTCTGGGACCAACGGATTGTCGACGTGTTCACAGTGACTCAGTTGTTCAGTCGTGTCTAGAAGCGGCACATTGCACTCGCTTTTTCGGTTCGTTCCTCCGTTCCGTTCCTCTTCGGTGTGGAGTGATGAGTGTGGCTGTGGCCTAATAGCCCAGAAAATACAGTATATTAAGCTTTTCCCAAATCCCGTAGGAAGAAGGGCA
>NW_026571190.1:36203148-36350203 GCF_026225935.1 Boleophthalmus pectinirostris
CTCAAAATTTGCATCAATTAAGAGTAAAATATTACTTCATTATTTGTGTTTAAAATGTGCTGTACAGTTTAAATTTTGTATTTATTTGTCATTTGTTCAACTTAAAGTGTTGAAAATGCATGATATTGTTGAAGTCTCCTCAAAGTCATGTATAAAGCAAAGTGCAATGTATCAGACCAGAACCAGACCGTGACTGAGGCCGGGATCAGACCGGGACTGAGACCGAGATCAAACTGGAACCAGACAGGGACTGAGACCGGGACAAGACCAAGACAAGACCGGGATCAGACCGGGACTGAGACCGGGACAAGACTGTGATGGAGACGGTGACTGAGACTGGGACCAGACCGGGACTGAGACATGGACCAGACCAAGACCAGACTGTGATTGAGACTGGGACTGAGACTGGAACCAAACCAGAACTGAGACCATGACTGAGGCCAGGACCAGACCAGGACCAGACTGAGACTGAGACCAAGACCAGACCGGAACCAGACCGGGACTGAGACCAGGACCAGACCAGGACTGAATACAGTTTAGTCTTGGTCTGGCATCTCAGTTTAAGTCACGTAAACGGGAAACGGTCGTTACCCTTTTTTTCCATTATTCATTTCAACACAAAAATCAAAAACTGAAAAATCAAATCATTATCTATTTTTTTCATTTTGGTTTTGGCGACAAATAATGAAGAAAATAGTTTGTATTTTTTTCGTTTTCTTATTTTTGGTTTTATATTGAAAAACGAATGAACGAATCATAGCACAAACACTCCACTTTGTGACGTCATGCGGTGATACGGGAAGTGCTCTACTGTGTTTTTAAACTCCACACACCTTCACTAGAATCATTTGGATGAGTTCAGTCCTGGAATTTGTTTTCTTATTTTTGATTTTATTTTGAAAAACGAATGAACAAATCTTTTTTCTGCTCCTTTTCATTAATTTCTTGCATGTTTGATGTTGTGACACTGTAAAAGTCTTTTTATGCTTCATGAATTAAATAAATAAATAAGTATAATTCAGATTTAAGTCTTGTTTACTGCACTAATGAACGGTCGCTGCAGTTAAAGTGTTCGTTTTTTGTGCTTCCACAGATAAAAATGAATGTCTAACCGGGACTCACCGATGCAGCCGTCACGCTCAGTGTGTCAACACAGATGGCTCGTACACCTGCCAGTGCCGGGACAGTTACCACGGAGACGGGCGCACCTGCTGGCCCAGGAGAGCCCCTCAGTCGAAAGCGCACATGTACTTCTACTACAAGCTCTCCAGAAGAACCAAGCCCGTCAAACCGCCAAACTTATAGCGCTGTCTCGAACTTAATCACGTATATCACAGTTAAACAAGTGCTGTCCTGTATTTATAACACTGTCGATTTTGCAATAAAATTAAATGTCTCATTGTTTGTACCGTTTTTTGTTTATGTTTATCAAATTACATCATTCAAGACATCATTGAATTACATTTTTCCTACAGTTTGTGTTACCTAATCAGAAACATAACTGGAGTTGTGTTTTGTTTCATTCACGCACGAGTCTGAGTAATCCTCTATTATTAGTCTGTCTACATCTCCAAAACTCAGAATGGTCTGTTCCACCTTGTGATGTCATGGAGCACTGGTTTTCAAGTTAATATCTACATAACTCACTTTTTTGTTGGAAATTTAATGACCTAAATATGACAACAAACACAGATATTGATCACAGTCTCCTGAAAATGTGCTGTTTAAATCCATTTTCTATTCTTTCTTGAGTTTTCAGACAATATTAATTTTTTTTTTTTGCGTGCACAGTTTTTAGGACTTGAAACTTGACTTGATAAAATAGGCAAAGACTTGGGACTTGACTTGGACTTGAAGGTCAGTGACTTGGAACTTGACTTGGACTTGAGCCTTGTGACTTGAGAAGACTTGATGCTTCTCCTCAAAAAATATATGGTTTTAGAAAATACTTTTCTCTTTTCAGTTGATAAATGCAGTACTGAATTTTACACGAACAAACTGGAACATGTCCCTCCCACTTCTGTTTGTTACTTTGGGTGTAACTGAAGGAACTGAGATGGTTTCCTCAAATGTACTACAGTAATACACAGTACAATACAGTAACACACAGTACAATACAGTAATATACAGTACAGCACAGTAATATACAGTACAATATGGTAAAATAGAGTACATATAGTATTTCAGTGCAGACTACATGACAATATAACTGTTTTTTAGCACTTTTACATCTGATTTTTTTCTTTTGTGGTTGTAATAATTCACACTAAGATCTTGTCAAGATATTTAAAAAGGAAACTTTTGCATTTCTACAACTCTTATCTAAATACTCATATACAGACATCTCACTATAACGTAGTTCACCTTTTGCGGTCTCGCTGTTTTGCGGATTTTTTTAAAGTGTAATTTTGCATGCTTTTTTTTTCCAGCATATGAACGAGCAATGTGTTCCTCTCCCTGCGTCCTGATTGGCTAAGGGACTGTAGACCATTCTCAATCAATCTCCTCCGTGCCGTGTCTCCTGTACAGTACAGAATGTGTTCAGCTGCCAAATTTACATAAATGTTCAATCTCTAGCCGTGTGAAGTGCTGTATGTTTGCAAGTTTTCTCCCCGACAAAACCCACAGTGTCGACAAAACGTTCTGCACCGACAAAGGCTCCTGCGGTCGCACTCAAAAGGCAGAGGAAGATGCAAACTATGGCACAAAAAGTTGGACTTTTGGACACGCTGAAGGAAGGGAGAAGTTACGGCTGTTGGGCGCTATTACAGAATAAAATAATCTTCAGTTCGTTACATAAAGAAGGAGGAAAATAAGAAAAGGACGACAAAAGCGATAAGTTTTAAGAAGGACACAAAAAGGGTTGTAACTGTCCTGTCTGAGAAAAGTGTATAAAGTGTGTGGTGAGGGGTTTTACAGCCTTAAAACAGATATAATAATAAAGCTGACTACTTTGCGGATTTCAGTTTTAGAATGTAACCCCCGCGATAAACGAGTATAAATATACCACGACGTTTTAAGTACAGTTTAGTTTCAAATTCATATAAATAGCAAAAATCGAAAGCTATATTTGGGACTTTTTTGGTTAGAAGACTTGAAATGACTTGAAGCTCAAAGCAGACGACTTGGACTTGACTTGGACTTACGGGCCAGTGACTCGAGACTCAACTTGGACCTGTTTTTGACTTAGACTTGAGGTTGAAGACTTGAGACTCGCAAAACAACGACTTGGTCCCAATTCTGGTAAACTTCTGAACATTTCCACCGTTAGAGACACGCGTAGAGCACCCCCATCGCGACGTCCCTGCAAGCTTGTCGTTGATGGAAGCCTGACCTCTGCTGGAAGATCTCAACCCGCAAAAGGTCTATAAAAGGATGCTACCCGTCTACTATTTTAAACCCTCCCAAATATTTGACAGAGTTCAAATTAAAAGTGCTTGGCTGTGAGTGGGGAGGCTGCTCAAACACAGACGTCTGTTTTCCTGGCTCCTGTTGATCCTCTGCCCTCTTCCTCTGTTCTGCCACAGGGAATGTTTGGAGTCCTGAGTCACACGCAGGGCAGTCTACCACACAGCGAGGGGAGCAGAGACAGGTCAGACCCCAGACCCTCCCCGCACCAGCAGCCCGTCTGTCAGCACCAGACTCCAAACCTCTTCCTGCGCTCGCTGGAAATGAAACTCGGTGCTTTTTTCGGAACTTTTCGCCCGGGTCAATTTGAAGTTTCCTTCCGAGTAATTTGACAGTGACCCCGGAAGATGGAGCCGCACCGGTTGGAGATAATAGGCTTAATGACGGTGGGTGGTGGTGATTATGGGGCTGCTACGGGGTGTGCAAAGTCTGAGGGGAAAAAAAGGTAGACTGCACGAGAAATGCGTCCTTGACATCCACAAGAGAGTCTGGAAGAACGGGAAGGTTTCGCGTGTTTTTGCAAGTGCATGTTTGGGTTTATAGAGGAAATCAGAACACACACAAAGAGTCTACGAGGTCCAGAAAGTTAACCCAATTTAAAGGTCCTACATTACACGAAACTGACTCGTGTGAGCTTTAAGCCACGCCAACAAACAAAGTATAAAGCAGAACATTTTAAAGACAAATAATTTTGCTCTTTAAAGGGACAGTCCCGAATTTTGGACCTCATTTCCTAGTGAGCCAGAGACGTGTGGAGACACTTTTTGAAATATTCCATCCAGTCCTTGTATTTGCAGAGGTCGCTGGTGCTAGACTAGTGCATGTCAATGGCCATAGTTATCCTGCCACTAAAAACAGTCTTACCCACTCCACAACACACCCGAAACAAATCTATTATTACACCAGACTGTCCATGTGAATGTCTGTGTTGATAGAAGTAAAACCAACTTTGTATTTGAAGGATTTATGTCTTGAAGACATGAAAAAAAATAAAATAATAATAATAATAATAATAATAATAATAATAATAAAAATTGAAAAAATAAATAAATTAATAAATTAAATTAAAATAAAAAAATAAAATTAAATAAAAATATATAAAAAAGCTTGGCAGTGGCGGACTGATATATGAGAAAATAGTCCCTCAACATGCGACGATTCATGAGATGCAAGGTTAGTTTTATTTCAAACGTTATTCTATCAACACAGACATTTACATCGACAGTCTGGTGTAATAATAGATTTGTTTCAGGTGTTTTGTGGAGTGAGTCAGAATGTTTTTTGTAGCAAATGCAAGATATATGGAATTCAAAATTAAAAAGTGGAACACACCCGGGTTGGGACGGTTGGTCATAGTAAAATTGTAAAAACAGTGCTTACATCCTTTCTCGACTCACACGTGTCAGTATTTGATCTGAGGGACTTTTTTTTTTTTTGCCTTATTCTCATTTTCAAGCATGGTTTTCTGTATTTTAGCTAAAGAAAGACAATATATTGACCTCTTACTGATGGTGGGTAACAAATTGGTGAAAAATAGGGACAACTGGGGCATTTCTTGTATTAAACTGGGACAAATCACTGGTTTTGGATAAACCTGCTGGGACAGGGCTCAAAACTGGTAGCCAGGCTGGCGCCATCTAGTCCCTCCGCTCAATTTCATTTCTCTTCAGCGACTAGGTCAGGAATCAGAACACACTAGACAGTTTGCAAGAACCCCGGAAGTGCGAGTCAGGGCACCAGCCAATCGGAGAAGAGCCGTACATTCTGTGTTGGCAACGATTCCCGAGATCGAGGATTTAAAGCCAGAACAAAGAGAATGTTTGGTGAATTTTATCAAGGGGAAAGACGTTATTGTCCTTCTTCCTACGGGATTTGGGAAAAGCTTAATATACCAGTTAGCCCCATTTGCGGTGCATTACATACGTCATGACCAAATAGCAGCAATTGGTTAAATAAAAAAAAATACCCGCCTACCTTCAAGCGAAAGAATCCTAATGCTGTGAGGTCAGACGGTTTCCACAAAGTGAAACTGGTTGATGAATCAGGCTACAAAACTGGGACTCTCATGAGTAAATAGGGACGTCCGGTCACCCTAGACATGACATCACAAGGTGGAACAGAGTGTTTTCTGGTTTGGGAGAAGAACTGAGCCTAAAATTGCAGGGTTTGTGTGTTAAAAATGTGTAAATGAAACAAAAACACAACTCCAGGTCTGTTTATGACGAAGAAAAACCTTAAAATATAGATCAGAAAATAGTGTAATATGGGCGCTTTAAACATATTGCAATAGTGATCCTATACAATTCTTATAGTCGATCAAGATGTTTTAGATGAACTGAAATCATAATAAAACTAAAAATCATCATCTTTTATTCATTATTGAGTGGAGTGCAAAAGGATAAAGCTACAACAATTAACGTCAAAATTTCACTAAACACTAACAAGCTCGTAATTCTGTTTTTAAATTTAACATTCTGCTAGTTACTGCACCAAAAATATAACGGACCACCACAGTTTGGCAATGACATTTGTGTTTTATTTTCATTAACCATCCAAAACAGAGAACTTTAGAAAATGGAGCAGAAAGTCTGACTTGTGTTTCTTGTTGCCAGTTGTAATGAACGCACAAAGAACAAATGTGGGCTGTCTACAAACACATGAACATGCTGTGTGCGCATTATTCTAACGGACTATCTATTAATGTTTATCCAAACCAGACCTGGGCATCTCGGCTTCTTTTAATGTGACCTCCGCAAGCTTTTGGTAATAGTTATTATACTGAAGTAATAAATAAAAGTAATTTGAGCATTTGACAACAGCAATAAATGCAGCAACAAACCCACTGGAGGTTTAAAGGGCCCAGATTACGTGATTTTCTGTTTTATAATTAGGGGTGTGCAAAATACTGAAATATCTCCATATTGTATCGTTTAATGGGATGATACAGTATCGATATCATGAGCTGCTGTTTCAATATGTCACCAAGAGTATTTTTTGCAAAATTATTTTGTTACAGTGCTACAGTTTTGTTGTTTGTTTAGTGGAAGGAAATTCATTTATGCAACAAATTTGACATATTCACTGTTTTGAGGATTGAATTAGGTGTGTTTCGTATTAACTTTGCACAAGAAGGGGTTTAACAAAGACTTTTAGTATCACAGTCATGATTTAGGCCCCATCCACACTAGTTTGTATTCGAGTCGTTTTCATCGTTTACGATCTGGTGCTGCCAGCTCCCACAAATTCATCTGAGTATGGATCTGATCTGGCACTGTATGGACGCCTGAAAACGTTGATATGCTGACGTAGGAGCTCTCGTTGAGTCTTTTTTGGACCACGTCACTGTGACTTGTGCCTTCCGGATTCGCTGGATTCATGACACTGGTCATGTGACGCTATTGCGGAAAACCAAAGACAAACAGGAAACAGCGTAGCTCGAACTACTTACAGTACTACGGCTCAAAATCGACTGCTACAATTTCAGACACGGTGCTCCACTTCCTTATTTTTACCGTCCACAATTACGACCATACCTCAGTTTTCATCATTTCCCCACTGACACACAACTCCGAGCGCACTGGGTACATGTGATTAGAAGAGATGAGGGCGCTAAATTCAAGATTTAAAAGTGCTTCTCAAGTCACAGGCCTCAAGTCCAAGTCAAGTCCCAAGTCTTCGTCCATTTTATCAAGTCCTAAAAATAATGACTTAAGTCTGACTCGAGTCCAAGTCACGAATTGCAAGTCCCCACCTTTGGAAACCTGGCATGCAAACCCAATCCAATTCCACACACTTTTCCGTCACTGTATGTACGCAGATTTCCTCCTGAAAACGCTCGTCTAAACATGGAATAAAAAGTGAAGACGCGACGACACTTTTGCGTCTTATGTTCAAACTGTCATTGTATAAACATAGCCTTACTTCAGTGGGTTTCGTCACAGTCGGTCGACGAGCCCAGTGTCGGGAATTACACCGGAAATTCATCGCATGTTTCCAAACGTCTTCCTGGTTTGTGACGTAAGTGTGAATAGAGCCTATATAGAAGCTTTTTATGATTTGTAGGGGGCACTGTGTGCAATGTTGTGATGTGACCCTTCCATTCCAACAGTAGGTGACACACACACATACACCTACACACATGCACATACACACACACATGCACACAGAGAACAGAATGTGACTGTGACAGAACCTGGAACAACTTACACACAACAAAGAGCCACATCAGGAAAAACTGCAGCCTCTTCGAAATAAATCTCACCACAATGCCCCGAGAAATCCCCAACCTCACCCCGAGGACTGCAAGAAAAACCTGCTTTCTCCCTTTCAAAGCAGTCAAAAGTGTCTTTCTAAAGCTGAAATAGAAAACATTTTAGATAAAGGGATCCAGGCCTCTCGCTGAAAAGGACCTCACACCAAGTTGTGTGTAATTCCAACCAGAATCCAGTTTATTTACCGAAAAATAATACGATTTAATGCCAAGGCACTTAGGCTCCGAATAAAGGGCAACAAGTGGTGGGTACGCCAGAGGGGGCAGGGGCAAATCCTTTCTTCTGCTTGTTATTTTCTCAACAGTGTTTACATGACACACAGGATTTTGGACTTGGGAGGGGCTATCTGAACAGTAGGGCAAATAAAAGGCAACAATAAACATGTCAGTGGAATTTGAACATGGGCAGCAGCACCGGGGCAACTGGACCAATCAAAACGCTCCCTCCCTCTCGGCTTTCTCCGTGAAGCAAAATCAACATTTGTAGAGAAAGTGAACAACGTTGCTGACAAGTGCGCCGGGGCCAATGACAATACAACAGAACAGAGATGCAAAGAACAAGAGAGCCACCCACGTAGTCTGAAGCGAACTGTAAAACCTCCAAGAGCCCTGTCCTGACCACACTGTCCCATTCACTTTGCCTTGAAATAAGCCACTCGCCCCCTCTTGTGCATCAGAGCAGCCTTTTCCACTGCTAATGCTGGTATTATGTTCCTATTTCGGCCACATTTCTGCAGTCAGTACGGATACCACTGTAAAATGTTTCACGGTTGACTGGATACAGCCATAAATGCAGGTCGGTTTTGGAGGAAAAGTCAGTGTTTGGAGTGTTAAATCTTGTTATGGCTGCTTTCGGGTTAGGTTTAAAATGGATTGAGTTAATGAGCAAACTGAAGGGATGTGTTCAGTTTCATATAATAATAAGAATAATGTCCATAATCTACGGCTTCTGTGAAAATACTGCTTTACTCTTCAGTCACACAAAGAGATGCTTCATATACACAGCTGGCCAAGTTGGCTCACGGTAAAGGTGGCTGCCAGTTTGTGCCAACCTTTCTGTTCATTGTATTACAGTAGAATATGCTTCATGCTGCAGCTTGGACAACCAAAAGAAGTACAGATGGTTTATTGGTTACCGGTTTTGAAAAAAAAACAAACAGCTATTGGTAATTAGACAGGCTGGTACCACCTAGTGCCTCCGTCCAATTTTATTTCTCTCCAGCGACTAGGTCAGGAATCGGAATACACTAGACGGTTCGCAAAAACCCTGGAAGTGTGAGTTCGGGCACCAGCCAATCAGCAACGAGCCATATATTCAGTGTTGTTAACGATTCCTGAGATCAAGGATTTAAAGCCGGAACAAAGGGAATTTTTAGTGAATTTTATCAAGGGGAAAGACGTTATTGCCCTTCTTTCTACAAAAAAGCTTAATATCCCAGTTGGCCCTGTTAGTGGCTCATTACATAAGTCACCAAATAGCAGCGATTGGTTAAATAAAAAAGTACCAGTCTACCGTCTAGCGAATCCTAATCCTAATCAAGCTAATTGGTATTGGCTTGATATTGAAATTATAGGCGATATTTGGCGATATTTTTTCTGTGGTGCCTTAATCTCTGTGTGCATCAGACTTGTCTTTCTGAACAAACTAAATGAGTGAAAATATGAATTTACACTCCCGGTCAAAAGTTTTAGAACACACACATTTTTCCAGTTATTTATTGCAATTCAAGTCGTGCAAGTCCAATGAAGATCTTAAAATGGTACAAAGGTAAGAACTGAACAGACAGAGGTTTAAAAAAAAGATAAAAGATACAAAACACAAGACCAAGCTCTGCCAAAACTACTTCAGGAAAAAAGAGCAAGATGGTAAAGCTTGAAATCATGGAGTGTCCGGCACAGTCTCCAGACTTAAACCCCATCGAGCTGGTTTTGAGATTACCTGGATAGTAGAGCCCTGCATCACCGACACATTTTGGAAGCTTATTGTGGGTGCGGGCAGGAGCAGGACTGCACAATGCGGGAGCAGGCAGGTGGGATGATAAACTGCAGTCCTGCAAACTAAATGTGAGTGTTAAGTAAAATATACTAATGATTAATGATTAATGTATGACTATTATACATCATTTTTTGCTGGATTTAAGATTATTTAGACACATTTTAGACAATTCCTTTCTGCTTCTCCGTGTTTGATAGAGTTTAAGAAAGCGAACGTCCCCATCTTGCGGGACTTGCGGGCGACAATGGGACAAAATATCACAGATGTAGGCGGGAGCGGGAATGAAAATTGCAATTCTTTGCGGGAGCAGGCGGAGCAAGACTGAAAATTTTGTCCCATGCAGACCTCTACTGGACAAGCCAAGCAACCTACCACACACAGTAGACACACATTTATGGGAACTTCTGCAACAGACCTGGGAAGAATATTTGATTTCTATTGTAAAAAGAACAAGCCATGAGTGTGTTCAGCTGTGATATCTGCCAAATGTGGACACTTTCATCAATCAAAAGTTTAGAAAACATTTTGGTCAACAGTAAACAGTGATTAGTAAAAAACTGGAAAAAGTATGGTGTTCTAAAACTTTTGACCGGTGGTGTAGAGCTCAGATAAATTACATTTTATTAAAATTTTATAAAAGCAAAAAGTTAATTTGCCTCACTCCACCTGGAACTCAAACCTGGAACCCTCTTGATGTGAGGCTAGAGTGCTTCACTGTAAAAAGGTTTGGAGACATTTCATCTCTCATGCAAGACACAAAGAAAAATGAAGATCCATCCTGAAGTGTCTCTCGTGGTCATTAGGATCACTCACAGGGACGCGAACATCCAGCTTTTTCATTTCCGATACTGATTCCGATACTGTAGCTTTAAGTAGCCTGAGCCTGAAAACAGCATTTATTTCTTTTAAACAAATACAAAATAATCCAATCCAAATTTATTTTTATAGCACATTTTACCAACCCAGAATCTCCAAAGTGCTGCACAGAGTAGACACAATATAAATTAACACATGAAATAAAATAAAGCATGAAATAAATAAATAAGCAAGTCAATAAAAAACATAAAAAAACTAAAAATAGCAAATAAAATCTATAAAAGACAGCCAGAGGACCACACAAATAAGACCAAACTGATCCTAATCTGTTCTGTAGCTGTTATTTATCTGTCAAGTAACTTCAGAACAGCTGCATAAATAAAAATTCAAACATTATGAGACTTTCTTGGCCAAGTATGACCGAGTATTACGTCAATTTAACCAACCAGGATATTGACTGAACCGATATTTGGAAGCCAGTATCAAAAACCATATCAAATCGGTGCATCCTTACTCAAACACTTAACACCAATCCAAAAGCTCGACAGTCCTAGTCTTTATGTCAAAATGCTTACTTTTAGAAACTGAAGCTACGTATCTTTGGTCATGATCGATTTAAAAGCTCCAGCTCCACTCTCCTCCTGCACAGTACAACATGTCAGTGGTCTCCATGAGATGAGTCCAGACAATCAGTGACAAGTGAGTTTTACCAACACAAAATGAAGGTAACCACATTGATTGGCGGAGATACGATGTGCTGCTGAGATCGTCATAAAGACCACACACTCCACACACGAACCAGATCTGCCAAAACATGATTCATTTTGAACAGTCCAAGCATTTTGGAAGCCGCTCCATCCTCTGTGGTGAAAAATAATGGAGTGAGTTTTGTTTTTTTTAACAGTGCAGCACAAGCAACGTCTGTCATTATTCTAGTTTTGAACACTGGTCCCCACAAGTCACATCCGGGGGTGGGTCGTAGGGGCAGCAGTTTAAGCAGTGGCTCTCAGACTTCCTTCACCCCGGACACTTCCTCCAGCTCCTTCAGGAGGACCCCAAGGCGTTCCCAGGCCAGCCGAGGGGCGTAGTCCCTCCAGCATGTCCTGGGTCTTCCCTGGGGCCTCCTGCCCAAGCCACCTCTGCTCCTCTCGACCTGGAGCACTCACTCTGAGCTCTCCCTGAGACTCTATCTCTAAGGGAGCACCTCCCTTGATCCGCGATCTCGTTCTTTCAGTCATTACGAAGAGTTCATGATCATCGGTGAGAGTAGGAACGTAGACTGAGATCTTTGTCTTTTGGCTCAGCTCCGTCTTCACCACAATGGTCCGATACAGCTACTGCTGTACTGCAGACGCTGCACCGATCCACCTGTCAATCTCACGCTCCATCCTCCCCTCACTCATGAACAAGACCCCGAGATACTTGGACTCCTCCACTTGAGGCAGGGAGTCTCCACCCACCCGGAGAGGGCAAGCCACCTTTTTCTGGTCGAGAACCATGGCCTCAGATTTTTAGGTGTAGAAAAACATGAATCACATTTTCATAACCCCACAAATCTTGTAATTGTCCATAAAGTTTCAATATTCCACTATTTTCTGATCTATGTTATAATGTTGTTTCCTCATCACAAACAGACCTGGAGTTGTGTTTTGCTTCATTCACACAAGTTTAAAACACAAACCCTGCATATTTAGGCTGAGTTCTCTCTCGCTCAAGCATTAAATACTCTGTTCCACCTTGTGATGTCATGTGGTAATACAGGAAGTGCTCTACTTTGTTTTAAACACTGTTGGGCAAGTTACTTCAAAACCGTAATGCGTTAATCGTTACAGTATAATATTACTGCATTTAAAATGTAAAACATTACACGAGTATTGTATTACTTTTAAGTTACTCTCACCAGAATAACTGTGAAGATGCTGAACTTTTGCACCATATATGGACTGAACCAGGACTAAACCAGGTCTAAACCAGGGCTAAACCAGAGCTGACCCAGGACTCACCCAGGACTAAACTAGATCTAAACCAGGACTGAACCAGGTCTAAACCAGGACTGACCCAGGTCTAAACCAGGTCTAAACAGCGTGGAGTTCTTTGCTGGTCCATTCACCCTCGTTTACCTGATGGTCTATGCGGGCGCGTCTCCGGTGTTTCAGCACTGCTGATATCGCAGTGATTTAAGTGAATTTGTATGAAGAAAAACCCACCACTTCAATCCAGGTTAAAAAAGCATTGTAATGTGCATTACTGACATTTGAACCAAATAAAATATTAAACATTTTTTTCCCCTGTAATGCCTTACAATACTGCGTTACAGCAAAAAGCAATGCATTACAGTAATTCCTTAATTTTATAACGCATTACTCCCAACACTGGTTTTAAAACCTCCACTAGAATCATTTGGATACTTTCAGACCTGAAATTGCCAAACTCTACTGAACAAAAGGTGAACAGTAGCTGAAAACTACCACTACATGACATCACAAAGTAAAACGGAGCATTTTGAGCTTTGCAGATGCAGACAAACATGCGTGAATGAAACAAAACACAACTCCAGGTGTCTGTTTTTGAGGCAGTAACAACATTTTAACGTGACTTAAACCCATTTTGTGTAACGTGGGCCCTTTGATACAGCGTCAGCTCTGGTCTGTGTGAGGCCTGACGCTCTCCCAGTGTTGAAAGAGTTTAAGCCCCAAAACATCTTTAAAGTTCACCGCTGGGTATTCATGTTCGCACTCTCACTCTGCCATGTCCTTTGGAGCCACGGCGGTGCTCCTTTCTTCTGTCAGCTTTAATTCTCTGTTCGAGGCAGCTGTAATAAGTGGAACGTTCACATCATAACATGAAAGTGGAGGCCTAACCTGACCGGAATCCACAGTGCCTAAATCACTGTTAATATGAGAGCCTCGCGCCCCTTGTTCTCGGGATTATCCGCCGTACAACAGGAAAGATTTTACAGGCTAATCTATATCGGAATGCCCACGTCAGACGAGGTGAAGGGAAGTGCCCAGGACTCAAAAGTCTCCCTCTTAGAAGTCACTACTTTATACTTTTGTGTAACAGTTTGAGGGGGACATCAACAGACTCATTACTTATTTTCTACCATGTGGTTCATCTGATACACATAGAGGTTTGTTTGGTAAGTGTTTGGAAAAAAAATCAGTAAGAGTTTAGATATAGATTTAGATTATATAATGCAAGTGGGAACAGTATTTTTATCTTAGGCACAGCGACTTCTGATACCCCGACTGCATCTTTAGACTTCGACTTCAACTTTATTGATCCACAAGGGACACAGAAGCTCTCACATCACAATATATTACAATAACAAAGAGTCAAAATATATATAATAATAATGGCAATAAACTCATAAAGATAGCAAGAGACATAGACAAACTTTACTGATCCACTAGTGAAATTCTTTGGACACAGTAGCTCTCACATCACAATATCATATAAATAAAAACAAAGAGAAAAAAAAAAAAAAATGTTAATAATAAATTCTAAGTAAATAGCAAAAGGTAGCAAGAGACTGGTGTGGAATAAGAGATAATTATATAAATGCATATGTACAAGTCAAAATAAAATAGAAAATTAAGTAAACAAATCTCAGCTTTGGTGTCAAATAAGACTTTTTTTTTTTTTTATTTTTTATGCATTTATTTTGTGCAAGTAAAGATTTACATTCATATACAATGGAACATATAACATAAGTGAAATCATAATAGAAATGAAAATCCCACTCCTTTTTGGGCAAAATAATAATAATAATAGTAATTTTTTGTTGTTATTTTCATTTCTGATTTCACTTATGTTCTATGTTCCATATGTTGTATATGAATGTAAATCTTTACTTGCCCCATGGTTACAGTTGTAGGGAGTATTATCTGTTACATAAAGGTGAGTTGTTGTACAGTTGTAGGGAGTATTATCTGTTACATAAAGGTGAGTTGTTGTACAGTTGTAGGAGTATTATCTGTTACATAAAGGTGAGTTTGTTGTACAGTTGTAGGGAGTATTATCTGTTACATAAAGGTGAGTTGTTGTACAGTTGTAGGGAGTATTATCTGTTACATAAAGGTGAGTTGTTGTACAGTTGTAGGGAGTATTATCTGTTACATAAAGGTGAGTTGTTGTACAGTTGTAGGGAGTATTATCTGTTACATAAGGGTGAGTTGTTGTACAGTTGTAGGGAGTATTATCTGTTACATAAAGGTGAGTTGTTGTACAGTTGTAGGGAGTATTATCTGTTACATAAAGGTGAGTTGTTGTTGTACAGTTGTAGGGAGTATTATCTGTTACATAAGGGTGAGTTGTTGTACAGTTGTAGGGAGTATTATCTGTTACATAAGGTGAGTTGTTGTACAGTTTGTAGGGAGTATTATCTGTTACATAAAGGTGAGTTGTTGTACAGTTGTAGGGAGTATTATCTGTTACATAAGGTGAGTTGTTGTACAGTTGTAGGGAGTATTATCTGTTACATAAGGGTGAGTTGTTGTTGTACAGTTGTAGGGAGTATTATCTGTTACATAAGGGTGAGTTGTTGTACAGTTGTAGGGAGTATTATCTGTTACATAAAGTGAGTGTTGTGTACAGTTGTAGGAGTATTATCTGTTACATAAGGTGAGTTGTTGTACAGTTGTAGGGAGTATTATCTGTTACATAAAGGTGAGTTGTTGTACAGTTGTAGGGAGTATTATCTGTTACATAAAGGTGAGTTGTTGTACTGTTGTAGGGAGTATTATCTGTTACATAAGGTGAGTTTGTTGTACAGTTGTAGGGAGTATTATCTGTTTACATAAAGGTGAGTTGTTGTACAGTTGTAGGGAGTATTATCTGTTTACATAAAGGTGAGTTGTTGTACAGTTGTAGGGAGTATTTTCTGTTACATAAAGTTGAGTTGTTGTACAGTTTTAGGGAGTATTATCTGTTACATAAAGGTGAGTTGTTGTACAGTTGTAGGGAGTATTATCTGTTACATAAAGGTGAGTTGTTGTACAGTTGTAGGGAGTATTATCTGTTACATAAAGGTGAGTTGTTGTACAGTTGTAGGGAGTATTATCTGTTACATAAGGGTGAGTTGTACAGTTGTAGGGAGTATTATCTGTTACATAAAGGTGAGTTGTTGTACAGTTGTAGGGAGTATTATCTGTTTCATAAGGTGAGTTGTTGTACAGTTGTAGGGAGTATTATCTGTTACATAAAGGTGAGTTGTTGTACAGTTGTAGGGAGTATTATCTGTTACATAAAGGTGAGTTGTTGTACAGTTGTAGGGAGTATTATCTGTTACATAAGGGTGAGTTGTACAGTTGTAGGGAGTATTATCTGTTACATAAAGGTGAGTTGTTGTACAGTTGTAGGGAGTATTATCTGTTACATAAGGTGAGTTGTTGTACAGTTGTAGGGAGTATTATCTGTTACATAAGGGTGAGTTGTTGTTACAGTTGTAGGGAGTATTATCTGTTACAGTTGTTGTACAGTTGTAGGGAGTATTATCTGTTACATAAAGGTGAGTTGTTGTACAGTTGTAGGGAGTATTATCTGTTACATAAAGGTGAGTTGTTGTACAGTTGTAGGGAGTATTATCTGTTACATAAAGGTGAGTTGTTGTACAGTTGTAGGAGTATTATCTGTTACATAAAGGTGAGTTGTTGTACAGTTGTAGGGAGTATTATCTCTTACATATAAAGGTGAGTTGTTGTACAGTTGTAGGGAGTATTATCTGTTACATAAAGGTGAGTTGTTGTACAGTTGTAGGGAGTATTATCTGTTACATAAGGGTGAGTTGTACAGTTGTAGGGAGTATTATCTGTTACATAAAGGTGAGTTGTTGTACAGTTGTAGGGAGTATTATCTGTTACATAAAGGTGAGTTGTTGTACAGTTGTAGGGAGTATTATCTGTTACATAAAGGTGAGTTGTTTGTACAGTTGTAGGGAGTATTATCTGTTACATAAAGGTGAGTTGTTGTACAGTTGTAGGGAGTATTATCTGTTACATAAGGGTGAGTTGTTGTACAGTTGTAGGGAGTATTATCTGTTACATAAAGGTGAGTTGTTGTTACAGTTGTAGGGAGTATTATCTGTTACATAAAGGTGAGTTGTTGTACAGTTGTAGGGAGTATTATCTGTTACATAAAGGTGAGTTGTTGTACAGTTGTAGGGAGTATTATCTGTTACATAAGGGTGAGTTGTACAGTTGTAGGAGTATTATCTGTTACATAAAGGTGAGTTGTTGTACAGTTGTAGGGAGTATTATCTGTTACATTGTACAGTTGTAGGGAGTATTATCTGTTACATAAGGGTGAGTTGTTGTATAGTTGTAGGGAGTATTATCTGTTACATTGTACAGTTGTAGGGAGTATTATCTGTTACATAAAGGTGAGTTGTTGTACAGTTGTAGGGAGTATTATCTGTTACATAAAGGTGAGTTGTTGTACAGTTGTAGGGAGTATTATCTGTTACATAAGGGTGAGTTGTTGTACAGTTGTAGGGAGTATTATCTGTTTACATAAAGGTGAGTTGTTGTACAGTTGTAGGGAGTATTATCTGTTACATAAGGGTGAGTTGTGTTACAGTTGTAGGGAGTATTATCTGTTACATAAGGTGAGTTGTTGTACAGTTGTTAGGGAGTATTATCTGTTACATAAGGGTGAGTAGTTGTAGGGAGTATTATCTGTTACATAAAAGGTGAGTTGTTGTACAGTTGTAGGGAGTATTATCTGTTACATAAAGGTGAGTTGTTGTACAGTTGTAGGGAGTATTATCTGTTACATAAAGGTGAGTTGTTGTACAGTTGTAGGGAGTATTATCTGTTTACATAAGGGTGAGTTGTTGTACAGTTGTAGGGAGTATTATCTGTTACATAAGGGTGAGTTGTTGTACAGTTGTAGGGAGTATTATCTGTTACATAAAGGTGAGTTGTTGTACAGTTGTAGGGAGTATTATCTGTTACATAAAGGTGAGTTGTTGTACAGTTGTAGGGAGTATTATCTGTTACATAAAGGTGAGTTGTTGTACAGTTGTAGGGAGTATTATCTGTTACATAAAGGTGAGTTGTTGTACAGTTGTAGGGAGTATTATCTGTTTACATAAAGGTGAGTTGTTGTACAGTTGTAGGGAGTATTATCTGTTACATAAGGGTGAGTTGTTGTACAGTTGTAGGGAGTATTATCTGTTACATAAAGGTGAGTTGTTGTACAGTTGTAGGAGTATTATCTGTTACATAAAGGTGAGTTGTTGTACAGTTGTAGGGAGTATTATCTGTTACATAAAGGTGAGTTGTTGTACAGTTGTAGGGAGTATTATCTGTTACATAAAGGTGAGTTGTTGTACAGTTGTAGGGAGTATTATCTGTTACATAAAGGTGAGTTGTTGTACAGTTGTAGGGAGTATTATCTGTTACATAAAAGGTGAGTTGTTTGTACAGTTGTAGGGAGTATTATCTGTTACATAAAGGTGAGTTGTTGTACAGTTGTAGGGAGTATTATCTGTTACATAAAGGTGAGTTGTTGTACAGTTGTAGGGAGTATTATCTGTTACATAAAGGTGAGTTGTTGTACAGTTGTAGGGAGTATTATCTGTTACATAAAGGTGAGTTGTTGTACAGTTGTAGGGAGTATTATCTGTTACATAAAGGTGAGTTGTTGTACAGTTGTAGGGAGTATTATCTGTTACATAAGGGTGAACAAAACACCACACAAACATCCACCATAGCACAGAAATAAATAACAGACCGAGTACGACCACAAGTGATGCACCAACACGACCTTTAAGTCACTCTGTACAGGCAAACACTTCGCAATCTATTAATAATTGTACATTCCCTAAGTCTGTGTGCAGTTTTGATGGCACATTTTCTTGATCTATGTGCAGTTTTTATAACAGGGGTGTCCAGACTGTGAGAACAGGGGTGTCCAATTTTTGTTGCTTCTGCTAAATTGGCCCGACTCATCATAGTCAGAACTTTTACTACAAGTTGAAGTGATTCTTGTCATGGTTCATGTTTTGTAGTCGTTGTTTTTGCTTATTTTGATATCTTTTTCCTGTAGTGTAGTGCGCCTTTAGTGTTTTATTTTGACATTTGTCCTGTCAGCTTGTAGTTTTGAGTTTTACTTCCTGTCTTGATTGATCTTTGCCCCGCCCTAATGTGTTTCACCTGTGTCTGTAGCATTTATACCCTGTGTTCTCGTCTGCCCTTTGTTGGTCCATTGTCTCTGTCGGAGTTTCTCCTTGTTTCGTGTCATGGCATTTTAGTCTTGAGTTTTGGATTTTTTTGGTTTTGTCATTAAATACTTTGAAGCAGTCCTGCATTTTGGGTCCTCCCTCTGTTTCTTCGTGACAATTCTAGCGCAATAACCTCAATAAAACCACATTGCATTTGTACTACTGACCTAAAATTAATGTTCCCCATTATTAAAGGTGCAATGAAAAAACGGATAATGATTCGTTTTTTTCAGGTTTCGATTTTGTGTTTAAATGAATAATGGAAAAAACAACCGTTTCCTGTTTATGCGACTTAAACTGCGATGCCGGACTGAATCAGGACTAAACCAAGACTAAACCATTTTCAGTCCTAGTCTGGTCCCAGTCTCAGTCCCGGTCTCAGTCCCAGTCTAGTTCCGGTCTGGACCTGATTTAGTCCTGGTCTGGTTCAGTCCGTATGCGGCACAAAAGTCCAGCATCGCAGTTTAAGTCACAAAAACAGGAAATGGTTGTTATCCGTTTTTTCATTTTGGTTTTGGAGACAAATAATGAAGAAAACTGTTAATATGTGTTTCATTTGTTCATTTGATTATCAAAATAAAACCAAAAATAAGAAAACAAAAAAAAAACAACGGTTTTCTTCATTATTTGTCTCCAAAATCAAAATGAAAAAAGAGATAATGATTAGTTTTTTCAGTTTTCGATTTTGTGTTTAAATGAAAAATGGAAAAAAAAAGGATAACGGACTGAACAAGGACTAAACAATATCCTGGACCAGACCGGGACTGAGACCGGGACTGAGACCGGGACCTGGCCGGGAACAAACCGGGACTGAGATCAGGACTGAGACTGGGACTGAGACTAAGACCAGCACTGAGCCCGGGACCAGATCGTAATTGAGACCTTGACTGAGACCAGGACCAGACCGAGACTAGACCGGCATCGCGGTTTAAGTCACGAAAATGGGAAACATATCCGTTTTTTTCCATTCTTCATTTAAACACAAAATCAAAAACTGAAAAAACAAATCATTATCCATTTTTTTCATTTTGGTTTTGGAGACAAATAACGAAGAAACCCGTTGCTTTTTCATTTTCTTATTTTTGGTTTTACATTGAAAAACGAATGAACGAACGATACACAGATTTGCCGCCGCTGTTTCCTGCAGTGATGCGAGTATGCAAATCACCTGCGTAAAAGTCTGATTCTTTTTCCTCTGCTCGTAAATCTGGTGTCCCCGAATAACCATCCCAGATCAACAGGGCCATTGACCACGTACCTGCGCAGCTGTAAAACGTATGGCGCATAAATCTTCCATGTGTACCCTTACTGTATATGGCATCAGGGGAGGGCCGGTGGAGAACTTTTAATTAGTTTGGCGTTGGGGGGGGGGACTGCACAGAGCCGCCGTTGTAGAAGCTTAGTCTCCAGCTGTAGCGCTAAGTTCTTCCTCCTCCTCCTCCTCCTCCTCGCCCCGGTGCTGGTTCAGGTGTCCCGGGCCGCTCCAGGGACCCTTGGGTGGCACCGACCCCAGACGCGGCGCTGGAATGTATGAGCGGGTTCCTGGCAGGCGTTGCCGTGGAGACGAGGAGGCCAAGTCGCTGTCGAGAGCGGCGCGATGAGCTCACGGGAAGACAGGATGTATGCAGACAGAGATGGAGTTCTTTCGCGCCGGCCAAGGAACACGGTGACATTAATAAAGTCAAAATATCCAACGAGTAGTGACTGGACTTAATTAAAGGAGACGTACTGGGCTTGTGACTGCTGAGTCGTCAGAATCTGTGACACCCTGAGTCCTGCACGGGTCCATTTTTGGAGACCCGGTCCCGACCGCACCCGCCCGTCAACCCGTGATTATGTCAAAGTTAAATCCGCACCCACCCAGACCAGTAACAATCACCTGTTACACACCTGTGCCCGTGATAAATCGGGGTCAGGCCATTAGTCCGACAGCCCAGTAGTCCCGGACTAAACCAGGACTAAACCAGGACTGAACCAGAACTGAACAAGGACCGAACCTACGCTGCGTCATTAACGGATTATAAATATATACATGCCACAATCGCAGAGCCGATCACCAGGACTACACCAGGACTGGACCAGGACTAAACCAGGACTAAACCAAGTCTAAACCAGGACTGGACCAGGACTGAACCAGGACTGAACCTACGCCGTGTCATTAACGGATTATAAGTATATACACGCCGCAATCACTGAGCCGATTGCCAGGACTACACCAGGATTGGACCAGGACTAAACCAGGACTAAACCAGGACTAAACCAGGACTAAACCAGGTCTAAACCAGGACTGGACGGGACTAAACCAGGACTAAACCAGGACTGGACCAAGGACTAAACGAGGACCAGACCAGGACTAAACCATGCGTAAATCAGGACTAGGTCAGGACTGGACCAGGACTAAACGAGGACTAGACCAGTGTCATTAGCATAAGCATATACAAGCCGCAACCACCGAGCCAATCGCCAGGACTACATCAGGACTGGACCAGGACTAAGCCAGGTCTAAACCAAGTCTTAACCAGGACTGGACCAGGACTGAACCAGGACTGAACCTACGCCGTGTCATTAACGGATTATAAATATATACACGCCGCAATCACTGAGCCGATTGCCAGGACTACACCAGGATTGGACCAGGACTAAACCAGGACTAAACCAGGACTAAACCAGGTCTAAACCAGGACTGGACTGGGACTAAACCAGGACTAAACCAGGACTGGACAAGGACTAAACGAGGACCAGACCAGGACTAAACCATGCGTAAATCAGGACTAGGTCAGGACTGGACCAGGACTAAACGAGGACTAGACCAGTGTCATTAGCATAAGTATATACACGCCGCAACCGCCGAGCCAATTGCCAGGACTACATCAGGACTGGACCAGGACTAAACCAGGTCTAAACCAAGTCTTAACCAGGACGGGACCAGGACTGGACCAGGACTAAACCAGGACTGGACCAGGTCTAAACCAGAACTGGAACAGGACTGAACCAGGACTAAACCAAGAGCGCAGCAGCTGGGCCAATCACCTCCGCTGATGGTTTTATGTAATAAATACACTAAAGTCAGAGTGGCTCAGCCTGGTCCATTTTTTCTGGAAAAGACCAAGAAATGGTCGTCGCCGTTAATTTCATAACAACAAAGAGCTATGACGTTGTCGGAACCTCCTGTGGATCACGCTAGAGAGTAGTGCTTTTTTTTTTTTTTTTTGTATTAAAGTGACAATCCAGTACTACCAAATCCTATGTGCATCACCATATAAGAAAACAAAATTGGAGAAGTAAGTACAGAGCTCTGAAAAGTCAATTTTGTATAATAGGCCTGCTTAAAAAAAAAAAAATCTGATAATAAAATCTGAAAAACAACAAATGTGGCTCTCATACATGTCTATGCCCAAGTGTTGATAAAGTTAAAGACTCACTGTGTAACTTTTCTAGTGAAGAGGCCTTCACCTGTGTCTCATGAAAACTTTATTGCTTTGCCAACATGCAATAAATCCAATTCATTTCACTTTATATTTATACAGCACATTTTATAAACATGACAGTTTCCTAAGTGCTAATTATTACAGTAAAAAAACAGTAAATCATAAATAAAAACAATAAATAAGTTTTAAAAAGTGTTTAAATGCATAAAGCTAGGAAAAGAGAGAGAGAGAAAAAAAGGTTCATTCATTTATTTAAATGCAGCCGGTTTCATTGCCAAAAATACTTGGTTTTGTGGAGTCACCAGCTTGTCTCCATGGAGATTGCTAAATTTTATGGATTTTTGACGATAGATGTTTTTTTTTTTTTTTTTTTTTCTAGCCTAAAAAAGAAAAATCTCCATGGAATACACATTTTCGTACCCTACATTTAAAACCGTACAGTGTCCTTTAATTTTATTTTTTATGATAGTTCAGTTGTGTGTGGCGCTGTCTCAGAGTGTTGTGTGCATCGAGTGACTTATCGTGGTGCATAAAAGCGATACAACAGTGACACCTACTGGACAATATCCTGATGTGCACCATTTCTGTTCTGTAACACGACGAGTTCATGGTCCTGTTAGGAGTTTGATTTTCAACAAAAACGTGAGAGTGACTAACAGAGAAACTTTGTTAACCGCACAAATAATTTCACATGTTTTAATTCCAGATAAATCAGATTATGTTAAACTAAAACTCAGATTAAATCTAAATTGAGTAACAGAGCTTCAGACAGAGCAGTGCTTTCAGTTAGCATCACACCTCCTGGGAATGTTGATGGCATCAGCTTCAAAGTATCAAAAGCATTTAGGTCTAAAGATGAAATGCATTTGACTTTAATTCATTTGAGTCGAATGATGAAGATTGTAAAGACAGCGCTTTACTGCCACCTAGTGGGAATATTCTGCAGGTGCGTTTTATATTATGATACAAGCCGACGTTTTTATTTGCTCAAGAAACAGACTAATGTTGGCAAAGTTACAGAGATACAGGTAAAAATTCTGACTCATAATAAATTGATCCAGGTTTATATTTCTGTTAATCGCTAAAATAACAAAATGACAACATGTGTTCATCTTTGATAGTATTAACAAAATGTATTATTCTTCTCTCAAAAATGGTGAAAAACAAAAGCCTTTAGTAAATCAGTACCACTGATCAGAACATTTTGAGTCCCTACTACTTTTTTTTTTTTTTGCCTATAATTGATCTAATTGAACACTAAAATAAAATATTATCAGTCCTTTCTTTCAGAAGGAAATGTAAAATAGAATCACACTACCTTGCTATATTGTTATTTGAAATTTTAATTATAACTATCAATTAATTAAATAACAAAATATATATATATATTTTTTTTTTAAATTATATTTTTGATTCATTAATTCATTGTGTGGGGGCAGTAACAACAACTTCACAACACCTCTCACTACAGTTTCAATGTAATATCATGCGCCCATGATGACCTGTGACTTTCAGAGTGTGTGCTCTGTGGTCTGAGGATGTGAGGACAGGACCGAGCGTCATGGTCAGCTCCGTATCAGGGACCAGGTCTTCTCATGTTCTGCTTCAGTCTGTCAGTGCAGCTGCTGATGAACTCTGAGTACAGTTTCACATCTGTGGAGGTGTCCAGAGCTCTGTGCCTTATTCATGTTGAGTAGATTTCGGTTTCATCTGCAGCCAGTGTCCCTGATGTAAACTCTGGAGTGGATTATCAAGCAGAACATCACTGCAGCTGTGGGGTCTCATCTGGGTCTCCTCCTGTTTGTATACTGGGTTCAGAGAGGTGTGGATCAGGAAAAAATCTTCCTAATCATCACTCTCCAGAGCATCTGGAGACACCAGGCTCTGAGGTTAGACTTCTGTTTCATCTGGATTCAACACGATGCAACCACACTGGCAGAAAAACTCACCAAACTATTCAGCTGGAGTAGAGTTTCAGTTTTGTTCTGTGGATGAGACTTTTTCTCAGAGAGGCCACAAAGAGTCTTTGTTAACAACACGTCTGACAGTAGGAACACTGACAGGAGCACCACAGGGCCATGTCCTGTCTCCTTTATTATTCTTCCTCTAAACCAGGGGTCTCCACCCTTTTTCCTCTGGTGAGCTACTTTTACAAAATAAAAATGCCAGAGAGCTATCAGTTATGGTGGTCGCAAGAAATCGAATCAATATAAGAAAGAGGCCAAACCTTAAATGGGGTTCAGTTAGATGCCTGTAAAACATAAACCATTATGTATTTATTATATGCACAAAGTTAGGCGTCAAAATGATATTGGTAATAGGCATTTAATTAATCAAATTGTAATTATTAGCACGATACGTATAATTCAGAAATCCCTTGACAAGCGACTTGTTGCCCCTGAGCTACAGGTCGGAGACACTTGCTTTAAACCAGGGGTGGGCAAACTACAGCCCGGGGGCCGTATGCGGCCCTTTAAACTTTTTAACTCAGCCCGCCGAACTGGAATAAATTACAGTAATAAACCTTGTTGATGTTTTATTTATCATGCATTTCCGGCGTTTCCCAGTAGATGGCGCACTATATATATATATATACATTGAGGTGCGGCGTATTATGTTGGCCGCAACGCTTTATGGGAAAGTGTTCTTACAGGAGTTATTTGGACCATGTGTGAAGTAGAAGTGTTCAAGATATAAGGCTGCACTGCTTTCATCTTAATTTGGTAAATATCAAACATGGATGATCTATAGACCATATGTTGTCATTCTTGATGCATGGACTGTCTAAGAGTCTGGTTTTACTGCATGCACAGGTAGTGATTCTGTGATGTGCAGTGGAACAGATCTATACAGTTTTATATGTTTTGAATCTTTCGCGGCAATGTTGTAGCGCATAGTGCACGTCCTACATAAGCGTAAATACAAATGTAATGAAGCCGAACTCTTAACCCGTTATGTCCTGTCTTCTGTCCGGCCCTTCAGTCAAATTATAGGACCCTATGTGGCCCGCGAGCCAAAAAGTTTGCCCACCCCTGCTCTAAACTCATGACTCCTGGAGCAGTCAGGTCACTCGGTGAGGTTTGCACTAGATACTGGTCCCTGCTCAGAGTCCGTCACACCAGCACAGCTCACGACTCACGCAGTTTGAATGGTGTGACAAATCCATGTCAAACATGACGTAAAAAAGACCAAGGAAATGATCATTAATTACTGCACCATGCAAAAAGTGTGATGAAGAATTTATATTTTAACCAGTGAACTGCCTTAGTGCACACAGCTCAACTATGGTGTAATTACAGCAAAGCAAAGATGCATAAGATTAAGGTGACATATAACGATGCTCTCAGAATTCTGCTGAAGACTCCAAGGTGGGAAAGTGCCGGTGCTTTGTTTGTGACTGCAAATATTCCCACGGTCCAGGCTCCAGTGAAGAACTTCATGTACAAATTTATGTGTAGGTTAAATGAATCAAGAAATGGAATTATAACGAGGAAAGTGACACCCAATATTACTCTGACATCTGGAAATATTGGAAGAGCCAGCTGTATGTATTTTAATTCTACGGACCTTACGTCACTGTGGGTTTTGTGTGTGTGTGTGTGTGTGTGCTGGTGGTTTTATATATGAATGTAGTGTATTGTGAGTGTGTGTCTTTCTTGTGTACGTTTTGGACCCTGATTCTGTAAATAAAGTTATATATATATTACTCTTCCTTCTTTAAACTATCCACCAACGGTTAAAATATCACAGTAACACAGTGTCACCTGAGAAAACTCAAACACTCAAAGAGGCGTTTGGACTTCATTTAATCATTTTTATCTGCCTATCTGATAAAAGAAAAAACCAAAAGTTCATGGACATAAACATGAGGGGAAATCTGCAAACCGTCTTATTTTCAGTCAAATATTCTGGGAAGAATCTGGACTTTCAAACCCACAAATAAAAAAATACCAGAAAATTCACAAAACTTTAATAGGCTTTTAGTATTTTTTTAACCTAATTACAAGTCCCTAAATCCCATTGTTAGTGACGTATGCTTCAGCTTTGACTGAAAGGTCCAACAAATAATCCATCTCGAGTCGATCCGAGCGTCCCTCCAGAGAGCAGCTGTGCCTACTCCTATATTTACAAAAACAATTAGGCGGGTTTCCATTGTTAGCTCGTATAATGGGAGTAAACGAGGGTTGAGAAACAGATTCAGTTTGGATTGATGGTCTTTTCAGTCCGCAGGTGTCTGAGGAAAAATAGACCTCGTTGGTAAAAGGAAACCATTACATCATCACGTACAATAAGATACAACGTAAAATGCTCACCAACGAAGACTTCTCTGTGAGTGAAAAAACATCTGGGTTAATTCAAAGGGCCCATCTCATGCAAAATAACTCTTTTCACATTGTATCTTCTGCACTTATACAAGCACAATTTGGGTTTTGGATAGTGATGGACGAATGGAGCCTCGTGAAGCATTGACACCTCAGTCGCAATATTGTCTCAAATGGTTCGACGTGTCTGAGGCCTCAGACAAACACTGACCTCTAGTGGACAAATTTAACTTGTGTGCAGAGCGACACCGTACCTAACAACAACAGTAATAATGATGATTTTAAAATAATATGTAAAGAGCAACATAAATAGCAGCTGTAAATAAGAAAATAGTTGTTACCTTGTTAGGTGGAATCCCAAACCATGGATCGCTTTTTTTCCACTTGTAGATGCCATCGAAAATGAAACAAATGCCAAAAGTCGCCAAAATCACCACTAACGTCACACAATACTCCTCACTACCCAACATTTTTAAGAAATATTGGTGCATCTTTTATACTGTAGCAGTTTAGAGCTTGTCAAACCACAGAAGTGCGCTGAACACTCTGAAGCACTCTGAACCAATCGCAGAGCGGAACATTTGCCGAGCCAATGAAACGCTTCGATACACTGAAGCGATTGACACGCAGACGAAGAGGGGGAGGGACCGACACTTCCACACTTTGGTCACGTGAACGGCTGCTGCAAGACGAGCTCCGAGGTAGTGCTTCGGAGCAATTTGTTTCAGAAAGAACGAGACGTGCTCCGGAGCTCCGACTCATTTGCCCATCACTAGTTTTGGAATATCCATTACACAATAGTCATGAAATCTTACCGGCTATTGCTCATCCCCCCGCCCGTCCTGAGAAAGCACAGGCTCCGCCCTCCAAACGTGACGTAGACTCTGAGTGAGCCGCCCTTCCTCCGCCATCTCAGGGAGGGAGGGGGAGACAGACGTGCACCCTGATAGTGGTAGGAATAAACTTTTACAGCGTGTTCAGCCGCATGTGTTGGACCCGGAATCGGACGAGGACTTTGAGGAGCACGAAGCTCAAGCACCACGTTGGCATCAGCTGAACATTACTGATTGGTAAAGTTGTCATGACTGGTGCTCCCCCTCCCTCTTTTCCCCTGTGTGTGTGTGTGTGGGTGTCTGGACCTCTAATTCTACTCACCTGCGAGCAATCAAGAGCCTGACTACTTTAGACCTGCTCACCTACTTACCTGGGTTGTCTGCTCTCCAGTGATCCCTGCCGTTTCCAGTCCTGCTCCAGCCCACATCCTACCTATTGTAAAATAAATTCTCCTTTTTTTCATTTTGTGAACCCGGTCTGCAGTCTATTTTTGGGTCCCTCCATTGTTGCGCCACAACAAAAGTATTAATAAACACTAGTAGATAAACTTAGTATATCATGTTCACTGTAGTGTAGAACAATGAGCTTATGCTGTCACTTTTGTTTAGGTGTTCATGTTGGAATTGTCAGCCGATACGTGGTGGAGGTGGTGGCGTGGGGGAGGGGGTCGTGTGCGAAGCGTTTTCTGCTACGTCAGACACGTCATAGGTGTAGCTGCCGCGTCATCGTTGTAGCAGCTTTAATTTGTTGTCACGTGGGAGAGTGGCAGAAATACGTTGCAATTTGTTAAAAAAAAACACCGAATCAATCTAAAAAACACTTCACCGACATATACAAGGCCCACACATCACTCTTAGAAGGTAGAAAGCTCTGAAAAATTGATTTTGCATGAGATGTTCCCTTTAATAAATGTCTCCATGTCATTTTTATTTGTTTATTTCAGTTCAAGTGTTTAAATAGTCCAGTGTAATCTTCTCTCTGACTCTGTGACATTTGACCCGCGCTGTCTTTCCTCCGCCCTGTGCTCATTTTTGCCACAAACTATCCGTCATCATCTTTGTTAGAGGAGCGCTCTATTTTTCGCCCGCAGATCAGCGTGGGGGTCTGAGCCAGGAAGAGGTGATGTCATGATGCTATCACTTACAATGGAAGGGCCAGCTGCAGATGTCCACGGCCGCTCTCCCGAGGTATGAGCTCACAGAGGAACATCTGCTGGGGCCTGGCTCTGGAGAACAGGATGCACCTTTGATCTGACCACAGACATTACACCCCCGAACACTGCTATTCTCTCATAATTAGAGCCCGGCCTTCACAACACGCTCACAAACAAGTACACCTTTAGATTTGTGGAATTATTTGACATCAGTCTCTCGCTATTTCTGCAACTTCTTTAGAATTTATTACGCCATTTATTTGTTTCTTTTTGCTTTTATAATGCGCTGTGAGCTACTGTGCCCAAATCATTTCTCAAAATTGAAATCTAAGTCTAATAAAAAGAAAAAATTTCAGAATATTTTTGATCAGTCTTATTTTTAGTTCCGCTCTCGACATAAATACCATTGGTTGGCGGTGCGATTCCAGCTCCCGCAGATGAATGCTGTCGTTGTGTTGTTCACAGTGTTGGGGAGTAATGGATTAAATGTAGCGGAGTTACGTAATCAGAGTACAAATCATGAGTAACTGTATTCGGTTACAGTTACTGTTTCAGTGAGTGGTAATTGGATTACAGTTACTCTGTTGAAATAAATGGATTACATGGCAATATTTTCACATTTTGGGCTATATCCCTGTTTTTTGTTTTTTGTTTTTCCCTCTGGTAATTCCACTCATTCCCAGAAACTAAACCAGGTCTAAACTACATCGAAACCTGGTCTAAACCAGGTCTAAAACCAGGACTAAAACCAGGTCTAAATCCAGGTCTAAACCAGGACTACAACAGGACTAAAAGCAGGTCTAAACTAGATCTAAACCAGGTCTAAATCCAGGACTAAACCAGGACTAAGACAGGACTAAAACAGGACTAAAAGCAGGTCTAAACTAGATCTAAACCAGATCTAAACCAGGTCTAAAATCAGAACTAATTCCACTCATTCCCAGAAACTAAACCAGGTCTAAACCAGATCTAAACCAGGTCTAAACCAGGACTAAAACCAGGTCTAAACCAGGACTAAACCAGGACTACAACAGGACTAAAAGCAGGTCTAAACTAGATCTAAACCAGGTCTAAATCCAGGACTAAACCAGGACTAAGACAGGACTAAAACAGGACTAAAACAGGACTAAAAGCAGGTCTAAACTAGATCTAAACCAGGTCTAAAACCAGGTCTAAAATCAGAACTAAACCAGGACTAAAACAGGACTAAATCATGCTGGGCGGACGTGTCTCCTCCTCTTCTATCAATAATATTTTTAATACGGTTAAGGGAAGTCTGAGCTTTTATTTTCTTTTATCAGACATGTGAAGATTTCCTCATCTTTGCTTCTCTACAGCAAATCAAGTAATCTAAAGTATTCAGATTACATTACTCACTTTAAGTAATTTAATGGATTAGGTTACAAACTACATTTTGGGGTATGTAATCTATAATCTGTAGAGGAACACATTTTAAAAGTCACCTTCCCAACACTGGTTGTTCAAATGATGAAACAAAGTTCTAAAATAGGACCTACACTACAAAAGTTTTAGAACACCCTAATTTTTCCAGTTATTTATTGCAATTCAAGTCGTGCAAGTCCAATGAAGATCTTGAAATGGTACAAAGGTAAGAACTGAACAGACAGAGGTTAAAAAAAAAGATAAAAGATACAAAACACAAGTCCAAGCTCTGCCAAAACTACCTCAGGAAAAAAGAACAGGATGGTAAAGCTTGAAAACATGGAGTGTCCAGCACAGTGTCCAGACTTAAACCCCATCGAGCTGCTTTTGGATGGAAAAACTACAACGTGAAAAGTAAAGGAACGGAGAAGTTGGAAACGTAAGTAAAAGTAATTATCATTATTCGTTTCACGTTGTTGTTCTTCTTCTTCACTTGCCGCTTGATCGGTCTGTCAGAAAATAGAGTCCTGCCGTCACTTCCGTTGTGGCTTTTTAATGTGTTGTGGCTTTTTAATGTGTTGTGGCTTTTTAATGTGTTGTGGCTTTTTAATGTGTTGCAGCATTTGCGTTTGTGTTGTGGCATTTGTATTTGTTGCGGCGTTTGCATTAAAATAGAGTCCTGCGGTCACTTCCGTTGTGGCTTTTTAATGTGTTGTGGCTTTTTAATGTGTTGTGGCTTTTTAATGTGTTGCAGCATTTGCGTTTGTGTTGTGGCATTTGTATTTGTTGCGGCGTTTGCATTAAAATAGAGTCCTGCGCTCACTTCCGTTGTGGCTTTTTAATGTGTTGTGGCTTTTTGTTGTGTTGTCCCATTTGTATTTGCGTTTGCGTCGGTTGTGATCCCTCTTGACTTCCGTAAATAACACTTTTTTCATCATTCTTAAACACATATATTCCTTGTTCCTGTATCACATTTATCCATATTAACATTTTTCCATGTATAACCCTTATATTTATAGCACAGTGGTCAGGTCGTGTTCAGATGCTGCTTTGAAAAGATGAAAAAGCAACGTGGCAGGTAACAACAAGCCTCTGCTCAGCTCCGACCTCCGAATCTTCAAACAGATCGAGTGTCCTGAAATTCATTAATCAGGAGCGACCCCCTCCTCCCACTCAACACCTCGTCTCTCACACGGACCCGGCTAAAAGCGACTTACAGGCTGTACATATATGTAGACCTGTGTGTGTGTGTGTGTGTGTGTGTGTGTGTGTGTGCGTGTGTGTGTGTGTAAGAGGAGATCGTAGCGTGACACATGTATCTTTGTCGTAATAAGCAAAGTAAGTGATGATCTACATCTGACACAAACAGGCTGTAAACATTTAGGACGCCATTCGAAACAGTCATTGAGTTACCGCAGGCCTTTGATCATTTCCCTTTCATTAAACTGAATATTTATATTTTTCTTAATATTATCAGTATCATTACAGTTTATTTTTCTTTCTACATACCCTTACGTTGATATGAAATTTATGTTGGGGAAAAAAAAAACTATGTATATACAGCAGGGGTCATCAGACTAAGGCCCGTGGGCTGACTCCGGCCCGCCACGCCCCTTTGACCTCAGCCCATCCCACGCCCACAACACAACTCGCCCTATGAGGCAATACTCAAAAGTTTTCATGGAATATTTTTTTAATACATTTTGGCAAATAACATGTCTGCATCTTATATTTTGTTGATTTTTTTCAATTAAAAATTATATTTATGTAAAATATTTATCTTTATATTTAAATAATTATGTGAAGTATTTACATTTGCCGCCAAATTTGTGCAGAATTTTCACCACCCGACAAGCTCGAAATCAAATCAAACAGTGATAGTCAACACACACAACAATAAATAAATGGAATATTTGTGGTATTTCCAATTAAAACAAAGTGTGAAGTACTTACTACTTTGCAAACCACTAGTAATGATAATATAAAATAAATAAATAAATGGATATAACATAAAAAGTCTACAGTGAGAAAGTTCCAGGTTTGACTCCTGGTGTGTACATGGTTGGGATGATTTCAGAACATTCATAATAAAATCCTCCATCTAAAGTAGAGCTGACCAAACCTAGCTCAAGATCTGGAGACAGAGCTGCATTGTGCTGTCAAATATTTATATTTATTTATTTACAGCACACCTGTTCATATATATATCTTTTGCTCATTCATATATGTCCTAGACATTTATATTTTCTAAAGCACACCCTGTACGTTTGTTCATAGTATATATTGTTTAGAGATAATACCTAATTCCGTCCTGTTCATACTGCATACTCTTCATACTACCATATTATTTGTACATATTCACTACAGTCTACACTGTAATATACTGTATATTGTCTATATTCCATGTCCCCAAAGCTCCATGTCTGGAGATCTGGTTGTCGAGGCCTCTGCCTTCGACTGCCGCCCCGATCTCCCTGCACCGGCCCCTTATGGATCCTCCCGCCGGTGGTGGGTCCATGGGAGGACGGCCCCATGTCGCTCTTTTGTGTGCCCCATGGGATAAGGCCCGGTTACCAGGTGCTCGATTTTGAGCACCCACCTCAGGCCTGGTTCCAGGGTGGGGCCCTGGTACCGCCAATCTGGGCAACGTCACGTCAGGACCTGTTTGCCTTGGGTGACCCTACCAGGGGCATGAAATCCGCAACAACATTGCTCTAGGGATCATTTGGGCGCTCAAACCCCTTCACCACGTTAAGGTGACGGTTCAAGGAGGGGTCAAGAGGAGCCAGTTGAGGTGACTCAGGCATCTGTTCCGATGTCTCCTGAGCGCCTCCCTTGGGAGGTGTTCCAGGCAGGTCCCATCAGGAGGAGGCCCCGGGGAAGACCCAGGACACACTGGAGGGACTATGTCTCTCGGCTGGCCTGGGAAAGTCTTGGGGTCTCCCTGGAGGAGCTTGAGGAAGTGTCTGGGGTGAAGGAAGTCTGGAAGTCCCTGCTTAGACTGCTGCCCTCACGACCCGGCCCCGGAGAAGTGGAAGAAAATGGATGGATTTATACATGTGTAAAGTAAAAGTAAAGTTGAATCTAATCTAAAATTGTCCTGATGGGTTGTCCCAGTGGCATTGAAGGATGGGTCAAATACAGAGGACAGATTAAAAGAACTGGAGACATGATGCAAATCTCACCATAGACCAGCAGACAACCACAACTTTTGAGATTTAATGTGCTTTTTCATTGTGTGCTCATGTGTCATAAGATTTAGGTGGAACTGTGACCATTTTGACTTTTCTGGGTCTTTCTATTTTTATCTGAGTCTGAGTTTTGAGTCATTTGTACAGAAGAGCACAGCTGAAAATACAGGTGGACCTCATGTGTCGCGCACAGACAGGCCGTGGGGGCAGTTGGTTGAAGTTCAGAGCGACACCTTTGTGTGAAATGGGGCTTTGACGGACAGCTGTGTTTTTGGGGTTAACTGTGTCTAACAAGTGATCATGACAGCTGCATCACCCCCACGGACGCACACAGATGCACACACACACACACACACACACACACACACACACACACACACAGACACACACACAGGGGCTGGGGGCAGACACTCTCCACACTGAAGGCGTTGCAGGTGGGGGGAGGTCTCCACACCAACAAGGGTCATTTTACGCTGAAACTCAGAAATGCTGCATTATTTGTCGAGTCCAGTGGTTTCTGATCATGGGGCTGTTCATTTACTGCAACACACTGGCATTAAAGAAAACTCCAGCAACAAAATCTGCTTTCCCAGGAGGTTAAAAGCTGTGTTTTTGTTTCTTTGCTGATAAAATAGCGTGTTGATAAATGAGCCAATAGAGACTCCCCTGAGGATCTTACATAACACTTGAAATTATTGTTCAGATGTTCAGATCTTCAAATGCTTTTGGTCAATACTTCAACAGAACTTTAACTTCCATAACTTCACTTTGTTGTTGCTGGACTTTTCCCTGTAAAAACGTAAATCAGTGTTTCTCAAACTTTTTAATGGGGACCCATATTTTAAAAGTCACAAACCTTTGCTGACCCAAGTCAATAGACATTATTCATAAATCAGAAAAATAAAGTTGGATTTGACCATTATTGAACATTAATGAGGATATTTTATTGTTGACTAAGTGATTTACTTAAGTTTTTAACAATGAAAAACAGTAATTGAAGCAGCAATAAAAGGATCCATAAGTCACCTATTTGGACATTAAATAAAGCCCATTTCTTTTTCTTTTCAACATTCATTTGAACCAGCAATATTGGAACAAAATTGTCAATTAAATAATTACAAAAAGATTGGATATTATACAAAACATGTCTTAACATTTCAACATTTCTAATGAGATAGGTGGGCCTGAGTGTGTTTTTGTAGCGTGTTCCAGTCCAGGTGTAAGAGGAGAACGCAGCAGCAGATCAGTGTCAGAACTCTATATTGCAGATCGTGATAAGGCGACCCCCCCAAAAAAATCTCTTGCAACCCACCTGAGGGTCGCAACCCAGTCTTTGGGAAGCAGTGCTATAGATGATTTCACATCAATCTGCCAAAGGACTGAAGATGGAAATTGGCCAAGTCGGCTATAATCGTTACATTGACATAAGTGCTTATTGATCAAGTCAAAATCAAATCAAATCAAACTTTATTTATAAAGCGCTTTTCAAACAAAATATAACACAAAGTGCTTTACAGTGATTAAAAACAATCTCACATTTCCATCCACCGACCCACCCAACCCCCACAGCTGCCTGACCCCACACAACCAAACAACCCAAACACACACACACACACACACACGGTAAAATACACAAAACTACACCAAGTAAAATATGAGGCTGAATACAGGCGAACCAGTTGAGAAAGCACCATCAGAGGAGCCGTCTACACCAGGAGCAGAGAGACGTCCACCACCACCAGGAACCACCACAGGAGCCAGGGGAGAGATGAAGCCCAAGCACCAACTCTCCACCAGGAGCCCACAGGACAGACCCAGCAGCTACAGCCGACCTCCGCTCCTGATGCAGAGGCTCCTACAGAGGAAACACTGGAAATCCTAAAAATATGCCTAAAATAAATAAATATAATAAAATGAATACAATAGAAACAAGTAAAAGTATAAGATTTCAATCAAAAGCTGAGCTAAAAAGGTGGGTCTTGAGCCTGCTCTTAAAAACATGAACGATCTCTGCAGCTGTCCCTTTACAAATAAAAAATAAATAAATAAATAAATGCATTTCATTTATTCAATATTTTACCAGGGAAGTCAACTGAGAACATCTTTTGTAATGATGACCTGGCCAAGAGGAAGCATAAAACAAGTCCAAACTCTCACACGTCGATCGTAACATGAAAACTTCCACCACAGATTCAAGGTCACATGTTGATAATGAATAAATTGGTTCAAATGTTCAGTACATTGAAAAGAATCGTGCACATGTACATATACTCAGTGTTGGGGAGTAACAGATTACATGTACTGGAGTTATGTAATCAGAGTACAAATTATGAGTTATTAACTGTATTCGGTTACTTTTTCAGTGAGTGGTAATTGGATTACAGTTACTTTGTTGAAATAAATGGATTACACGGCGGGATTTTCCTGTTTTCACATTTGGGGCGTTTTTTGTTTTTTTTCTTGGTAATTCCACCCATTGCCGGACACTAAACCAGGTCTAAACCAGGTCTAAACCAGGACTAAAACCAGATCTAAACCAGGTCTAAACCAGGACTAAAACCAGGTCTAAACCAGGACTAAACCAGGTCTAAACCAGGACTAAAAGCAGGTCTAAACCAGGTCTAAACCAGGTCTAAACCAGGACTAAAACCAGGTCTAAACCAGGTCTAAACCAGGTCTAAACCAGGACTAAAACCAGGTCTAAAACAGGACTAAACCAGGACTAAAACAGGACTAACCCAGGTCTAAACCAGGTCTAAACCAGGACTAAACCAGGACTAACCCAGGTCTAAAACCAGGTCTAAACCAGGTCTAAACCAGGACTAAACCAGGACTAACCCAGGTCTAAAACCAGGTCTAAACCAGGATTAAAGCAGGACTAAAACCAGGTCTAAAACAAAGGCTAAACCCAGGTCCAAACCAGGTCTAAACCCAGGTCTAAAACAGGATTTAACAGGACTAAACGATGCCGTGTGGACGTGTCTCCTCCTTTTCTATCAATAATATTTTTAATACGGTTAAGTAAAGTCTGGACTTTTTATTTTCTTTTAGCAGAAAAAACATCTTAAGTGAAGCTATCTTAGTCTTTCGCTTCTCTACAGCAAATCAAGTCATCCAAAGTATTCAGATTACATTACTCACTTTAAGTAATTTAATGGATTATGTTACAAATTACATGTTGGTGTATGTAATCTGTAATCTGTAGGGAAATACATTTTAAAAGTCACCTTCCCAACACTGCATATATTTCACGAGCGCTTATTTAACAACCCAACAACATTCGGCACAAACGATTCTCTGTACACTTTTTGGTGCCAAACTCTTTCTGTACCCACACCCTCATGGCATTAACTTCAACTCACGACACAGAGATGAGTTCAACATGAGTAACGTGACCATCCTGTGCACATCTGACTGATAAAGGACCTCAGACTTTCCAGCTCTTTGTCATTGGTCTTTCCTGTATTCTTTACTCTATTCACGCTTATGTCACAAACCAGGACCACGTTTGGAAACATGCGATGACACCTTCTGGCGGGCTCATGTTCGTGGCAGTAAGTCTGACAAAATGTAGGAAAAATGAGAAAATGTCCCAGTTTTCTCCATCTCCGTGTCACTGTAGTGTTCCGTTATGTTCGGCAAATCAACAGTTACAACCACACCTCAGTTTTCATCATTTCCTCACTGACACGCAGCTCCGAGCGTGCTGCTTCAAGGTGATTCCAAACAGCACATACGTATGCAGTCTTCATTTTACCGCATTTTACATTTACTTCAGTGGGGTTGATCACGGTCGGTCGGCGAACCCAGTGTCGGGAACTACACCGGAAGTCGTCATCGCAAGTTTCCAAACGTCTTCCTGGTTTGTGATGCAAGCGTGAATAGAGAATACCATATTTTCCGCACTATAGAGCTCTGGACAATGGATGGCACCACCTCGGAAGCTTTCAAGCCAGCGGAGTACTCAGCTCACTTTAATTCACAAGAAATTGAGCTTTATATCAAAAAATGTAATCGATTAAACATTACCGACCCGTATAATGCTCCTGGGGTGCTTTTTGAAAAAATATTTCTGCTGAAGAAGACGTCCCAGATCTGCAGTACACCGGCAAACCAATCAAAATTGGTCCGATTGACGTGCCTCTGTTTCCCGGTAGAACAGCGATACCTCCAATTATCAACACCGATGTTCCCTGTTAAGACCGCGGGCCGTCCTCATCTCAAGTGTCATCATGAACTCATTAAACAGCAGCATGTAGAACTTTGTACAAACTCACCACATCAGCCCCGAGCAGAAGATCTAAGCTCCGGAAACAGCAGCAGCCAACAGCCGTAAAGAGGAGCACTCAGCGCAGCGCAGCTCCTCAGGACGGGGCTGGGGTCTGGTCCTTGGTCTGGTTCTCCGAGCGCGTTGGTCAGATGGTCCAGAGGCTCCGTCCTCCATGTGACGGTTCCAGACAGGGGTGAGCAAAACCAGTGCTTGATGGACTGGGTCAGAGCGGTTCCGTGTCGTCTGCGCGTTGGTTCCGTGCGGGGAAAGCGAGAATGCGCTGTGGACTACAGGTCCAGACGGGCTGCTTCTCCGCGCTTAAGAACCGCGGCTGGTTCTGAGGTGATGCAGCATCCGACAGAAGTATGAGTCCAGTTTGGTTGGTTATATGTTGTTCTGAGTGATCTTCGTGTATTATATTCTCTGTATTGGCCATTGTTGGCAAAATAATTCTAAAATGAATCGCGGCTGCGTCTGGAGAACAATCTGTTATTGTGCTGGAGTCGTACAACACGAGTCAGCCGATCTGCCGATTACTGCCAAAATGGCGACACCTAGTGCGTGTGACGTCAGCTCTATAGGATTATAAGACGCACTGTCATTAAATGGTCTATTTTCGAACTTTTTTCACAAATAAACCGCACTGGACTTTAAATAAAACACAGTTAGATGACGAAACAGTTAGACTCTGGGCTTTGTTCAGTTGTGGCGTGTAGGGAGGGTGCTGTCTGGGACCGCTGGATTGTCGGTGTGTTCGCAGTGACTCAGTTGTTCAGTCGTGTCTAGAAGCGGCACATTGCACTCGCTTTTTCGGTTCGTTCCTCCGTTCCGTTCCTCTTCGGCGTGGAGTGATGAGTGTGGCTGTGGGTGTTTTTCACTGTGCGGTCGCTGTCTGCTCCGTGTGTGTTTGCGTGTTCTGCGGGTGGTGCGGCTTTGTAGTTCACTGAAGTCGTGCTGGGACACCCGAGAGGATTCGTGTATGGGGCGCTCTGGATTGTGGGGCGCGCGGTCGTTTTTTGATGGGGTTGGAGGCTTAAGAACGCGCCCAATAGCCCGGAAAATACGGTACTCTGTTGAGCAGGCAACATTAAAGGAGCACTGTGCCACTTTTCTGGTGGAGGGTCTGCAACATAAACCTGCCAGCAAGATTCATTCTCACAATATTACATCACAAACTCATGAGAATCGCTCAGATTGCTGCTGCTGTGATTGGCTGGAGCCGCACTGTGCAGAATTCAGAGTGTTACACATCTGAGTCTGGTGTTAGCCCGGTTATGCACCACCTGCCTGTCTGCATGTTGTTACTTTACCTGGAATGTTCCACAGCATGAGGTTAAAATAATTTTCTCCACGGAGACAAGCACAAGGCCAAGTTACAGATAAGATCTGCAGAGGCAAACCCGCATGGTAAGAAAGCAGGTTTTTTCAATTTGTTTCTGTTTGTGTGTTTCTTTTTGGCAATAAAACACCTGTTATTGAGTAATGCCATAAGGCGGAACATTCTAGGCATAGCAAAATCACAAGCAGGTGCCAGAAAAGTTACATAGAGCTGTATTCTTCGGACTAATTAGAGTAAAATCATATCTTTGACTAACGTATTTTTCGGAATATAAGTCGCACTTTTTTTCATGGTTTGGGTGTTTTTTGCGATTTATACTCCGGTGCGACTTATACATTAAAATTTTCACACTGACAGCCTCGAGAGGCTCTAGTCTTGTGTGTCAGTATCTGCTGCTCCTGTTCCTCCTGTACCACTGTCACTTCACTCTACTGCGCATGTCTCCTGCAGAAAGAGCCTCTGTCCTGTCTGAGCAATCAATCGCACCACTGAAAATTTCAAATTTAAACAAACTTATTAAAACACTCAGAAGACTGAACACAAATGCCCCCCAAAAAGAAAATCATATTCTGCAGATAACAATCTGCAAGTAGTGAAATATTCAGCCAAAAACGGTAATCAAGCAGCAGAAAGAAAGTTTTTAGTGAGCGAGAAACCTGTGACACCAGGAGGATGCACCATGAAACTTTCCTGGAGTCACTGGATGGATGGACAAAGCCTGGACTTCAGTGACACCGAAACCATCCTGTCGGGATTCAGAAAGGCCCGAATAATTCTAACTGGAACTGATGCTGAGTCTGACGACAGCGACACAGAGGAGGAAGCGGCGCTCTGTTTACCTCCAGAGGTCACGGAGTTGCTCAGAAGTGACACCGAGGATGAAGAATTGAATGGATTTAGTGATTTGGAGTGAGATGGAGAGTTTGGTAAACTTGTTCTGTTCTGTTGTTTATGTTATAGTTTATCTGAAGAACTGTTCATATGTGACGTTAACAGTCTGTTGTTCTCTCTTCTATTGTTTTTACTATAACTTGCCTTTCAAGATCAAATGTCAGTTCCTGGTCTCTGATTTTATAAAATACATTTCCCTCAAAAAGTGCGACTTATATATGTTTTTTCCTTCTCCATTACGCGTTTTTTGGCTGATGCGACTTATACTCCGAAAAATACGATAATAAAACTACTGCTGTACAATGCAAACATCAGAATTTTCCATGGTGTGACTTCAAAAATTCCCATCTAGTATTTATTCATTTCATTTTTATTCATTTTCTATTGCTCAGTGAATGTGAATACCCCCGACTCTCCACAGATCTGAATTGTAAAGTTAGAGCAGGTTTAATCTACACTGTGGAACATTCTAGTCG
The DNA here is from genome assembly GCF_026225935.1 of Boleophthalmus pectinirostris. Taxonomy (NCBI): domain Eukaryota; kingdom Metazoa; phylum Chordata; class Actinopteri; order Gobiiformes; family Gobiidae; genus Boleophthalmus; species Boleophthalmus pectinirostris. Next base: position 36,243,150 of record NW_026571190.1, read on the forward strand.
GCGCAGTAACATTTCCATGGAGACATCGGGTGCATGCAGGACCCTTCAAAGAAATGTTACGCAATGAACCATTAAGATTTGAACATCTAATCTGTCCGTCACTTATCCTCTGCTGGAAACTGCTTGAGAAAATACAACATTATATAACTTGGCTCTCGCTATCATTGTTCAACCACAAAATATAAATATAACCACGCCAGCGCTGCACTCCGCCCGGGTGTAGGTCAGCGCGCCCCGAGGTGAAATCTGATTGGTGCATCCCCTGTCTCCGTGCAGTAAAGGTAGATAAGGTAAACCAAAACCCCCCGGAGACAGCTTTCAAATATGACCACGCCGGACATTATTTCTAGAAGGACTCGCGCCAAAAAGCGTCCCGTTTGAAATCCGACCCGGCCAGATGCAGTGCCGCCCATTCCTGCCAAGTCCTCGGCGATACCCAAATGAATCGCATGTGCAAAAAGGGGGTGTCCATGTGTGCCCGTCGCTGTTCAGCATTTCAACCATGTGCTAAGACCACGGAGCTAATGTTGTAATCAATCCGAACCCGGGTGTGTGTGCACTCTTCCTCTTTGTGGGTAGTGACAGGCAGCGGTCCAAGCTTTCCAAATGGCTCCCCGTGAACCCTGACCTAATACTACCTACAGCTCAGTGGCTCAAATGTTAATGCTGCATCTGTGTGTTTTAAAGGCAGGCGACATCGCAGTAAAGACAATTATGGCCGTCGCAAATCTTCAGGTATTTTGTGATATATGTGGATCTGTTAATATAAAATAATAAATAAGAAAATGTAAAAACTGTTATTTTCTTCATTATTTGTCTCCAAAACCAAAATGAGAATACGGATAATGATTCGTTTTTTTTTCAGTTTTCGATTTGCAATTCCGGACTAAACCTAAATGGTAACAAAGGGATAACGGAGGATTAAAGTTGAGTTAAACTGTGATGCCAGACTGAACCAGTCTGGACTAAGACTGAACCAGGACTAAAACTGGTCTAAACCAGGACTGAAACAGGACTAAACCAGGACTAAATCAGGACTAAAACAGGACTGAACCAGGACTAAACCAGGACTAAAACAGGACTAAAGCAGGACTGAACCACGGCTAAAACAAGACTAAACCAGGACTGAATCAGGACTAAAACAGGACTGAACAAGGACTAAACCAGGACTAAAACAGGACTAAAGCAGGACTGAACCACGGCTAAAACAAGACTAAACCAGGACTGAATCAGGACTAAAACAGGACTGAACAAGGACTAAAACAGGACTGAACAAGGACTAAAACAGGACTAAAACAGGACTAAAACAGGACTGAACCAGGACTAAAACAGGACTAAAACAGGACTAAAGCAGGACTGAACCACAGCTAAAACAAGACTAAACCAGGACTAAAGCAGGACTGAACCATGGCTAAAACAAGACTAAACCAGGACTGAATCAGGACTAAAACAGGACTGAACAAGGACTAAATCATGACTAAAACAGGACTGAACAAGGACTAAACCAGGACTAAAACAGGACTAAAGCAGGACTGAACCACGGCTAAAACAAGACTAAACCAGGACTGAATCAGGACTAAAACAGGACTGAACAAGGACTAAAACAGGACTGAACAAGGACTAAAACAGGACTAAAACAGGACTAAAACAGGACTGAACCAGGACTAAAACAGGACTAAAACAGGACTAAAGCAGGACTGAACCACAGCTAAAACAAGACTAAACCAGGACTAAAGCAGGACTGAACCATGGCTAAAACAAGACTAAACCAGGACTGAATCAGGACTAAAACAGGACTGAACAAGGACTAAAACAGGACTGAACAAGGACTAAAACAGGACTAAAACAGGACTGAACCAGGACTAAAACAGGACTAAAACAGGACTAAAGCAGGACTGAACCACAGCTAAAACAAGACTAAACCAGGACTGAATCAGGACTAAAACAGGACTGAACAAGGACTAAAACAGGACTGAACAAGGACTAAAACAGGACTAAAACAGGACTGAACCAGGACTAAAACAGGACTGAACTAGGACTAAAACAGGACTGAACCAGGACTAAAACAGGACTGAACCAGGACTAAAACAGGACTAAAGCAAGACTGAACCAGGACTAAAACAGGACTGAACTAGGACTGAACAGGACTGAACCAGGACTAAAACAGGACTGAACCAGGAGTGTCGGGACGGGCCCAGAGGTGCAGTGGTCCAAGCTTTCCAAATGGCTCCCCGTGAACCCTGACCTAATACTACCTACAGCTCAGTGGCTCAAATGTTAATGCTGCATCTGTGTGTTTTAAAGGCAGGCGACATCGCAGTAAAGACAATTATGGCCGTCGCAAATCTTCAGGTATTTTGTGATATATGTGGATCTGCTGATAATCAGGTTACTCGTTTTTCAATATAAAACCATAAAGAAGAAAATGAAAAAACTATTTTCTTCGTTATTTGTGTCCAAAACCAAGTTTCAGTTTTTGATTTTGTGTTTAAATGAATAATTAAAGGACTGAACCAGGACTAAAACAGATCTAAACCAGGACTAAAACAGATCTAAATCAGGACTAAAACACGACTGAACCAGGACTAAAACAGGACTAAACCAGGGCTAAAACATGACTAAACCAGGACTGAAACAGGAGTAAAACAGGACCAAAATAGGACTGAACCAGGACTGAACCAGGACTAAAACAGGACTAAAACAGGACTAAAACAGGACTAAAACAGGACTAAAACAGGACTAAAACAGGACTAAAACAGGACTGAACCAGGACTAAAACAGGACTAAAACAGGACTGAACCAGGACTAAAACAGGACTAAAACAGGACTGAACCAGGAGTAAAACAGGACTGAACCAGGACTAAAACAAGACTGAACCTGGAGTGTTGGGTCGGGCCTAGAGTTGCGCCCACGTAGACTGTCTGGTGATCAGGACTGAGACCAGGACTAGACTGGGACTGAGTTTAGTGCTTGCTTAGTCTGTCTTAGTCCTGTTTTAGTCCTGGTTTAGTCCGGAAACGCAGTTTGTTTAGTTTTTTTTTTTTCATTTAAACAGAAAAATTCGAAAACTGAAAAAACTGAATCGAATACTATTTGAATTTGAAACTCTGTTTTTAGGTAATGTGTTAGGAGCTCAGAGTAGAGCCACTGCTCCTCCACTGTTCCGGATGCCTCCTGGACGCTTTCCTCAGGAGGTGTTCCAGACATGTCTCACCAGGGGCCCCGGGGAAGACCCAGGACACGCTGGAGGGACTGTGTCTCTGGGCTGGCCTGGGAACGCCTCGGATTTCCCCCGGAGGAGCTGGAGGACGTGTCTGGGGTGAAGGAAGTCTGTGAGTCCCTGCTTAGACTGCTGCCCCCGTGACCCGGCCCCGGATAAGCAGAAGAAAATGGATGGATGGGTTACTTTTTAGGAACGGAGAAGTGATAAGAAACTGCTACAAACTCTCTTGGTGGCAAGCAAAAAAAATAATAAAAAATCACAAAAAAATGGTTAACCTCCTGTTCCTCCTTCACTGTCTGGACTGATATAATATCTGATATATTTAAGATGGAAAATCAAACTTATACAATAAACAAATTTTACTGTATTGGAACAAATGGATCAAGCCCAGTCAGAACAGATTTCTTGTAACATCTCCATTTCTGGTGAAGATTTGTTCTATTTTATTTTACATACAACATAACACAATATTTTTGGTAGCATTTTTGTTTTGTTCTGTAAATAGTTTAGTGTTTTTTGCTTTTTCTTTCTTTTTTGTTTTGGCTATAACAATAATTGAAAAGATCTTATTTGAACTGGAATGTGTAAAATGGAAAAAATATTCAACGTTAAAGTCTTGGTTTACTAAATATAATCACTGCACAAAGAAGAAGGTTGGATTGGGGTTATTTGTCTGATGATAATGTCAGTGAACCTCAAAAAACTCCACGAAGGCTCTAAAATCTAAATAAAAGATTGAGTTCTGTGGTTTGTGGCGACCAAACGTGTGCTGAAACCAACTTGTGGCAAAAACAAAACCTGCCTCCTGACCTCAAACGGATCGCTCTCTAAAACAGCCGTTAAGTTTTTGTTATGCCTTTTCCCCATGAAGCCTGTGGAATTTTTACAACTGCATTTGAACACACCGAGCTGTGCCGACCCCCTGGAATCTCTAGCGCCCCCTGGGGATTCTGGACACAGGGTTGGGGGACTAATGCTCCAGAAAAGCAAGGTTTTCTCCACCTGCTTTGATATTTCTTTGCACTGGCTGTGACTCAACAAAGCAACACAGAGAACTGGAGATTTAAAAAAAAGTATGGTTCACAAATTGAGTTTAATGATGTGATAAAGATAAAACAGTCTAACATTTATTGACTGTTGTAGCTTGATCATTTCTATGTGCATGCATTTAAAATAATTTCTCTTTCCCTTTTGCTTCGGGCATGTCATAAACTTCTGATGACAAAACAGGACATAATTATATTTTTTATATTTAGTGCATTTCTAAGCTCAACACTCAGTACATCCAGTTAAAGAGCTGCTGGTGCAATTCTAAAAACCAGAGGGGCCTTTCTCAGGGCAGCCGCGAGGTCTTAAAAGTCTTAAAAAGGTCTTAAATTTTATGTTCCTAAATTAAGGCCTTAAAAAGTCTTAAACTAGAAAAGCACTCAGAGAGCGCAGAGGACTACCCCCATTTTTTATATAAATTGCGATAAAATCAGTCTTCTGGATCAGATCCGGATCAGCCTTTGGAATATGAAAGAGGATCCCATTGTCCATCCCTGAGTCAAATTTCATGGGGTTTGGTCAATAATTAACCGAGATATTGAGAAACAAACTTTTTGGCCCCATTTACCACAATGTTAACTAAAATTTCAAAGTGATCCAGAATCCAGGATTTCTTCCGGATCACCCCCAAAATGAAATCAGTTCTTCCTTTTCACATTTCCAACAAATCCTGAAAATTTCATCAAAATCGGTCCATAACTTTTTGAGTTATGTTGCTAACAGACAAACAAACAAACAAACAAACGCGGCAAAAACATAACCTCCTTGGCGGAGGTAATTATGTTGTCTAAGTCTTATTTTTTCACGAAGGTCTTAAATTTCATGAGTCTATTTTTTGTATACTCCACCGGGCTGCAGTGCGATGTAAAATGTTAAACGAAACGTGACTGAACGTCTAATTTGGAAAATGCGCAAACAATATTTTGTTTTTGGTGCCGGTGGCAATGAGTAAACAATCAGTTCCGTCCACACTGCCCAAGACGCAAAACTCTGGTCAGATCTGCTCACGTCACGTACGCGTTTACGTCACACGCATCACCACCAAGCCGCCTGGCATGCATACCCAATCTGCACGCAGATTTCCTCCCGAAAACGCTTTTTTAAACGCGGACTAAAAGGTGAAGACACTTTTGCGTCTTCTGTTCAGACCGTCATCATCTAAACGTGGACTTAGATTCTAGATATAGTACCAGTAGTTGGTTGGTCATTATTAGAATTAGACCTGGTGTTTTTTGCCCACAGCGGTCTTAAAAAGGTCTTTAAAAGTCTTAAATGTGGGGTAGTCAAACCTTGGGATACCCTGTTTCTGTGTTGGTTTATTTAGTCTCCTCCTTCCCCAAAACTGACCAAGATACGAGTGGAGAAGAAACCCTGCAGCTGACGGGTCACAGAGGAGGGCAGAGAGGGATGGGTCAAATGCAGCACACCCAGAGGAGATCATAAAGTCCACAATCATTAACAGTGTTGGGGAGTAACAGATTACATGTACTAGAGTTACATAATCAGAGTACAAATTATGAGTAATTGTATTCAGTTACAGTTACTGTTTCAGTGAGTGGTAATTGGATTACAGTTATTTTGTTGAAATAAATGGTTTACATGGCGATATTTTCCTGTTTTCACATTTGGGGCTGTATCCTTTTTTTTTTTCTCAGTAATTCCACTCATTGCTGGACAGTAAACCAGGACTAAACCAGGTCTAAAACCAGGTCTAAACTAGGTCTAAACCAGGACTAAACCAGGACTAAACCAGGACTAAAACCAGGTCTAAAACCAGGTCTAAACTAGGTCTAAACTAGGTCTAAACCAGGTCTAATCCAGGTCTAAAACAGGATTTAACAAGACTAAACCAGGTCTAAAACAGGATTTAGCAGAACTAAACCAGGTCTAAACCAGGACTAAAACCAGGTCTAAACTAGGTCTAAACCAGGTCTAAAACAAGGGCTAAACCCAGGTCCAAACCAGGTCTAAACCCAGGTCTAAACCAGGACTAAACCAGGTCTAAAACAAGGTCTAAAACCAGGTCTAAACTAGGTCTAAACCAGGACTAAACCAGGTCTAAAACCAGGTCTAAACTAGGTCTAAACCAGGACTAAACCAGGTCTAAAACCAGGTCTAAACCCAGGTCCAAACCAGGTCTAAACCAGGACTAAACTAGGTCTAAACCAGGTCTAATCCAGGTCTAAAACAGGATTTAGCAGAACTAAACCAGGTCTAAACCAGGACTAAAACCAGGTCTAAACTAGGTCTAAACCAGGACTAAACCAGGTCTAAACCAGGACTAAACCAGGTCTAAAACAAGGTCTAAAACCAGGTCTAAACTAGGTCTAAACCAGGACTAAACCAGGTCTAAACCCAGGTCTAAACCAGGACTAAACCAGGACTAAACCAGGTCTAAAACAAGGTCTAAAACCAGGTCTAAACCCAGGTCCAAACCAGGTCTAAACTAGGTCTAAAACAGGATTTAACAGGACTAAACCATGCTGTGCGGACCGTGTCTCCACCTCTTCTATCAATAATATTTTTAATACGGTTACGAAAAATCTGGGCTTTTCATTGAGATTTCCTCATCTTTGTTTCTTTACAGCAAATCAAGTAATCCAAAGTATTCAGATTACGTTACTCACATTAAGTAATTTAATGGATTCTGTTACAAACTACATTTTTGGGGTGTGTAATCTGTAATCTGTAGGGGAATACATTTTAAAAGTAACATTCCCAACACTGTTCATTAACTGTCTTCATGCGCAGTGGGTTTATAACATCAGTCCCCTTCGCTCTGACAGGGGGAATCCTCGCGTGCAGATCGCTGAATGAATGAATGGCTGTCTGTTTTGAAAGCTCTCATCTGAACAGCTTTGGAGAGCCATCTTTCTGTTGCCACTCATCATCATCTTCATCGTAATCAGCGCCCTTCCATCCACCTCTCCCGTGCGCGCCCTCCCTCCCCCGGCTCCGTGCGTCCGTGCGTCCCTCCCCCGGCTCCGTGCGTCCGTGCGTCCGTGCGTCCCCCCCGGCTCCGTGCGTCCGTGCGTCCCTCCCCCGGCTCCGTGCGTCCCTCCCCACGCTGTTTTCCCAGATTTATTCACGTGCGGCTCGCTCAGACATGCTGTCGCCAGCCCCGTGACGTCACCTGCACCAGGAGCCCTCCTCCGCTCGCGCTGTTTCCTTCCGCGATGTCTTCTCAAGAATCTAGTCCCCCTCCAGCTCCTGCCACAGCGCTGAACTTGACTGATGAGAGGAACTTTTTAAGCATTTTAACACTTTTTACTTATTCTTTTTATTTATGATTTACCGTCTTTTATTGCGTAAATGTGTCTGGGAACTGTCATGTTTATAAAATGTGATATAAAAATAAAATAAAGTGGATTGGATTGGAGGACTTTTCCTTTCCATTTGCAAAAACTCAAACTTATTATCACAGCACAGACACAAAAACTGATTCAACTCATTAAACAGACAACTCGACATGATTTAAATATTACAAACACTTAGACTAAACTGGGACATTCCCGATTTGGGTTGGTTGGTAATAACGAAATTGTGAAACGAGCGTGTAATTAAGGAAAATTCTGCGTTCGGCACTAATGTGAGTCAGTATAGTCGCATTTTCTTTGTGTTTTGGTTATTTTTGGTTAATTTTACCTCAACAAATGGGAATAAATCTCTTTTTACGGTCGGCAGGGATCAGATTGGTCAAAAATAGCGACACCTGGGTCATTTCTTGTATAAAACTGGGATAAATCAGTGGTTTTGGATAAATCTGTTGGGACAGGGCTCAAAACTGGGACTGTCCCGAGTAAATAGGAACATCTGGTCACTCAAACTTTATCTTGATCCACAAAAGAAATTATTTGGACACAGTAAATGGTAATAATACATGTACAAGTCAAAATAAAATAGAGAAATAAGTAATAAAACATAAAAGAGGTCATAGGAAAAGAGTGCAACAATGATATGATGATTGACAGGACATAGTTTTATCCGTTACAAAGAGAAAGACAAAACGCTGCTGAATTAACGACGTGTTTCCTTGTGTTTCGTGGCTATTTTCATGCAAATGCGTCTGGCATGCGGCACGTCTTTGAGTTAACTGTTAAATCTCACACTGGAGGGCTCCCGGAGGACGTCTGTGTAACGCTGATCCTATGGGGGCATGTGTGTGCACGCCTTCAGCTTGTTCTGCTCTTCACATGCTTTTGTTCTTGACACTATAAATTGCTGTTATCGTCTCACTATCAAAGCAGAAAGGGAACCGAGAGCACTAGACGGTTCACAAGTTCACAGAGCTATCAGATAAACCGCACACTCACAATCAGTTAAGACCTTGTTTGGATAAACTTGTGATTTTAAAAGTGTGGTTAGGTTAAAGCGCTAGACCGGTGAGCAAAGTAGCAAATTTGAATCGAGATGTAAACAGAAGTGGAGTCGACCCCTCGCCAAAACCGACCACAGGTGAGTCCACATTTATCTATCCAAGCAGACGCGACCTAGATATTCCGCTCAGTTTCATTTCTCTCCAGCGACTAGGTCAGGAATCGGAATGCTACGGAAGCCGAGAGGGGTCACAACAAACGCAAACGTCGCAATAAATACAAATGCGACGACACAAACGCAAATGCCGCGACACATTAAAAAGCCACAATGGAAGTGACCGCGGGACTCTATTTTAATGCAAACGCCGCAACAAATACAAACGCGACGACACAAACACAAATGCCGCGACACATTAAAAAGCCACAACACGTTATTTTAATAGATCCATGGCCACAACACATCAAAAAGCCACAACGGAAGTGACCACGGGACTCTATTTTCCGACGGGCCGATCAAGCGGCAAGTGAAGAAGAAGAACTACAACGTGAAACGAATAATGATAAAGTAACTTCTCCGTTCCTTTACTTTCCACGTTGTAGTTCTTCTTCTTTACTTGCCGCTTTATCGGTCCGTCGGAAAATAGAGTCCCGCGGTCACTTCCGTTGTGACTTTTTGATGCGTTGTGGCTCTTTAATGTGTTGTGGCTTTTTAATGTGTTGTGGCATTTGCGTTTGTGTTGTGGCGTTTGTATTTGTTGCAGCGTTTACATTAAAATAGAGTCCTGCGGTCATTTCCGTTGTGGCTTTTTTTTGTTTGTTGTGGCTTTTTGTTGTGTTGTCTAGGTCCCTTTTGTGGAAAAGCACAACGATAAACAAAGCGATCGAGATGGATGTAGACGAAGACAGACATTCTGTGTTGGCAACCATTCCCGAGATCGAGGATTTAACGCCGGAACAAAGAGAATGTTTGGTGAATTTTATCAAGGGGAAAGACGTTATTGTCCTTCTTCCTACGGGATTTGGAAAAAGCTTAATATACCAGTGCATTACATACGTCACGACCAAATAGCAGCGATTGGTTAAATGATAAAAAGTACTCACTTACCGTCGAGCGAACGAATTCTAACCCTGACTCATCAGACGGTTTCACTTCACAGAAACTGTCTGATGGTCAGGCTAAGATGATGAAGTCATGTCAAAACTATTAAATGCAAAACCTCCTTCAAAATAAGACGAGTTATCTCATGACAGACATACGCAACGCAACTGTCGACACAAACGAGCGACCCAACTGACTTTGTGCCTACCAGCCACTGTGTCCATGTGGAAAAGCCGGATGTAAACAAAAACAAAATTTTCTTGTTTTTTGATTGGTGTTATTCGAAATATCAAGGGGAAAGACGTTATTGTCCTTGATTTGGAACATTACATACGTCACGAAGAAAAGCAGCGATTGGTTAAATAAAAAGAGTACCTGCTTACCGTCGAGCGAACGAATCCTAATGCTGCGAGGTCAGACGGTTTCCACGAAGTGAAACCAAACTACCCCATGTTCTTGACGAATCATTCTAGTTCAATGATTAATCAAACTGGGACATGTCGAATTCGCTTTCAAACGATTCAACCCTAAACGATTCTTCGCTATCATAAAAGTACAACACTAACCACAATCACCAGCTGTGTTAGTAAACTTGAAACAGATTTGAGATTTGAGCGTTGTCTCTCAAACCGAAAACACTCTTTTCCACCTTGCGATGCCATGTGGTAATACAGGAAGTGCTCCATTGTGTTTTTAGACTCCACACATTTTCATGAAGCTAAATTATTCCCTGATTATGGTAAAGATGGACTGGCTTGGGTTGTGTTGTGTTTTAGTTTTTCCTCGAGTGACCCACAAAAGAGAGAGCCACTGTCTGTGTGAATGTTCATATACAGTAACTAGAATCATTTGGATAACTTCACTCCTAGACTTTCCAATCTTGGTTGTTCTAAAAAAGGGTGAGGAATTTTCAAAATAAACTTGGACACCCCCAGTCTGGAGCAGTTGGTAATAATAAAATTGTGAAACGAGTGCGTGATTAAGAAAAATTGTTGGACTCGGCCCATTCAAGACGAACATGTGAGTCAGTATAGTCCCGTTTACTTTGAGTTATGGTTGTTTTTAAGCAGCTTTTTCTATATTTGATCTAAACAAATGACTTAGATTTTAGATTTTGAAAAACTTTGATCCACAAGGGAAATTATTTGGACACAGCAGCTCGCAAATTACAATATAAAAAGACAATTCATGCCTCTCTTTACTGTTGGAACGTATCAAATTGGGCAAAAATAGGGACATTTCTTGTATAAAACTGAGACAAATCAGTGGTTTTGGATAAATCTGCTGGGACAGAGGACACAGGGCTCAGAACTGGGACTGTCCAGAGTAAATAAGGATGTCTTATCACCCTATTTTAAAGGTAAAACGTAGCTCTTAACTTGAAAACTAAAAAAACAAGACTCATGTTGTTGTGTTATTATTATTATTTCATTATTTGTTTATTTATTTCATTCATACACACAAGAAATTAATGAAAAGGAGTAGTAAGAAGAGTAATCTTATGTTATCTGCCCTGTTTTCCCTTTTCCAGACAACACATCAACACTGATAGTCACTTTAAAACATTTCAAATCAGTCCGTTTCCGTTCACTCGCGATAAATCACAACGATTGCAAACAGAAATCTTCCCTATTACGCACGGACAACTTTTTCACGGTTACATAATCTGTATCCACGCAGCGACTGAGGATGGGAGAAGTGTAAAAAGTAGGTCTTGTTGTTGTCAGAGTTGCATCCCGCGGCGTGATACTGGCTCTGGCGGAGTGTGAAGCGGCCCCGCGACTCACTGACGCCAGCCCCAACACAACCGAGACGCACACTGAAGAACACACAGGAACAGCGGCGCACTCAAAGAAAAGGTACGGGCAACTTTAAAACTTACGTATCGTGCACAATACCAACTTTACGCACGCGTTTTTTACCCTCCTCGCACCCGCTTTAAAGTTGTAAAAGTACGTGATTGCAGCTTTGCAGTCGGACGCTCCACTGTTGCTGAAACTTTTTTCTCCTTGTACAAGAGTTGGAGCTTACAGTAACGATCGTTTCTTCGCTTCGTGGAGTTTTGCGCGAATATTTCACGCGTGCATTCCTTCGCAGATTGAGCACAACTACCTTCGAGCTCATTTGTAATCATAATTTCGTGCTGCTTCTCGCGGATACGTTCACGTCTGACACTGAAGTAACTTGAATGGGGCAGAAGTGGGCGTCAAAACTGTGCGTAATTTTGCGTAAAAGTCTTTTTTGGAGGGAATGTTCGCCTCTGTGTCTTATCGTGTTAACAACAATGTGACTTCTTATAACTTAATTAGAAAGCAACAGGGTGTGCAAGCGCAAGTGGCCTCGTGGATTAAAAAGTGAACTTAATCTTTGTCTGGATAATTGCGCGTGCACAAGAGATGGCCTACAGCACGCTAATTACGCTCGTCGAAGTTTTATCTGTGCGTAATGAGCGGCGTGCCGTAATTGCTTAATTGGGTTGTCATAGCTACGCCGTTGGAGTTGCTTGAACGTGATGTGTGCGCGATCGTGCGTTTCGTGTTGAGTGGATGTCGAGGTATGGTGAGTGAGAGACGTACAGCAGCACCACAGCGCTGATCTCCTGTCCCTATCGAGGATGACATATCAGATAACCCACAGGACAGGAATTTGCCCTTGTCCGTGATTTTCCTCGAGTTTGAGACGTATTTAAAGGTCCTACATTGCGTAAAAATCGATTCCTGTGAGCCTTAAGTCATGTTATAATGTTGGTTCATCAGAAACGTGCCTGGAGATGTGTTTTGTTTTGTTCATATGTTTGAGAAATCCTTTATTTTCAATCTGTTTCAGTCTTTTCCACCTTGTGATTGTTCCGAGTTAACAGCTTCCTTTTAGCTCTAATTTCTGTAAAGATCGGCAATTCCAGAGCTGAAATCAATCCAGTTTTTTCTACTAAAGGTGTATGGAGTTTAAAAACACAGTGGAGCACTTGCTGTTTCGCTCAAGCTGGAACAGTTTTCCGTTTGAGAGAAGAACTGAGCCTAAACATGCAGGATTTGTGCATTAAACATGTGCTGATGAAACAAAAACACAACTCCAGGTACGTTTTGGATGAGGAAACATTTTAACAGTGTAACACAGTTCCTTTATAATTTCTAGTAAGATGCCGCTTTATTTCTAGAACCTTCTGTTGCTATGTATTTGCCCTTGTCCGTGATTTTCCTCGAGTTTGGGACGTATTTAAAGATCCTACATTGTGTAAAAATCGACTCCTGTGAGCTTTTAGTCATGTTGTAATGATAGTTCATCAGAAATGTACCCGGAGATGTGTTTAGTTTCATTCAGACGTTCGAGAAATCCTTCATTTTCAATCTGTCTACATCTCAAAATGCTCTTTTCCACCTTGTGACGTCATGAATCGGTCATGTCCGAGTTAAGAGCTTCCTTTTAGCTTTAATTTCGGTAAAGGTCGGCAATTCCAGGGCCGAAATTAATCCAGTTTTTTCTACTAAAGGTGTATGGAGTTTAAAAACACAGTGGAGCACTTGCTATTTTGCTCATGACATCACAAATTGGAGTATTTTCTGTTTGAGAGAAGAACTCTAAAGCCTAAACATGCCAGATCTGTTCTCTCTGTTGCTATTTATTTGCCCTTGTCCATGATTTTCCTCGAGTTTGAGACGTATTAAAGGTCCGACATTGCTTAAACTCCTGTGAGCTTTTAGACATGCTGTAATGTTAGTTCATCAGAAACGTCTTCAGAAACGTACCTAGAGATGTGTTTTGTTTCATTCACACGTTTGAGAAATCCTTTATTATTAGTCTTGGCTACATCTCCAAAGCTCAGAATGCTCTTTTCCACCTTGTGATGTCATGAATTGGTTGTTTCCGAGTTAACAGCTTCCTTTTAGCTTCAATTCGGTAAAGACTGCCAATTCCATGGCTAAAATTAACAAACAAAACACAACTCAAAATAGGTTTTTGATGAGGAAACAACATTTTAACAGCGTAATACAGTCCCTTTAAAATTTCTAGTAAGACGCCGCTTTATTTCTAGAACCTTCTGTTGCTATTTATTTGCCCTTCACACATTTGAGAAATCCTTTATTTTCAGAGTTTCTACATCTCAAAATGCTCTTTTCCATCTTGTGATGTCATGAATTGGTTGTTTCCGAGTCAACAGCTTCCTTTTAGCTTTAATCTGGTGAAAATCGGCAATTCCACGGCTGAAATGAATCAAATTTGTTCTACTAAAGGTGTATGGAGTTTAAAAACACAGTGGAGCACTTGCTGTTTCGCTCGAGCTTGGAACAGTTTTCCGTTTGAGAGAAGAACTGAGCCTAAACATGCAGGATTTGCGCGTTAAAACGTGTGCTGATGAAACAAAAACACAACTCAAAATACGTATTTGGCGAGGAAACAAGATTTTAACAGCGTAACCCAGCCCCTTTAAAATTTCTAGTAAGACGCCGCACTATTTCTAGAACCTTCTGTTGCTATTTATTTTTACAGCAAATGTGGAAGTTATCGTAGGCCTAACTGTATGAGCCAGACGAAAAGCACTTGGAGTAAATATAGGTTAGAGGCATTCCTATAGCCTCTGTATCCAGTCACAACAGTAGTGACCGCAGTGTGTTTGTGTCTCTCTGTGTGTGTGTGTGTGTGTGTGCGTCCAGGGACAACATATGTCGGGGTGAGGTGTCCACGCTAACACAACACTAACCCAAAGCCGAGTGCCGAGCGTGGTTGAGATAGCTGCAGGGACCCCATGTGTTCTCTGGTTATGTCTACAGAGCATATGTACCACCGAGCCCGCTCCACTGAAAGCTGCGAGGAGGCGGATTCTTACCGTGTTTTGTCTAGAATTTTTAAGATTTGGATTGATTTTTGTCAGAAGGGTTTAAAGGTTGTATGGAGGATTTTTTTTTCAGTTTCAAATTGTCAGTGAAAGTTTAAAATACCATTACAGAGACGCAGCAGCTTTGTAATTATGATGACTAAAAAAAAAAAGAACGAAAATCTATCAACTGTGGACGTGTTGAGGCCAGATAAACATCAGCCAATAGAAAACCAGGCTCCCTCATTTTCTATTGGCTGTTAGGTTGTCAATCAAACTCCCTGCGTTTCTAGTGTAACTGACTCTTTGGCGCACGGGATTATGTGGTTTTTGCAGCGGTTCTTAGAGGCTTTTTTTAAAACTGTCGCTTCCTCGCATTTCGCACAAAGTTTGTCGGGACGGCGGACGAGAATCCACGACCGGTTCGCCGCAAAAGAAAGTCCGTTTTTGAGGTCGCTGAAAGAAGAAGAGAAGAGGAAAAGGAGCGAAGACAAACTGAGGTGATTCTTGGAGATCTCGTCCAGCGATGGCGCGACCGAAGCAGACGAAGCGTCTAAAAACTGACGCGTCGGTCGCTGAATTACTTCTAGACAGGAAACTTGAACAGTAATTCTGAATGCGCACAAGGACTGTCGCTGTATTTCTCTTCCCTTAAAAAAATCCTCTGTACAACCTTTAATTGTTGTGTTTAATAATAATAATAATAATGGTGCGTTTTATTTCTGGACACGCAAGGACGCCGTACAAACAACAATTAAGACGCGTAATTAAAAACAATCAAACAATACAGGACAGAAATTGCAGATATGATACATACCTCGATACAGTGTGCTTTCGATTTTATATATTTCAAATCGATTCAGTACGGTTCAATAAAACATAATTTCTAAATCATGGCTGTGGTACTAAAAGTCTTTGTTAAATCACTTCTTGTGCAAAGTTAATATGAAACACAAACGTTTTAATCATCAAAACAGTGAAAATGTCAAATGTGTCGAATCCGTGTGTCATTCGTTCATTTGTTTTTCAAAATAAAACCAAAAATAAGAAAACGAAAGAACAACTAATGTCTTCGTTATTTATCTCCAAAACCAAAATGAAAAAAATAGATAATGATTCATTTTTTCAGTTTTCGATTTTGTGTTTAAATGAAGTCCTGTTTCTGGACTTAAACTGCGATGCCGGACTTTTGCTCCGCATACGGACTGAACCAGGACTGAGGCTGGGACTGAACCTGAGACCGGGACCAGACCGGGACTGACACCAGGATCCTGGTTCAGTCCTCGTTTAGACCTGGTTTAGTCCTGGTTCAGTCCTGGTTCAGTCCTGGTTTCAGTCCTGGTTTAGTCCTGGTTTAGTCCTAGTGTAGTCCTGTTTTAGTTCTGGGATCAGTCCTGGTTCAGTCCTAGTCCTGGTCCCAGTCTCAGTCCCAGTGTCAGTCCTGGTCTGGTCCCAGTTTGATCCCAGTCTCAGTCCTGGTTCAGTCCTGGTTCAGTCCGTATGCAGCGCAATTTTTTTTTGCATTTTGGTTTTGAAGATAAACAATGAAGAAATTTATTTATTTTTTTCTTATTTTTGGTTTTATTTTGACAAATGAATAAACAAATGTTACACAGATTGTGTCGCATAAACAAGTTTCCTTCCTCTAAACAAACAACAAAACTGTAGCTCTGTAACAAAATAATTTAGTAAAATATAACAAAAAATACTCTTATATCAATACAGTTTCCAACGATATTGATACTGTATCATCACATTAAACGATACGATATATTGATATTTCGATATTTTTGCACACGTAATCAGGTTGTTAATGTTGAAGGCGAATTTAAATAAGTGTTTTGAGGGGAATCTGCTGGAAAGTCCTCATGAATTGTACCCTTTATTAAAGTTAGTTAATCTTAAAAAAAACAAACAAAAAAACATTGTATTGTATTAATTAGACAAGCAAATTACAATATATCTCAACACAAAACAAAATGATGTGGTCTTAAACACGCACAAATATAGTAAATACAGTTTGTCAAATTACTCCTCAGGAATAATCCAACACTGGAAACTCTTGTGTTCTCAATAAATGTGCCACAACTAATTCAGAATTTATCTTACAGAATTTGTTCAAGTTCTTCTGAATGATTTTTTAAACAAATTCTGTATCTTTTTAAGTTTCTTGCGTTGCGCTGCTTACAAATTACGTTCATGGCGGGTAAGGAAATAATTAATATTTCGTCTCAAATCAACAGTTACAGATGCTATAGGACATGGGAGCAAGAATAAATGATTAATAAAAATACGATTTCATAGTAAACGTCAGCGAGCAAATGAGGATTATATTGATATTACAAACTGAAAAAATGTGTGCTGCTTCAGGAAAATCGGTAAAATGACATAAACAAGGCCCGACGTTTGGTCTCGCTTTGTTCACATTTCATTTTATTATGACATAGAAGCTGATTTTCTAACTCAGTACTTCACAGACGAAAGGCCGGAGAGAAGGGGACATTCGAGCTGGGACTTTCAAGCTTTCAAGAGCCTGTATTCGTTTTGAGTCTGGATTTTGAATGTTGGGAGTGAATCAAAATTACGGATTTACGGATTATTTACAGTTTGTGACGATTGTGGAACCAGATTAGAGTCATATTAGGAAAAAAGACGGAATTGATGAATAAAAAATCTGCTCAAACTACTTCGAATGGATAAAATTATAGAAATAAAAAGGCAAAACGTAATTGTCAGTGCTAGAAAAATGTGCCAGTTATGAAGAAATAGCGTTGTTGGAGTTCTGCGCTGGATGAAAACTTACAAAAACAGGTGCTTATTGGAAAAACTTGGATTCATTTAGAGGTGAAAAAAGGATGGCAAACGCGCTCTGATTTTCAGAGTATTTATTAATCGTCACGCAACAATAGAAAAAAAAAAAAGTTATCATCTGCGCAAACTGTTTGGAGCGAATACAGTTATAGAAAATAATAAATTTTCATAATTGTCGATCTGAGATAAAACATGGCAATAATAATGTAACTATTTTGACATAAGAGTAGAGCTGAAATATTGGGATGTGCAAAGCCGTACACGTCAAAAATCTGTTACTAGTTTGTAAAATACGCTTTGAATTTGGAAATGTTGTAACACTATGTTTTAAAATATGAGTTAACGTACTTATAACGTCATTAAGAGACTGAAAAGTATTTTGTTAATAATATTTGCCGTTAATTTACACTTAAAAAATGCAGACACTGGAAAAAGAAATGTTCAGGAACTGGTGTAGAAAAAGAGGAATCGTTATGTTACTGATATCGAAAAAAAATGTAATGTAAAATGAAAAAAATGTACAGTACCCAGCTATTAAAATCTCTTTCTTATCTTTATGTATGACTGTTTTTAATGCCTATATTAAATCTCTGTATGTCTGACGTATTGCAGCTGGGAAACAGAATGTCCTTTGGGATTAATAAAAACTATATATGGTTTGGCCGATATATCAGGTCGATATTTGCACTTTTTTTGCAAATTGTGTATCAGCCATAACTCTCCACCACATTCTGATAGTTTGTTTTGGCCGAACTGCTGCCAAAAAGTCCACAAATGTTTATTTGAACACAACACAAGTGTGAAAAGATAACTGCATTTAATGTGACTACGCTGCTCGAATGCAGGTTTGTACTGAAACAGGTTTGTGAATGAGTTTGGAGTAAAATGAAATTACAGAATTTGGAGAGAAAGAATCAATATCGGACCAAAAATATCGGCAGAGCTTACGGGTCATCAGTTTCTCTGGTCTCTAATTAATATAGTTTACATCGGCCATGAAAAAAAAAAAATGTATTGGTCGATCTCTATAATCTATCTATAATAATAATTAAGAATGTAACAATAACCGAAATATCGTGATATCGTATCGTCAAAGTTCCCACAATAATATCGTGGACCATCACAATATATCAAATTACAAGTCTCTTTGCTTAAATTAAGAGTTATGGTGCAGCAATTGTCAAAAAAAGACAGAGGAACCACATAGACCATGATCCTTTGCTCTGTTTCAGTGCAGACTAGAAGAAGAAATAATAGTTCTGACCACTTTTAAGTCTTATTTCTTTGGATTAAGTCTTGTCAAGACATATTAAGAGGAAAAAGTTGCATATTAACAGAGTAGCCTCCACAAAATATCACAATAAATATCGTACGTCTTGAAAATTTTGCGTAAATATTGTAAGAGATTTGTTTGTTTACATCCTTAATCATGAGGCTCCCTACCATATTTTCCTATGATATTGCAGTAAATATTGTACCGTGAGGTTCATAACGTGACGATATCGCATCGTGACACTTGGATATCGTTACACCCCTAACAATAATAATATATCGTATCGTTTCATATGATGATAGAGTATCGATATCTTGGGCTGCTGAATCGATATATTGCCAAGAAACTAAATTATTTTGTTACAGAGCTACAGTTTTGTTGCTTGTTTAGAGAAAGGAAACTCATTTATGCGACACATTTGACATTTTCACTGTTTTGATGATTAAGATGTTTGTGTTTCATATGAACTTCACACAAGAAGTGGTTTAACAAAGACTTTTAGTATCACAGCCATGATTTAGCCTTTATTTTTTATTCAAACGTATCGAATCGAAAGCTCAGTATCGAGACATGTATCGTATCGTGGCCTTTGTATTGAGGTATGTATCGTATCTGCAACTTCTTAATGATACCCAACCCTAATAATAATAATTATAATAATAATAATCTTTATTTTGAGCTGTGTCACGGCAGAACAAACAGATGAACGCCATCTGTACTATTGGAGTCTAATATTGATTCATACAAATAAAAGATTAATGCTCGAAATGGAGGATATTTTTAACCCTCTCCAGTGTCAGAAAATGAAATAAAGAAAAGCCATTCATCCATCCATCCATCTATCTGTCGAGTTGTGTCCACTCTGTATCTCTTCACACAGACACCAGGGCTCTTTTGGAACAGGCTCCGTGTGTTTTATTTATTTATTTATTTATTTTTTATGGCTGCTTTCGAGGCTCAAATTGCTGCATATTTATGTGTTTATAATTGCGCCAAAGCATAAGCCGCCTCCTCGTAGCATCACCATCGAGTCCGTAATGAGACCTGAAGGCACTTAATCCAGAGACCAGCGATTCTCCCAAACATTCTGCTGTCCGTCTCCCTCCCTCCGTCCCTCCCTCCGTTCGCATTTGTCTTTCTAGTTATCTATAACTCTCTCTCTCTCTTCCTGCACTCGTCTGTTTATAGCCATTGAGCGGGGGCTAATGGAGGCCCCATCCAGGACCCTGCTGATAAATAATGTAGGTTCTTTATAATGCTGGCTCCCCGGGGAGGGTCCAGAAAGCATTATTACTGTCTCCTCATCCTCTTCAGCCCGAGCCTAAATTGATTAACAGACACTGGTGCAAAATGATCTGCAGGACTAGTGTAGCGGCTAACAGCTCGCACCAGGTGGGTCAAACCGGGGAGGCCCGAGAGTGTCCCATTAGCTTCACTAACTGTCCGCCGGGCTAAAGGATGGCCATCAGGAGCTACCGCTAACGCAATAGCCAGGGTCGTATCCTCGCGCCGCGCTGTGGGGAATGTCAGAGAGGCTTTTATGGGGCTGTTGTGTAAATGATGGTGTGTGTTTGAGCTTTTATGGAGGAGGAGAGAGGAGAGAGAGGAGAGAGGAGAGAGAGGAGAGAGGGGGCCAACTCCATCCCAGACATGACTCTTCATTTAGTCTGTGTCACTTAAGATGACCGCACAGTTATCTATCTGACTGGGCTCTGAGCTACTGCTGCTACTATACTGACATTTTTTTTTTCAAACTTGATTTCAATACTAAGGAATAGACACTCAATCATACTGATTCTGATACTAAGATAATAAAAAACACACTTTATTTTGACAGTACAATCAGATTTTTCAACATTAAATCTTAAAAAGTTGAAGGGAGTCTCCTAGGGATATAACAGTAATCGAAATATCTAGGGGTGTGCAAAAATATCGGAATATCGCTATATCGTATCATTTAATGTGATGATACAGTATCGATATCGTGGGCTACTGTATCGATATATCACCAAGAGTATTTTTAGGTGTGTTTTACTAAATTATTTTGTTACAGAGCTACAGTTTTGCTGCTTGTGGAGTGAAAGGAAACTCATTTATTCAACACATTTAATATTTTTACTGTTTTTATGATTAAAATTTATGTTTTTCATTTTAACTTTGCACAAGAAGTGGTTTAACAAATACTTTTAGTATCACAGCCATGATTTAGCCTTTATTTTTTACTGAACCGTATCAAATCGATTTGAAATATATCATATCGAATCGAAAGTGCACTGTATCGAGGTATGTATCGTATCGTGGCCTGTGTATCGAGGTATGTATCATATCGGCAACTTCTTAATGATACCCAGCCCTAAAAAAATCGTGATATCATATCGTCAAAGTTCTCACAATAATATCATGGACCATCACAATATATCGAATTACAAGTCTCTTTGCTTGAGTTAAGAGTTATGGTGCAGCAATAGCTAAAAAAAAGACAGAGAACTACATAGACCATGATCCTTTGCTCCATTTCAGTGCAGATTACAAGAAGAAATAGCACTTTAAGCACTTTTAGTTCTTTGGATTAAGTCTTGTCAAGACATTTTAAAAGGAAAAAGCATATTCACAGTGGTTTTAGCTCCACAAAATATCGCAATAAATATCGTAACGTGAGATGTATATCGTGAAAATATTGTACCACGTTAGACCGTTACATCCACCAGTTACCTGTGAGGAAGTTTCTGAGACAAGTGATGGCACTGCCGTTACAAACTGCCATCTGACCACATACAGAACCTGGGGGACTTTCCATCCAGGAGGACTTTCCAGCTGATTTTCACTACATCCCTCCATCCAACTCGAACAGAGCCCCACTGAGGCGCTCACTTTATCTCCTGTTTTCATTAAATCGTAGTACTTTTTTAATATTACCATTAAATCTGTGTAATCCCTCAGTGGTCCAAGTACTTTCCATAGTGGTCCATGTGCGTATACTAGTCTATGTGCTCTTATACTTGCTCAAGATCAGTCCAAAACCTTTCAGGAAAAGTTCATTTCTGTCTCGTAAACATGATTTTTTTTTAGTATTGATATTTGCTCAAATGAGTATCTACTTTTGATACTAGTTTAAGTGTTGATTAGTATCTGATTCTTTTGATTCCATTGACAACTCTACACTGAGCACATGTTAAAAAGTGTGGGTTGTCAGATAGAATAGAGAAACAGTGCTTCTATCAGCCATATGTTCAGTTTAAGTGGATGAAACACATGGATGTCTGGATCATATTTAGGCAGTTTTTTAAAAGAACTGTACAGCTATTTTTGATCAGTTTTATGACAAAGGCAGCGTTCACATTTACACACACACTATATCGGTGTTGGGAGTGAATTAAACCTGGACTAGACTAAACCAGGACCAAAGCAAGTCTACATCAGGGACTAACCAGGATCAAACCCAGTAAAATGTGAACATATGTAGCCTAAAGAGAAGACTGAGTACCATCTGGTTAGTAGAATGTGGGATTTATACTGACAAATAATAAAATGAATCTATAATTTTAGGGATTAGCAGGACATTCTCTGGAGTCTTGACCACGACCTGTGACACTAACACTGCAATACAATTTTTTTCTTCCTTCACTAGGGCTGAGTATCATTAAGAAGTTGTCAATACGATACATACCTCGATACATAGGCCACGGTAAAATACATATCTCGATACAATGCGCTTTCGATTCGATTCGATGTATTTCAAAGCGATTCGGTTCAATAAAAATAAAGGCTAAATCATGGCTGTGATACTAAAAGTCTTTGTTAAACCACTTCCTGTGCAAAGTGAATATAAAACACACTCATATTACTCATCAAAACAGGGCATATGTCAAATGTGTTGCACAAACGAGTTTCCTTCCTCTAAACCAGATATATTAAACTCAGGCCCAGGGGCCAAATTTGGCCCGTGATATAATCATATTTGGCCCACGAGATCATATCAGATATGTATTAGAGCTGACCCTCTGTTACAGATAGGCTATAGAGACATTATTCACATAAATTTTGTTATTATTTTATATACTGCTTGTTCTGGATTCAATGTTTAAGCAAAACTGTTATTAATCATTTAATAAATAAGAAAAGCTTTTACATTACATATCTCAAAAGAAGAGAAAACATGCACATGTTGTTGGAATTTTTCAATAAATATTTAGTTTGGCCCACGACTTAGTCCCAGTTTTTAATTTTGGCCTCTGTGAATTTGAGTTTGACACGTCTGCTCTAAACAAACAACACAACTGTACATACCAAAAAATACTCTTGGTGATATATCGATACAGCAGCCCACGATATCGATACTGTATCATCACATTAAGCGACACGATATGTCGATATTTCTATATTTTTGCACACCCCTGTCCTTGACGCTCTTTGAATAAGCTTAAAATGTGATATTATTCCAAATCAAAAAACATGCCTGGGGAGGTTTCAGATGTCATCCATGCATGTTTGAGTAATTTAGCAATCTAACCTGGGCCCTATTCAAACCCTTCTTCTTATGGTTAACTGTTAAGATTCTGTACACGGCTCCGCCCACAAGCCTACGTCCTCCACACCCCCGCGTGACAATTCTCCATAAATACACAAAAACGTGATACAAAACTGTGCACAACAACTTGACAGCCCTGATGGGATGTGATGCAATAGTTTCATTGTGTTGTAATAGCGCTCTGAAGGAGGGAGTGGCTTAGCATGGGGAGCAAAGGGAAGGAAGACTCAAAAGCGAAAGTAGATACATTTTTGGCAGAGACAGCATTTTCAAAACAATAAAAGAGAACACGTTGATCTAAATATGTTACGTGTTTGCAGTTAATACCCCATAGAAGTAAAATACACCTTCTTTGATTAACTAGTGAGAAAATGTAATGACTTTTTAGCGATATTTCTGAATAACTTTGGTCTTGTCAATCTGATTGTAACTCCCAAAAACCCAATTCCACCAAACTGTCACTCAGAAAAGCTTGTTTATATCAGTGGAACATTGTAGTCTATACATAGGTATAGAACAGGGAGGCCCATTGGCGCCTTCGTATTTTGTCTGCCCCCAAGGAAAATCCAAACTTGCATTGTCCAAAGAAGCAACACAAAGCCATATCAGGCTCTTGAATACGCATGTGGTCAGATATTTGAGCTTGAGTTAAAAATATGCTCACATTTAGTCCACGCAGCTCTCGCCCGGTGACAGTGAAGAATTGGGAGCTCCAGATGTTACCGGGCCGAACCTTGTCGATTTTTCCATCTGAAATAGATTACTGGTCTTTGTACAGCCAGTCCTGAGTGTAGGCTGCTGATAGAGCAAAGTGGTTGGAAGGGGATCAAAAAGACTAGATGGGGCTTTTGTCTTTTGATTTGCATTGTGTTGAGTTTGTATTGTTCTTTTGCGCAGTTATGGTTCCAATAGAAAATGGCCCCACAAAGCTGCACAACAAAGACACAGCTAAAAAACACAACAAAGAGGAGACGACAAACTATGCGAGTTTCACTGAAATCGAGGTTTTATTCCATGTATCAAACGCACATGCTTTGACCAGCTGTTTTTCATGTTTTATCATGACTTTTGTTCATACCAATGGGAAAAAACAGATATAAAATGATAAAACTCAACATAATATTTATATTTTTTATGCACTGTGGAGATGATTTTGCTTTGCCTGGAATGTTCCATGGCATGGCATTAAAAATATTAGACATAAACATCAGTATTTTTTCATTACGGGTGTTTCTATTGCTCAAAAATACAACAATTCCTTCTGTGAATAGGGGCGACTCTCCATAGATGTGAACTGTAATGTAGCGTAGTGCTGTGACCTGCTCGTCTCCCTCGTGATACATGAGTTTAATCTTGACCCCGACCGATATATCGGTTGGCCGAAATGGGCACTTGGAGACATATCGGCCTAAATCTTACCAATATGAGCCGATACTCCACATCGACAAGTTATACCTCGTTATAAAGCTTAGACTCTCTATATTATATAGTTTAATCCAATTTACAGACAGACAAATGTCCAAATATGTGGCACCACAGCAGTATTTTTATTAAATTGTAATTTATCTGCATCTGTGATTAGGCCTGTAATGATAACAGATTTTGCTGGAAGATTAATTGACCAAGAATTTATTGCGATAAACGATAATATTGACATTTTGAGACCAATTTCAGCTAATATAATGACCACGGAATAAAAATGCAAACATAGGCTTTCAAAGATCAATAAACTTTACTTTCTAAAGAACATTTAACGAAAGAAAGAAACCAAAAACAATAGGCTTAATTAAAACAGACTTGTTAACACAGGACTAGCCTAATGTAGTCTGGCTCACAGCAGGGACTTGTTAACAAAAATGCATTTGAATAAACCATTGTTGAACCAAATACAACCAAAGCAATAAATAAAAATAATTATTAACTCTCTGTAACAAAATTGCCCTTAGAACTGATTTTAGTCACTGACTTACATTGGTATATTGTGTCTCGTCTCTCTGTGGCTGCTGCTGTGAGACTCGTTGTTTTGGTCTTGAGGTGTTCGTATTAACCTGCGACACAGGATGTTATTTCGCTATGAGGGAGCCACTGTCCTGTCTGGTGTCGTGTCGGTGTCTTGTGGGATTTCAGTGGATTTCAGGTTCTCCCGGGGGCTAGGCTAGTTGTGTCGCTCAGGTTTGGGTTTATATCGGCTGCTGGGGTTTGCGACATTTCTTCTCGTCGTTTGCGTTTCGCTCGCTGCATTTGACGCATGTGGCTGTTGAGACGTGTCCCGCTCACCAGTGTTGATTTGGCATCGTGACTTGTTTTGGCACATGGCGATGAACTGTTTTGTCACTCTGACAGCGGCGCTTGTGTTGTGGCTTCATGTTTAGCCGCACAGACAGCGGCGCTTTCTGCACTCAGACGACGCGCGCATCCGCTGTGTTGATAAACACAGTGCACACTGGTTCAAGCGTCATTACACTTGTTCAGCGAGAGGAGTCAGCGAGCGATAGATGCTTCTAACATCCAGTCTCTTTGAAAGCGAGAGAGCGAGTGAGGAAAACAAGCATGCAAATTGAATTTATCGCAGCCAGAAAAGTGATTGACCTTGTTAAAATTTATTTTACGATTAATTGATTTATTGATTATCGTTACAGGCCTATCTGTGACCCTGTACTGCCCCTGAACGCACCCCAGACTCACGTGTGCTTGTTTACACATGCAGCTGCTGGATTATATTATTTTTACACACAATCATTTTGAGTCAGGATTGAAAGGACACTTTTTTGTGAAGACTTGTGACCAGTTTGAGCACTGAGTGTTGCAAATGTGTTGGTTTTGAAGCTACTTTTGGTTTTACTCATTGGTTAGCTCTTAGCTGCTGTAGCTCCCTCACATAAACAGCCTGTTTTCTTACATTGGCCTAGTGCAGTGGTGTCCAAACTTTTTTCATCAAGTGCCACAGATCTAAACACAGACAAAGCAGAGGGCCGATCATGGCCATAGACTGGTGCTCAATACAGTGAATAATTGAAATATGTGCATGTTTATCACATTAGAATGAGTCATCAGTCCTTTATTCATCCTAAGATCCTTAAAAGCACTCACTAAATATTCAATATTGGCTTCATGAAGGTAGATTTTCAAAAAACTTGCAATAAAAAGTTAATTTTTCATTGTTGCAAGGTAAATTGGGCCAATTCTCCTGGAAGCCTGAGGGCCAAGAAAAGTTTTCTGAGGGCCGCATTTGGCTCATGGGCCATAGTTTGGACCTGCCTGGTCTAGTGTAAAGAGAATATAGTGGCTGGACACTAGGGGTGTGCAAAAATATCAAAATATCGATATATTGTATCATTAATTGTGATGATACAGTATCGATATCATGGGCTGCTGTATCGATATATCACCAAGATTGATTTGGTATATTTTACTAAATTATTTTGTTACAGCTACAGTTTTGTTATATGTTTAGAGGAAAGAAACTCTTTTATGCGACACATTTGACATTTTCACTGTTTTGATGATTAAAATGGGCGATTCTCACATTAACTTTGCACAGGAAGTGGTTTAACAAAGACTTTTAGTATCACAGTCATGATTTAGCCTTTATTTTTATTGAATAGAAAGTGCACTGTATCGAGATATGTATCATATCAGCACCTTCTTAATGTTGGTTCCTGGTCTCTCATTTTATAAAATATATTTCCCCCAAAATTGCAGCTTATAGTCCAGTGCGATGGTGTATGTTTTTTTTCTTCATCATTACGTATTTTTTGGCTGGTGCGACTTATACTCCGGAGGGATTTATAGTCCAGAAAATGCGGTATTTAATGTCTTCCTTATATAAAATAGAAAGTAGTAATAAAAATAAAGAAAACAAAAAATGAATGAGAGGGAGTGTCCAAACCTTTGACTGGTAGTAGTTTTTACTCTTACAAAACTATTCTTGAACTGTCCCAGTAGCAACAGCAAAGAAACCGCAATCAAAATCCATTTGGTTCGCCTTTTGTTTACGCGAATAGAAACAAAACAGACTCCGGCGTACAGTCAGATCTTTCTCAATGGAAAATACTCGATTTGCTCATTTGTTATGGCAATAGTTGGACCCACGCCCATGACATCTCTGCCCTCCCCTCCTCGACTTTTTCCACAAATCCTGGTTCCACCCTGCACCTGTACAGAACTGTGCCACGCTCAGCAGAAAGGAAATGAGTCTGCTGCCCTGTTAACCATCCCAAACCTACAGTGCACTTCCTGTCCATAGGCGCAGTATAGAATGTATAGGATGGCTTTGATGAGTGATATGTGCTCTGATATCTGCCCCCCGTCTCCTCCCATATTCCCTTTCCGCTGTGTGCTGCTGTTGTCATGATACTAACATTTCAAACAGGATTTCTGCTCAAAGGAAAACGTTTGATACTGATGATTTTATTCCGGCTTTAAAGCTGCATTGTGTGACTTTTGTGGTGGAGGGTCCATCAAAAGCTTTTTTTTTTCCCCATGTAGATGTTATTGTTTTGTCTGGAACGTTTCACACTAAAGCTGCTCGATCATGAAATTATTATTTTGGTCACAATTATTTTTTAGTAACACAATGCATTTATTCTGCTTTTCTCTATCTCAAAAAACACTTTGTTATTGATAATTTAGTTTCAAATTGAAAATAAATCTGTGCCTTAGAGCAGTTTGTGATGTATAAAACCTAAAATGAATTTAAAAATATACTTTGAACATGAAATAAGGCATAGAAAAGCATAAATGTATCCAAAATAAAATATGTATCCAGCTGATCTACAATCTCTATAGTTAAAAAAATAAAATAAATATTTATATAAAAAATATTCCAGAACAAACTTTGTTAAGCTTTATCGTTTCAACTCGATTATATGAGTTTGGAGATCGTTTGACACACAACTTGAAATCACAATCAAAATTCAATTAATTGCACGGCCTTATTTAATTTATTTCATTTTAAATCTTTCTATCTTCATGGAGACCAAACCAGACCAATTTACAGGTCAGATCTGTGGAGAGGCGACTCCGCTCACAGTCAGAATGCCTGTTTTTCTAGGTATTTTTGAGCAATAAAACCACCTGTAATCGAATAAATGTAAAGTAGAGCTGTTTAATGTCTAGGAGTGTGCAAAAATATTAAAATATTGATATATATTTTTCATTTAATACGCTGATACAATATCAATATCATGGGAGGCTGTATCGATATATATCGTCAAGAGTAGAGCTGGGTATCATTAAGAAGTTGCCGATACGATACATATCTCGATACAGTGAGCTTTTGATTTGATACGCTATATTTCAAATTGATTCAATACACTTCAGTAAAAAATAAAGGCAAAATCATAACTATGATACTAAAAGTCTTTGTTAAACCACTTTTTGTGCAAAGTTCATATGAAACACAAACATTTTAATCATAAAAACAGTGAAAATGTCAAATGTGTCGAATTAACAAGTTTCTTTTCACTAAACAAGCAACAGAAGTGTAGCGCTGTAACAAAATAATTTAGTAAAATATACCAAAAAATACTCTTGACAATATATTGATACAGCAGCCCACGATATCGATACTGTATCATCACATTAAACTATACAATATATATCTATATTTTGACATTTTTGCACTCCCCTAGTCAAGAGCATTTTTAGGTATATTTTACTAAATTATTTTGTGTAAGAGCTGCAGTTGTGTTGACATTTTCACTGTTTTGAGTAAAATGGGTTTTAATACTCGACGCATATTAATGAACTAATTTGTTTTTCATTGAACTGTATTGAATCGATGTGAAATATATTGTTACGACCCAGCTCGTTTGGGGTGAGGGAAGTAACAAAAATAAAACCAAGATGTAAAATGGAATAAATTAAGTAATGTTTAATTAACAGGAATGTAAAGGTAAATTAACAAAACACTAAAAATATACAGAAAGCAACCTAAACTAAGAAACAGAACAACAGAATAAACTGAGTTTTGTGCCAGAAAAGGGGTCACGCAGGCTTACACAAAAACGAGTGGTAAAACTTAGGGACACACACTAAACCAAAACACAAGTTCCCCAAATTAAACCACATAAACTCACAAACAGAATCAAGTGACCAAATCAAAAAAGGCACAAAACAGAACTAGACTAAACTACATACACGAAACCAAAATGGCAGACTGGCCACCAAGGCCAGCAGCCCCGAACAGGTGCTGGCAATCTCCTTAAATAGGGGGAGGTGGCTGCAGGTGAAGTGGGCGTGGACTTGCCCCACCAATCACAGACCAGGGCTCGTGCAGCAGGAATCAAGAGAACTCTGCAGAAATATTACAACTAAGGCCTGGGGCCGTAACAATATCGTATCGAATCGTATTGAATCAAAATCTCACTGTATCCAAAAGCGTATCGTATCGTGGCCTATGTATCGAGGTATGTATCGTATCGGCAACAGCTTAATGATACCCGGCTTGGTGGACCCTCAACCAAAAAGTTACATAGTGCACCTTTAAAAAAAAATTACTGCGATTTCATTTTTTGTTTTGTTATATGATCTTATCCAGGCTCTGATATGGATCCAAACTTTTCCAAAACTATTAAAGAGGGTGTCCATTTTTCGAGCTTTCTACCATGTTGTTCCCTCATCAAACACATTCGGACCTTTGTTGTGGTCAGCTGTGAGATTCTGTGCAATACTCGGCCCACAAACCTACGTCAGCCGCGCTCCCACACGACAATTCTCCGTAAATATACAAACACATGGTACAAAACTGTGCACAAACAACCAACTTGACAAACCTGATGCGATGCAGTAGTTTCATTAGCGGGATGAACTGGCTGTGAGAGAACAAAGAGACGGGGCTCAAAAATGAAACTGAACCTTTTTTTTTAAGCAAATATAGCACTTTCAAAACAATAAAAGGTAACACGGTGATCTAATTATGTTATTTGTAAAACCTCCATAGAAGTAAAACACTCCCGCTTTAAGGAAAGGTCCAGGTTTGAAGAATTTAAACTGTTTTTTTATGTATGTTTGTTGATTTTGAGATTCATCGTGCTGCATCATTCTGCTGCGTGATGAATCTCAAGAGGCTATGCAAAATAAATAAATAAATAGTTGGGAGTGGTCCTGTATGGATTTTGTCAGATGATACTAATATCCAATGTCCTCCTGCTGTTGTGACTGATAACCGATGCATCTATTTGGCCAGTATCAATTTAAAAATCTATTGTAAAATTCGCAAATGAACTTTTCGCTTTGTAGAAAATTATTACAAAATGAGGTATCGTAATTTCTCATTTCGCAGATTTTTATTGTTTCGTAAGTTCGTTTTAGCTGCAGTGTTTCTCGCAGAAAATTGGTCAGTCAAGGTGGTCACTGTTGGCCTGATTTGTTTCGTTTGACTTTGTAGAAACCGTGTGACCTCGCAGTGTTAGAATTTGTTCGCTCGACAGTAGGTAGGTACTTTTTTTCATTTAACCATTTAGCTGCTAACGGAACCAACTGGTATATTAAGATTTTCCCCAGTCTCGGTAGAAAAAAGGGCAATCACGTCTTTCCCCTTGATAAAATTCACCAAACGTTCTCTTTGTTCTGGCTTTAAATCCTCGATCTTGGGAATCGTTGACAACACAGAAAATATGGCTCTTCGCTGATTGGCTGGTGCCCGAACTCACACTTCTGTTTTTTGTTGTTTTTTTTACGAACCATCTAGTGTATTCTGATTTCTGACCTAGTCGCTGGAGAGAAATGAAATTGAGCAGAGGCACTAGGTGGCGCCAGCCTGACTATGTGACTGTGCCAGCGAAAGGCAAAAGTGAGGACTGAGACTCGACAACTAGGGATACAGCGAAATGAAATTTGTGGCCGAAACCGTAACCAAATAAAAATTAAATGCTTGGCTGAATTCTGAAACCAAATATTCAGTTTTTCTTTTTTTTTCTTTTTTATATTGCATAAATAGCCTAAAATTAATTTTGAGACATGTCTTTAAAAGAAAGGAGAAGAACAACCTCTAGATATTTTGGTCTGACATTAATTGCAAATGGCAGTTCTTTTCTCGCTCTCAGACACTTTAAAATATTTCCACACTGCCGACATTTTAAAGTAGGCGCCAGATCACCCCGTCACTGCACGTTGTTTGATTGCGTCATCGCATCATACGCCACTATTTAACTCACTCCACCGAAAGCCGAATGTGGCCGTTTTTGCAAAATTTGATGTATCCCTAGTGACAACTGAAGTTTTGTGAGGTTCACGTAGTTATAGACAAAGACAAAATATCAGTAAGACAGATCTGTGTTTCTAAATGTATCTATATTTTTCCTTTATTGGACTAATACCACTATGAGAAAAAAAACAAAAAAACATATATACTGGCCAATAATGATCTTAAAGGGCCCATATTATGTTATTTCCTAATCTCTGTTATTATTAAGTCTGGGTATCATTAGGAAGTTGCTGATACGACACATACCTCAGTACAGTGCACTTTTGATTCAATATGATATATTTCAAACCTGATGCCGTACGATTCAGTTAATAATGGCAAAGTCATGGCTGTGACACTAAAAGTCGTTGTTAAACCACTTCTTGTGCAAAGTTCATATGAAACACAAACATGTTTAATGCATGCAAACAGTGAAAATGTCAAATGCGTCGCATAAACGAGTTTCCTTCCTCTAAACAAGCAACAAAACTGTAGCACTGAAACAAAATAATTTAGTAAAGTACACCAAAAAATACTCTTGGCGATATATCGGTACAGCAGCCCATGATATCGATACTGTATCATCACATTAAACTAAAGATATTTAGATATTTTTGTACACTCCTAATTGTAAAGTAAAATTCACCAATTAACTTTTCACTTTGTAGAAAATTATTACAAAATGGGTAAATATCGTAATTTCTCATTTCACATACAACCACCTCTTTATCTTTATTGTTATGTAATTTATTTAAAAAGGCAAATTAGTGATGAATGAATTATCGAATGTGTGAATGACACATAGACACAGAGACAAAATATCAGTAACACAGATCTGAGCTCGGTCAAGCAGAAGTAAACAACAAGGCCAAAAGTTCAAGTTAATGCATCTGATATAAAAATGTATTGAACAGATACATATGTACTCTAGTTTATGAAACTGTTTACCTTTTTTCTGTACCATTTTTGGTTCTAAAGTTCCATACGTTTTAAACAGACCATGTATGAAACATGGAACAAAAATTATTTCCCAAATTTCAAAGACCTGCAAATCATGTAAATAAATGGATGTATTTCATCATATCTTGTGTTATTCCATCTTTGAACTGTTGATTGTTGACATGAATTTAAAAAAAAAATGTATTTAAAATTATAAAAATTTGCTTGGAAGGACTGACATATTTTATAGAAATAGTTTCCTTTCATTTTGAAGTAATATTAAAATATTCAGAAGAAAAAAGCGACAAATTATGCAAAATCCTGCACCTTCTACTTGTTTGCACAATTTTCCCTCTGTTACTTTTCCCTCCGTTACCATGACCTTTCTTAATAAAAAATCTCGTTGCTCAAAAAGTAAGAGGTTTTTCAACCTAATCTTGTACCATATGGTAGAAAACTATATGAAGCAAATATTCAAACCAGTTTGTTAAGG
Organism: Boleophthalmus pectinirostris; assembly: GCF_026225935.1. NCBI lineage: Eukaryota > Metazoa > Chordata > Actinopteri > Gobiiformes > Gobiidae > Boleophthalmus > Boleophthalmus pectinirostris. The sequence goes on from NW_026571190.1 coordinate 36,275,880, forward strand.
ATATGTAAGTGAGAACCAAGAGTTATCACTGTTTGGATTTATTGCCCAAAAAGTGCTGCATATTTCATTCCCTCCGTTACTGACATGAGTTTTAACATTTTTTGTCAACAACTTGAAAGAATATCACAGGTTTAACTTTACCCTGTTGGAGTGTAACTCTTTCCTACATTCTGATACTTTACTTATTTCAATAGTCCCTCTAGTTTCTGAATAAGAGGTATTTGAATGTAAAAAATCTGCCCCTGTTTCCCTCCGTTACCACTTGACCAGACCCATCTGTTCTCTAAATGCATTTATATTTTGCTCTTATTGGACCAAAACATAAATACAGGCCAATAGCGATCTTAAACGGCCCATTTTGTGTTATTTCTGATCTATTTTATAATGTTTCCTCATCACAAACAGACCTGGAGTTGCGTTTTGCTTCATTCACACATCTTTAACACACAAAACCTAGCATATTTAGACTCTTCTCACACAGAAAGCACTCTACAGGAAGTGCTCCACTGTGTTTTTAAACTCCATACACCTTCACTAAAATCATTGGATAATTTGTAGACTGGACAGTTTAATAACAAAGACTTACTCGAAAACATGTGAATGAAACAAAACACAGCTCCAGGTCTGTTTTTGATGAGATAACATTTTTCTAACACGACTAAAACCTCTCACGAGTCAATTTTGCGTAACACGACACCTTTAACTCCGCGATCTTGCCCATCCCTCTGTAGTTACGACATTTTTAGCCGCTGGAGTGTCTGGGCTAAGTATAGGCACAAACTTTAGCTTTACAGTTTACAATAGTAGCCCACGTTATAAACAGCACCTGCTCTCATCGCCGTGCCCTGGCTCTCTCGCTCATGCAGTAGCTGATAAACATAGAAATATCTGCTCATCCCATAATCTGAAGGGCCCAGAATAACTGCGCTCCGCTCGCTCTTAATCATCTATTTGTTCCTGCGCGTAGGAAATACAATCTTCTACCAGCTTTACTGTCGGAGGCTTCTTCTACGGTGACTCATTAGGGTCAAAAAGGTTAGTGCTTTTTGACACACGGGCTATTCGATTTCGTCCGTACGTTTTCTTTGCACTACGTGGGTGTTTTTGGTTATTTTTTCGCTCTTCTAGGTGGAGGGTCCTTCAAATGCTTTGCTGGATACGTGGATTTTTTTCGGCACATTCTGATGATAAAATTATTATTATTATTGTTATTATCGTCACAGTTAGAGGTGTAACAATAACGGAAATATCGCAGATAATAAAAAACACACTTTATTTTGACAGATTTTCAGCATTAAATCTTAAAAAGTAAAAGGGAGTCTAATAGGGATGTAACAATCATCGAAATATCCTGATATTGTATCGTCAAAGTTGTCACAATAATATCGTGGACCATCACAATATATCGAATTACAAGTCTCTTTGCTTAAATTAAGAGTTATGGTGTAGAAATAGCTAAAAAAAGACAGAGGGAACTACATAGACCATGATCCTTTGCTCCATTTCAGCGCGGACTACAAGAAGAAATAACAGTTTTTTTTTTTTTTTTTTTTAACTTAATTTTTATTTTCTTTTTCAGCAATAATACAATGATTTAAAGTCAATGCAAACATTTCAATTTTTTTAAACAATATACGTTTGTAACAAAAAAGAAATAAGCAAGCAACAGGGTAATAATGACATAATTAAACGTCCACTCTTTATGTATCAGAGACAATTATAAAAGAAGCTCCATGTCGTCTCTACTGTATTAGCAGAGGCAAAACAGGTTTCCAGCGCTTAATAAATATGGGTTTATGAATCCTTAAAGAATAGGTTATCTGTTCCATTTGGTATATATCCCATACTTTCTGAATCCGTATGTTATAAGAGGGAGGATCTGGTTTGAGCCATCTGATGGTTATACATTTTAAAGCAGCTGTAAGTAAAATATTCAAAAGGTATTTTTCCATCTCGTGTGCCAATACTTGTCGGTAACGCTCCTCGTAATGCCACTACTGGGGTAGATGGGGTAAGAAATAACAGTTCTAAGCACTTTTAGTTATTTGGATTAAGTCTTGTCAAGGCATTTTAAGAGGAAAAAGTTGCGTAGTAACAGTTTTGTTTGCCTCCACAAAATATCACAATAAATATCGAACCGTGAGATGTACATTCGTGAAAATATTGTACCGAGAGATTTGGATATTGTTACATTCTTAATTGTGAGTCTCCCCATCATATCGTGAACTTTTCCACGATATAGCAATAAATATCGTACCGTGAGGTTCATACTGTGACACTATTGTATCGTGAGACTTGGATATCATTACATCCCTAGTCACTGTATGATATTTAATGGTGGGGAGGCTCGCGATTAGAGACGTAACAAAATCCAAATCTCTCGGTAAGATATTATCACGATTTAAATCTCGCGATACGATATTTATTGCGATATTTTGTAGAGGCGAACAAAACTGTTAATATGCTGCTTTTTCCTCTTAAAATGCCTTGGCAAGACTTAATCCAAAGAACTAAGACTTAAAAGTGTTTAGAACTGTTATTTCTTCTTGTAGTCTGCACTGAAATGGAGCAAAGGATCATGGTCTATGTAGTTCTCTCTGTCTTTTTTTTAACTATTCCTGCACCATAACTCTTAATTTAAACAAAGAGACTTGTAATTTGATACATTGTGATGGTCCACGATATTATTGTGAGAACTTTTGTTGATACGATATCACGATATTTCAGTTATTGTTACATCCGTAGCGATTATCTTTGTTGGCGATTATCACAATTATATAAAATGTCCCATGAACGATTATTGTGTACCCTTTGTATCACAAAAAACGATATTATTGTTCCATCTCGATAATTACTGTATCGACTTGACTGACTTTTTGAGGTTCAGTATTTATCGTCTGTACATTTTTTTGCACTATATAAGATTTAAAGGTGCACTGTGTAACTTTTCGGATGGAAGAGCGTGGAGATGTTATAGCTTTGTCTGGAATGTTTCACAGTATGCTCGTAGGAAATACAATCTTGTGATGACTTTGCTGTCAGAGGCTTCTTCTACAGTGACTCATTGGGGTCAAAAAGGTTAGTGCTTTTTGACACATGGCCTGTTCCATTTCAAAGCTCAAAGTCTCGTAGGTTAGGGGCGTGTATTTCCGTGAATCTGGCTTTACGATATGGCTGGTGTTGATTCAATACTGTCTATCGCAATAAAGCCTAGATCAGGGGTCTCAAACTCAAATTACCTGGGGGCCACATTAGATAAAGTCTGAGTGAGGCTGGGCCGCATTGAGTATTCGATAAATAGCGGTTGCATGAAAACAAAACGCTGTATGTGCACATGTACTCGTATTAACAGATCCACTTAGACTCGTTGCTTCACAGCTGCTGTAAGTTGAGTTTTGGGATGTAAGTTGCGTTAATAATCTGTTGTTAATCTGCACGGGCGCCGATTGCAGCGTCATCTGTCAGTGTGGCCCGCGGTCGGGGGGTGGGACTGTGTGTACATCTACCGCGGGCCGCACTGACATTATTCTTTGGAATTAAGTGGAGGGCCGCAAAAAATCCTTCCGAGGGCCGCAGTTGGCCCCCGGGCTGCGAGTCTGAGACCCCTGGCCTAGATAGACAGAAGGACAGATCTGATTCCCTTTTGCATTTTTTTTTATACTGCTTTTCAGAACTACAGCTTCTCAAATTGTATAACTCACCAGCTCTTTTTTGTCTAAGGTAAAGGTAAATCCAGGTTGAAACAAGCGCAGTCAGAAGTAGCAACCTGGTCCTCATCGGTGGGGTCAGTTCATCACCACAGAAGCAGTTTACGAGGAGCTCAGCCCACATTACATGATCGTTATATCCACAATGCAATGTGTGTATCTGTACAGGCCAATGAACATTTGTGTGATATTGGTCACACACAAGAATGTCTGTGTTTACGAACGTGCAACCAAAATGTAATGTTTCGTGAGTTGTGTTTATGTTAGTTGTGTGACTGTAGATCAGTGTGTTGTGTATCACCAGAAAAAGAAGCAATGGAATTTATTTTTGTTCCAATTATAATTTTATTTGCATACACTGAAAGAGAAAGGAACTGTTATAATTAGTGATTATCTCGAAAACTATTAATATTTTACTATACAAATGCATAGAATTATAAATAGATAATAATTTTTCTGAGATTTTGAGACCACTCCCGTTGCTCTAGCTCGATCCTTCGCGGAGTTATGACCAAAAACGCATATTTGACCTTGTTGTTCAAGTGACCTTGACCTCAACCTATAGCATCCAGTGGACCCCGGTTATCTGTGTGCCAACTTGTGTGATGATTGAGTGAATATTTTAGCGCGTAGATGGTTCAGAAATCGCCGAAATTGTCTATTCTTTATAATGGCGTGACCTTTCAATTGACCCGTGTGACCTCAAATGACCTCAGATCGTCACCAAACTTTTTTGCCGCATCGGGCACAAGGGCTTGACCCACGTACCAAATTTGGTGACGACTGGTCCATAAATGGCGGAATTATCGCGGGTGGACTGATACAGACACACAGGGTGAATACAAAACCTGGTCAACCTTTCAGGGACCAGGTAAAAATCTCATGAGAAAATTTTTCTCATGTGTGCACGATCTTGGGGCAATTTTGTCTCGCAAGATCTTGTCCCATCCCTAGTATTTGTGTATGGTTGAATGTGCAAACAATATGTAGTAGGGATTTGATATTAGAGACAGTACAAACAAAAAGACAGACATTTGGACTTGACGGGACAGGATACATCGAGGTTTGAAGGGATGACAGGACAGTAAAAATGGCTTCTGTTCTTATATGAAAGGGCAAATGTGTGTGTGTGTTTAGGTAAGTCATAAAACAGAAGAGATGTAAGAGGGTAAGGGCGGAAGGGAGGGAAGACAAAACAAAAATAAGATAAGAAAACGGAAAAAACTATTATTCTTGTAATTAATGATCATTCTTTTTTCCCTTGTTCCTTTGCTTCCTCTCCTTTCATTGCCCCATTGTTCCTTTATGTATTTTTTACAGTTACAGTTACATTTTTTGAGCGTAGTCTTGTCTCGTTTTGTGAAAATTGTATCTCATCGTGCCCCTCGTATGTTATCGTAGGTTTTGTTTTAGAGAACCAAGCTAACTTAGAATTTCCTCATACTCTTCTTGGTATGACTGGTAATTCGATTTTCTAGAAACTGGAACTGAAAACTATTTATATGACCAACCAGACCCACACGCTTCGACAAAACTTTACAAAGACGAGTGGATCTGGAGCTGTGTTCTGTCTCCATTGTCTTAATGGTCTTGGGCCTTCTTATCTTTCAGAGCTGCTTTTACCCTACGAACCGTCGCAGACCCACCTTTTTAGCTTACCTTTTGATTGAAATCTTATACTTTTACTTGCTTTTATTGTACACATTCTATTATATTTATTTATTTTAGGCATATTTTTAGGATTTCCAGTGTTTCCTCTGCATCAGGAGCAGAGGTCGGCTGCAGCTGCTGGGTTCTGTTCCGTGGGCTCCTGGTGGAGAGTTGGTGCTTGGGCTTCATCTCTCCCCTGGCTCCTGTGGTGGTTCCTGGTGGTGGTGGACGACTCTCTGCTCCTGGTGTAAACGGCTCCTCTGATGGTGCTTTCTCAACTGGTTCGCCTGTATTCAGCCTCACATTTTACTATAGGTAGTTTTATGTATTTTAGCGTGAGTGTGTGTGTGTGTGTGTGTGTGTGTGTGTGTGTTTGGGTTGTTTGGTTGTGTGGAGTCGGGCAGCTGTGGGGTTTGGTTAGTGGGTGGGTGGAAGGAAATGTGGGCTTGTTTTTAATCACTGTAAAGCACTTTGTGTTACATTTTTGTATGAAAAGCGCTTTATAAATACATTTTGATTGATTGATTGATTGACAGGCGAATTAACCAATCAGAGAGACACATGCTCTGTCTGCTTCATTTTCATTACACTTCATAAATGTTAAATTATTTGTGATAATATTAGACTTACCAAAGTCATACTAAAATATTTTGGTAATACGGTAATACCATATTAGGGATGGGCATTTGATGAAATCTTCTTAATCAATTGTCAGAAGAATTAACCATCGATTATCGATTAATCATTAACGTTTTTATATAAAAATGATCATCATTATTATTACTATCTGCACTACTAATCTGCATAAATAAATTCAACTTTACGACATATAAACCGTAACGACTCTAGAGCCACATCAGTCCGTTTTAGATTATAATGTGTTTAATTCAGTTTTGTGCAACTGTCACAGAAACAAAACTTAAAACTGCATCGCTAATTTGCATAAACTAAGCGAAGATAAAACTACAGCTCTTGTGCGCTGATGCGGTCAACTTCTGTCGGATTAAAAGACTTAGTGGAACACAGGTTAGTGTGACCATATTTGCGTTTGTCAAACAGGACACCAGGACACCGTACGGGGGGAGGGAGGTGGGGACTCGTCATCCACATTGGGCGACTCTCACCTGGCAAAACTTTTCCCACTGGACATTGAAACATATGTGCCGCTTTGTACATTGTGCACATGGACTCACACTTGTCTCGACCGGAAAGCGTGGAATTTCTTGTACAAGTCATCGTTGCACATCGTTCGCATTTGCACTTCAGTACGTTGCAGACTGACCGACATGTACGGACCTGTTTGGTCACAATACGCACAGCAACCTACATTCGGTTTGTCGATTAAAATGAACGTAATCGATGAAATTCTTAATGAGCAATTATCACGGTATCAAAATTTGAATACCGCCCAACCCTAGTATCTATGGAAACAAGCAGGCGACGGGCCGCTAAACAAAAAATTACATAGTGCACCTTTAAGATTAGATTTTCAATTAAGTTTTTAAAATGAAAAGCTCAGTCCAGAATCTTTACCATTTGAGAGCAGACTGAAATATGACCTACTAAACTAAACTAATACAATAATGCACCTATACATTCCGAGTACATTCTCCTGTATCACGTATACTCTGGTTGGCGTATATACTGTAACTCTGGAGTAGGGGAATTCGGCGTGCCCTTGTTTTCGCCTTCAAAAGCTCCAGTGCCACTCTGGGGGCTTCTGAATAGCTCCTGCGAGACTCACTGAATGGGCACATTTATCCTGGGGTCTGCATACACTTCCTTTTTATTGTCCTAAACGTTGCCACATTCCTGCCCTGAGTCACTGGGCGCAGGTCGCTGGTGGTAAAGCCCAACTTGAACGTATAGCTTCCTCTGCACACTTCAAGGCCCTTTCCTAATCTGATGGAGACAATAATAACGTAGTAGAAGAAGTCATTTTGTTTCCAATGTAAAGAAAACGTGTTGTTGGCTACACGAGTACATGAAAATACTTTATAGTTTGATGAATATCTGACCAATGGAAACTTGGAGTTAAAGGTCTTTACTATTACACAGTTGTGAGTCGTGTTTTAGAAAGTTAGAAGTTGTTACCTTATCAAAAACATACCTGGAGTTGTGTTTTTCTTTCATTCACACGTGTTTTTAAGGCCAAATTATTAGGGATGTAACAATAACCAAAATATCGTGATATCTTCAATATCGTCAGAGTTCTCACAATAATATCGTGGACCATCATAATATATCGAATTACAAGTCGCTTTGCTTAAATTACGAGTTATGGTGCAGCAATAGCTAAAAAAAGACAGAGGGAACTACATAGACCATGATCCTTTGCTCCATTTCAGAGCAGACTACAAGAAGAAATAACAGTTCTAAGCACTTTTAAGTCTTGACATGGCATTTTAAGAGGAAAAAATATCATATTAACAGTTTTGCTGTCACAAAATATCGCAATAAATATCATACTGTGAGATCTATGTGATGTATAGTGAAAACCAAGAGATTTGGATATTGTTACATCCCTAAACGTGAGCCTCCACACAATATTGTGAGCTTTCCCATGATATCGCAATAAATATCATACTGTGAGGTTCATACCGTGACAATATCGTATTGTGAGACTTGGATATCGTTGCACCTCTTTATAGTTATAGTATAATAATTATAGTTCTGCATCGACTCAATGCACACTTCTGCTGTCGCCTTGTCATTGTAATTTTTGATTCATGGATCTCCATAGAGGTCTACGCGCCGCAAAGTAATTCACCGCCACAACGCTAAGAGGCCAGGATTTTAAAAATGGTGTTCGTGTTTACAAAATGAAACAGGAAAGCTTGAAATGTGTTTTAATTTTATCTGCCATGTGGTATTAAAGGCTTTAAATTATTTTGTACTTTTTGATTAACTGCATTTTTTTCTACTTTGTATTTGAGACTGGTCCCTACAGTGAAGAGCACCAAAAGGACAATTCTACACAATCTCTGTACGTCCAAGTAACACTCCTGCCCCCTAAAGTTTTACCGGAAATGTATGTAGAGCCGATGTAGAGAGGACGGATCACAGCCCTTATTGTCTGTGTTGCTTTCTCCTGCTGTCCCTTGCTTACAGAATTTCGGAGGTGCACGCTGGTCAACACACACGCTCTGCAGAGGGGGTTCAAGGCGACGCAGACGATTTGACACATGACCATAAATTGTCTGTCTTTAGTCTGTCTCCACCTCCACAACGCTCTGTTCCACTGTAGTTTTCAAATTAGCAGCTCCTTTCGCCTTTTGGTCGGTAGAAATCGGCAATTCCAAGGCTGAAATTATCCAAATGATTCTTGTGAAGGTGTACGGCGTTTAAAAACACAGTGGAGCACATCCTGTATTGCCATTGTCATTCTTGTGAATGAAACAAAACACAACTCCAGGTCTGTTTGTGACGAGGAAACAACATTATAAACAAATCAGAAAATAGATTAGACTAAGGCCGTGCAGTTAATCAAACTTTGATCGCGATTTGTGTGTGAAACGATCTCCAAATTCATACAGGCATGTTGAAACAATTTAAGCTTAAAGTTTATTTTGGGGTATTTTTTTTTATATAAATAAGTACATGTATTTTATTTTTTAAACACAGAGATTGTAGAACAGCTGGATATTTATTTTTTTATTTTGGATGCATTTATGTTTTTCTATGATTTATTTCATGTTCAAAATGTATTTTATTCATTTTTTTACATCGCAAAACTGCTCTAAGGTTCATATTTGAAAGTTTTGCGTAAATTATCAATAACAAAGGGTTTTTTTGAGAGAGAAATGCTGAATAAATGCATCGTGCAACAAAAAAAAAGTCATTTGAATAATCGTGATAATGATTTTTTCCATAATCGAGCAGCACTATACTCTTTATCATTCCTTGGACTTTAACTCAATTCATTCCCTTTTTTTTTTTTTTTTATTATTGCACTGTTCTTTCTTGACCAAAACCACAATGAGCATCTTGAAACCATAACTCTCACTGCAGGCGCTGACAGGTGCAAATACAGACCTGAAAACGTAACCGCTTTAGCCGGGGAGACGAGCTGTCAGATACATTACCCATAATACCTCTGTGATCAGCCGACCGCGATTGACTTGTTGGCATCACGGAGCACGAGTGTATGATCCACATTCCCACACACTGACTCTTTAAGCGTCTCTGGTGTAATCTACATTAGCGAGCAGCGGTAATGTGACAAGCCATACGGACAGGAAGCTATCTGCACAATGTCTGATGTAACTCCGATGCCGATGCCAAGTTCCCAGAAGCCACGAACGCCACGGCCAAACCTGCTATATTGATAACATCGTCATTTACCATAAAAAGACGCGGAGATGAGCTGATGCGTTATAGGCGTGTCTATATAATGACTCAATCAGCGTATGGTTCAGTAGATGATACGCGGGACGATACTGGTGGGTACTTTTTCTTTGTATTGTTATTTTTTTGTGCTGCAGTAAGATTTCAGGTTTGCACGGTTGAATAAAATAACTCCTCATTATAGATGCAAATAGATATTTTATAGTGCATTGTGTAACTTTTCTGGTGGAGGGTCTGTCAAATGCTTTTTCTCCATGGAGGTGTTATTGCTTTGTCTGGAATGTCCCACAGTGTGGCATTAAACCTTTCTATCTTCAACGAGACCGATCCTATCCAAGTTGCAGGTCAGATCTGTGGAGACGCGACCTCGCTCAGTCAGAATGTCGGTTTTTCTGAGTGTTTTTGAGCTGTAAAACCACTGGTAATTGGATAAATGTAAAGCAGAGCTGTTTGATGTCATACTGTGGAACATTCCAGGTGATGACATATCCATAGAAACAAGCAGGTGGACAGTAGCCTGATTTCACTTTGTGGAAACTGTCTGACCTCGCAGCATTACGATTCATTTGCTCGACAGTAGGCGGGTACGTTTTTATTTAACCGATTGCTGCTATTTGGTCGTGACGTATGTAATGGTTCAAATTCCATAGGAAAAAGGGCAATAACGTCTTTCCCCTTGATAAAATTCACCAAACATTCTCTTTGTTTCGGCTTAATTTCTCGATCTCAGGAATCGTTGCCAACACACAATGTCTGTCTTCGTCTACGTCAGGGTTGTCAAACATCCAGCCCTCCGAGACCTTTAATCTGGCCCTCGGCTGATTTTCTACTAAAATATTTTTATTATATTTTCTATTAAAATATTGGTAATTTTCTGCGGTGTTTATCATATCAGCGTCTCCAGCGTCTCTGTACGTGGCTCCTCCCACCAGAGCAGCACAAATGAAGACTTGTCTCTTTCCAAACGCTCTTAAAGGACGATCGTTTTGACTGTTGACCGTGACACCCTCATCAGAAAAATGTCAAAAATTAGAAAAGTGGAGCTGAGTGCAGGATTTTGCAAGAAAAATTGACTTATTCCTATTCACATACAAGTTCATGTTAAAACTTTGTGTTGAAATTGCATTTTTCTTAATGTTTCAGGTTGTTCATAATATTGTAATATTTTGTAAAAGGAAGAGTTCATCAATTATAAAAGATTTCTGTAATAGATTTGCATTTCACTTTACAAATATTTGAACTTATTGTTATTTTTGGGGTTTATATGCCATGAGTTTTCTGATCCGGCCCCTTTGGGATCAAAGTAAGTTGGATACGGCCCCCAGACCAAAATGAGTTTGACGCCCCTGGTTTACATCCATCTCAACGCTTTGTTTACTGTTGTGCTGTTCCACAAAATGGACCCAGACAGGCGCTTGAGTTTGACGTCATGGCTTCACAGCTCTTCACTGATTGGCCGATGTGTGGTCCACAACTTCTGGGGTTCTTGCAAACCGTCTAGTGTATTCCGATTCCTGACCTAGTCGCTGGAGAGAAATGATATTGACTTACTAATTTCACATTTGTTTATTAGGAGGAGGTGTATCATGTCATTTTGAAAGGGTTTTGTAGCTCCTGTATTTAAAATTGTACAAGTAGAACATTTACTTTTTGTTGTAACTCTGCTTTCGTGTTGTTGTTGTGCCAGTGGCTTAAATTTGTTTACACTGTGGGAGAGCTGCTCACAGGAAACCCAGTCAAATCACTGATCTAAACCAGAGACCATTTTATGAGCCTGATGTCCTCAGGGGGGCGCTATCAGATGCCTCAGATTGGGACTAAGCAGAGGCATCTTATAATTCTATGTCTTTTATTTTTTTCAGTTTAGTATTTTGACTCTAATTGTATTCATTTTAAATAAATCACGTGAACAGTCGTTGAATTCAAGGGACTCATAAAGCTTCCTGATTCTGATTCTTTCAAAATGATTGTTTATTCTATTCCTTCGTGACAGGTCGTATTGGTTACAGAATTGACTTTGTACTTTCTTTTTCTCTCCTAGGATCCTCATTGCTTTTGGACTCTTCCTCCTTTCGTTATCCGTGGACTGTGAAGCTCCACACTCGGACGAGCAGAGGGGAGGTGACCGCACCCGCCACGATGAACGTCACCTCGCTGTTCTCCTTCACCAGCCCGGCCGTCAAGAGGCTGCTGGGCTGGAAACAGGGCGACGAAGAGGAGAAGTGGGCGGAGAAGGCCGTGGACGCTCTGGTGAAGAAGCTGAAGAAGAAGAAGGGGGCGATGGAGGAGCTGGAGAGGGCCCTGAGCTGCCCGGGTCAGCCCAGCAACTGCGTGACCATCCCTCGCTCTCTGGACGGGAGGCTCCAGGTGTCCCACAGGAAGGGGCTGCCTCACGTGATCTACTGCCGCGTGTGGCGCTGGCCCGACCTGCAGTCCCACCACGAGCTCAAGGCCCTGGAGTGCTGTGAATACCCGTTTGGCTCCAAGCAGAAGGACGTGTGCATCAACCCCTACCATTACAAAAGAGTGGACAGTCCAGGTAAAATATCATATAAAATCATAAAAAATAACTATGATAATATCTTCAAAAAGCTCCTATATTTACACAAAACTGATTCTTGTGAGCTACTATTTAGTTTTATTTAATTAATGTTTAAAAATATATATAATAATACATATAAGTACTAATATAGGTGGGAGATATATTGAAAATTTCCCGCTTTTTTAAGTTTGGACACACTTTTGCGTTTATTTTTCTTTTTCTTTATTATTTCCATGATTATTTCCATTGTAGTTTCTAACTGAATTCATCAAAACTATGAATGAACACAAAAACAAAATCTAAACTCAAAATAACTCAATACTTGTTTTAGATTAAAACAGTGTAAAAAACAAACAAACAAAAAAGTCACTCTAAAACAAAAAAAGTTTTGGCATTTCTTGGCACAGCTGTGAGGTGAAAACCATTTCAGGAGACTTTATCATGAAGCTCACAGAGAGAACACCTTTAAGAATTATAAACAATCAGTGTATCATTTGTTCATTTGTTTTTCAAAATAAAACCAACAATAAAAAAAACTTTTTTTTTTTTTTTTCATTATTTGTCTCAAAAACCAAAATGAAAAAAAGGATAATGATTCATTTTTTCAGTTTTTGAGTTTCTGTTTAAATGAAAAATGGAAAAAATGGATAACAACCATTTCCCGTTTTCGTGACTTGAACTGCGATGCCGGACTGAAGCAGGACTAAAACAGGTCCGGGACCAGACCAGAACCAAACCAGGACTGAGACCAGGACTGAGACTGAGAACAGGACCAGGCCCAGATCAGGACCGAGACTGGGACCAGACCAGGATCAGACCAGGTCCAGACCAGGACTGAGACCGGGGCCAGACCGGGACTGCAACTGAGACTGGGACCGAGACTGGGACTGAGACTGGGACTGGGACTGAGACTGGGACTGAGACTGGGACTGGACTGGGACCAGACCAGGACTGAAAATGGTTTAGTCCTGGTTTAGTCCTGCTTCAGTCCGGCATCACAGTTAAGTCTCGGAAACGGGAAACGGTCATTATCCTTTTTTTCCATTATCAATATAAACACAAAATCGAAAAGTGAAAAAACAAATCTTTGTCCATTTTTTCATTTTGGCTTTGAAGACAAATAATGAAGAAAACAGTTTTTTTTTTTTTTTCTTATTTTTTGGTTTTATATTGAAAAACGAATGAACGAATGATACACAGATTATATACAAATATTTTGTTGAGTTATTTAACTTTTTGCTTTACTAGATAATCCTATATATCTTGCTTCATCTAGTAGGGAACTATCATGATATTGTATCGTCAAAAGTCTCGCAATAATATCGTGGTATATCGAATATATCGAAAGTTCCTTTGCTTAAATTCATGGTTTTACAGTAGCAACAGTTTATAAATATTGTAAACTACATATCCCATGATTCATTTCAGCGCAGATGACATGAAGAAATATGTTTTTTACTTGAATTCTTGGGATTATGATGGAAATAATTCACACCAGAATCTTGTCAAGGTATCTTAAAAGCAAAAAAGTGTCTCCTCTTCATAATATCGCATTAAATATTGTACCGTGAGATGCATAATATCGTACCATAAGATTTGGATATTGTTACATCCCTCTTGTCTAGTATCTTTGTGGTTTCCTTATGTATAAAGTGTAGAATTGAAAACACTGAATGAGAGGGTGTGTCCAAACTTCGGCTGGTAGTGTAGTATTTTCTTTTTCTCACAATATCTTATTACTTACGAAATCATTTTAATCATTTCGTCATTTATTCAGCTTTTATAACTTGAAACTTTACTCTGTGGCCCTGCGTTCAGCCTGGGTGATTTATAACAGCAATTAACCACGATAACGACTCACATTCCTGCGATTGTGTGTTGCTCGCACTTGGTCTGGCTTAAATATTTTGGGTTTGCGCGAAACATCTGCAAATTTTTCTCCGACTTGATTTAAGAATTTGACCTCCTGAATTCTAGGTCAAATATGTATCTGCTCTGGCGCAGACAAAATAAATTTCACCATTTGGTCTCAGAAAATACAGGTCAGCTGACAAGATAGGAGCAGCTGTCTGTAGGGTGCCTCTGTGTGTGTGTCTTTGTGTGTCTGCATGTGTATGTGTGTGTGTGTGTGTGTGTGTGTGTGTGTGGAGCAGGAAATTCCATCTCTCGCAGAATGAGGGCTTTGTTTTGGGGCCGTGCTGTGTGCGCCTGTCCTTTTTTAAACTCGTGCGCGTTACACTCTCTTCTCCTCTTTGCTCGATAACAAAGTTTGGTAACACTTTATAATAAGGCATACCTACAAATCATCTTTTACTAAAAAAAAATAAGTGCTTAAATCAACTATACATTATTGTCATTTATACCACGGTCAGTCGGAAAACAGAGATATCTGTGCGTTTAATAATAATTTAGAAATGTGGACAAGAAGTGTTTTTACTTGTTTATAAAAAAATCTTAAAAATTTGTTATTGAATCATCTAAAAACAATTTACTAATATTTATTAATCACTAACTAGGGATGTAATATGGAGTACAAAAGCTTTCAGAAATATTTATGTGCATAGGATAAAAATCCGTAGCCAGGCTGGCGCCACCTAGTGCCTCCGCTCAGTTTCATTTCTCTCCAGCGACTAGGTCAGGAATCTGAATACAATAGACGGTTTGCAAGAACCCCGGAAGTTGTAGACGGCGCACCGGCCAATCAGCGAAGAGCTGTGAAGCCACGACGTCAAACTCAAGCGCCTGTCTGGGTCCCTTTTGTGGAACAGCACAACAGTAAACAAAGTGTCAAAATGGATGTAGATGAAGACAGACATTCTGTGTTGGCAATGATTCCCGAGATCGAAGATTTAAAGCCGTAACAAAGAGAATGTTTGGTGAATTTTGTCATAAACAGATTGGTTAAATAAAAAAGTACCCACCTACCGTCAAGCAAACAAATCCTAATACTATGAGGTCAGACAGTTTCCACGAAGTGAAATCACACTAAGAAATCCGTGCATATTTGGGAAATCTGTGCATATTTGGGAAATCTGTGCATATTTGTCTGTAGTTTAGCATAAAATAAATATTTGTAAACTCTCGAATGAGTCTATTCGTACATAAAATGTGCTGAGTGTATTTTATCCATCAGATTACAAATGAACAGTTACAATATCAAGAATTGCAATCACGAAATGAAAATTTAGGATTATGCTTTCTTCAGTACAAACACGAATTCATAGACATGACTTTACTGTCAAAAATACATCATCACTTCACAGGCGTTATTTAATCAGTCCAATCCAATGCAACTTTATTTATATAGCACATTTTATAAACGAGACAGTTTCCAAAGTCCTTTACATAGCAATGCAAAACATTTTATTCTAAAACAAAATCAGCAGAATTATGTTTCAACCATGAGGAAACAAATAGAATCAGTACATAGAATAATAATAATTAAATCAATGAACAAAAATAATAAAATCAATACATAAAAGCAGTAATAAAAAATAAAATGGATAAATAAAATAAACAAATAAATAAATAAAAGATACAGAGGAGCACAGAACTCAGAGACTTAAAACACTCCACACTCCGTTTCTTGAGGAGAAGAAACATCGATCGAGAAGCTGAACCGCATACGAACTGAACCAGGACTAAACCAGGACTAAACCAGGACTAAACCAGGACTAAACCAGGACTAAATCAGGACTAAACCAGGACTAAACCAGGACTTACTTAACATACTTAAAACACACACTATATATTTTATGTACAACTGGACTCATTAGAGAGTTTATGAATATTTATTTTATGCTCAACTACAGCCAAATATGCGCAGACTTCTATCGTATGCACACAAATATTTCTGAAAGATTTTGTACTCCATAATGTAACAGTAAACGAAATATCATGATATTGTATCGTCAGAAGTGTCACAATAAGGCCATCATCATGAGGCCATCATAATATATCACATTACAAGTCTCTTTGTTTAAATTAGCTGTTATGGTGATTTTAATGTCTTTCTTATTATGTAAAGCACTTTGAATTATTTTGTGCTATACAAATAAACTTGCCTTGTTACACCTCTAGTTAAAAAACAGAGAGAACTACATAGACCATGATCCTTTGCTGTTGTCAGTGCAGGATACATGAAGAAATAACTGTTATTAAGCACTTAATCGGCAGATACTTAAAGCCGTAGTATTTCTGTCTTCACGGAGACCAAACTAGACCAAAGTAGAGGTCAGATCTGCAGAGAAGCGAGTCAGAATGCCTGTTTTTCTAGTTATTTTTGAGTTATAAAATCACCTGTAATTGAATAAATGTGAGGTAGAGCTGTTTAATGTCATACTGTGGAACATTCCAAACAAAACAATAACATCTCCACCAGAAAAAATGCACAATGCACCTTTAAAACTTATCGTATGGCCAAAAAAATAACCAAAGTACTAAATATTGACCCCAGAAAATATTATTCCACCTTTACTACTTTGAACAAGAAGTTGATAGAGTAATTATCGTGACAGGCCTCCTCTCCGCTCCACCCAGAACACTCCGAGCTCCCGATATTCCAATTTGTGTGAGGATGCGGAGCACAGGAAGGCCCTCACCCACCACACAATGGGAGGAAAGACTTGCTGCCTGCCTTGCACACTTTTGTTTTCAGTTGGGAGGAGACCAGAGCTGAGGCTAACCACTAATGGAGAATCGTCCCCCGCGGCACCTGTGTACGCGCCGACTGCTCATCCAACTGTCAATCTCACAGCGGCGATCCTTTTGACAGACAGTTTGAGATTGATTTGATTGTTTAAGTCCAGTTTAAATAGGAAATATTATGCAAAATTGACTGTTTGGAGCTTTCTACTAGGGCCTGACCGACATGATTTTTTATTTCAGTTGATATTATACCAATAAAATGGGAGTTGGAGATATAAAAGCCGATATATTTAGAGATGTAAAAAAAAAATCATTGCAAAAAAATCACTGTAAATCTTCAGTTGATTATAAAACTTAGGTCTGGCTCTACTGGATTTTAAATTGGGTTTGTTGAGTTACTCCCTGACCACCTGAGAGCCCCACAGTCTACTTCAGTTTTTAAACGAAATCTTAAAACGTGTCTTTTTACCAAAGCCTTTTTTTTATTATTTTATTGGTTCTATGTTGTGCTCTGTAATAGTTTTAGCTTGATGCACTTTTATTCACTGTTTTTACCTGTAGCACTTTGAGATTAGTTTATGTAAACTGCAATTGCAACTGCAAGTAAATTATTATTATTATTATTATTATTATTAGGCTACATTTATTGTTTATTGTTTACATTTATTATTTTTTTATTTTATTTTTTTTTTTTTGTTTACATTTATTGTTTATTTACATTTATTGTTATGTTGTTTATTGTTATCTTAACAGTCATTTAAAGACACTAGATCGGCCTATTGGTGTTTTTGCATGACATTCTAGCCTTCAGTGGTAAATGCGTGCGGTAATTAATTATATGCGTAAATGCCGATCATTCACACCTCTATTCAGAACTCATTTACATATCAATGCAGGTCCGGTAAAGTGTGTGCAGCCACTATAGTTACTTTACAGTTGGCCAATGTAAGAGAAAATTGGCTGTTTAGGTGTGGGAGCTACAACAGCTAAGAGCTAAAGAATGAAAAAGAACCAAAAGTACCTTCAAAACCGACACATTTGTAACACTCACCGCTCATACAGGCACCTCTCAGATCACAAGTCTGCACAAATAAGTTTGATAAAAAGAAAGAGTACTTTTATTTCTGGCCTAAACTGCGCTGAAGTTCACTTTTATTTATAGTCAGTCAGTATCATGGATCAGACACAAGAGCGTTTAAAGCAAAGTCTCAGTGTTGCGCACATGGATCTTGTAAGCAAGCGCGCGTGAGTGACGTGACTCTGGGGGTGCATTCAAGGGCAGTATGGCGTCACAGACAGACAAATTACTCCGCAGATAAATACTGATGCAGCACTACATATTAGGACATTTATCTGTCTTTAAGTTGGATTGAATGGACATGATATACAGAGTCTAACCTTTATATAACAAGGTATAACAAGCCCAAGTGGACTATCGGCCCATATCGGCTAGATTTAAGCTGATAGTCAGTATGTCTAAAAGTGCCCGTACCGATATATCGATCTGGCCCTACTTTGTATAACATCGTTGCCTCTTCGAAATCACATCTGAAGAGGTTTTAGATGTTGTCCACACGTGTTTAAGTAATCTAATCAAAGAGCTATAGCTTTTCAAAAAATGTAACTCTTCAGATTTAGGCTATGTTTATATGATGAAGGTCTGAACTTTTATTTTCTGAACTTCACTTTTTATTCTGCGTTTGGATGAGCGTTTTCAGGAGGAAATCTGCGTGCATACGGTGACGCAGAACTGTGTGGAATACGATTGGGTGTACATGCCAGGCGGCTAGGTGATGACTCTAGGTGGTGATGTACACGATGTGCACGTACGTGACGTGAGCAGATCTGACCAGAGTTTTGCGTCTTGGGCAGTGTAGACGGAAATACTACGACGGAGCATATTCAACTTTTCCACTCTGGAGGGTGGCTTCATATTTTTGCGTTTTTAAGCCCCAAAAACGGCGTCATCGTCTAAACGAAAGGCTCTTCCAATAAAATATTTTCTCATTTTTATCCTTAAACTCTTTTTGTTTAATCCAAAAGTCCAAATGTCCTCTTTGTGTCCAATCTAAAAACACATGGGGAAAAAATGCATAAAATGTGCGCAATTTTGTCTCATGAGATCTCGTCCCATCCCTGTTGGTTACCTTTCAAAAAATCCAAATAGCTAAAACCCATGATCCCATTTGTGCTGTCCTGGATTACTCAACTCCCATCCATCTTAATACAAAAATCTGGCAGTGACTCCTCATACTGCGTACAGATGTCCCTGCATTTTTCAAGAGTCAGAACCCGGGGCCGGCTCTCTCTCTCTCGCTGGCCCTGACGGTATGTTTGAGGTGAGCTATTGTGGAGGAATGTTTCAGTCGGGGCAGTTGTGATCCCGTCTGCCGGTCGGCTTTGACTCACTCCCATTTGTGTCTATAAATACCGGGCTGATAAATAAAGCGTATGGTGAAACTGAAGACGAGCGCGGCGTACTGGGAGGGCTCCTGCAGGTACGGCGTGATCCTGCTCATCAATGTGGATGTTTATTCTGAAGGTTAAACATAGAAGAGACAGCTGAGGATAAGGGGGAGGAGGAGGAGGAGGGGGGGAGATGACGAAGCTCCGGTCATGATTTTTCAGAGCTTAGATCACGGTTTTGATGTAAACTAAGCGTCTTTAAACCTTTTACGTAGGAGATAATGAAAGTAAACTGTTTAAATCTGTCTGTCATCCACCCACTCCTCCAATTAGACATGGATTTTATTTATTTTATTGTGAAATATCTAAAAGGTGAAGTAACAAATGTTGAACCTGGTCATTTCACTTATCGACTAGACCCAAGAACTCACTGTATTACAAGGAAAATTGGCATTTTAACACTATTAATTTTAGCTGCCCCCATCTTTATTAAATAATATTAACCTATAGAATAATGAAAATGAAAATGAAATGAAAAAAAAAAAAAACTTGCTTGTCACCCGCTTGTTTCTAAGATGTCATTGCTCCGTTATTTATTTATTTTTTTATGTATTTCTTATACTATTATTCTCATACTTACTCACACTTAATACAGATCCATAAGGAAAGGATTAGTAGTAATAATAAATAAATATATTATTATTATTATTATTATTATTATTATTATTATAATAATAATAATAATAATAATAATAATAATAATAATAATAATAATAATAATAATAATAACATAATAATAATAACAATAATAATAATAATAATAATAATAACAATAATAATAATAATAATAATAACAATAATAATAACAATAATAACAATAATAATAATAATAATAACAATAATAATAACAATAATAACAATAATAATAATAACAATAATAATAATAATAATAATAATAACAATAATAATAATAATAATAATAATAATAATAACAACAACAGAAACTCAAATTAAAAACTAAAAAGGTATAAGCATCTCAACAAAGGGCTCAAACCATATTAAAATTAAGAACACAAGAAATAAACAATAACAATAATGATTATTATTATTATTACGACATCCCTAATACCATTGAGCAAATACTCCTACTCCTATTACCCTCAAAAGTTTTAGAACACCGCACTTTTTGCACACTGTTTACTGTTGACCAAAACATAATCTAAACTTTTGATTCATGAAAGTGTCCACCTTTGGCAGATTTAACAGCTGAACACACTCGTGGCTCGTTTTTTTTACAACAGAAATCAAATATTCTTCAGAAAGTTCTTCCCAAGTCTGTTGCAGAAGTTCCCATAAATGTGTGGCACTTGTAGGTTGTTTGACTTTCACTCTTCTGTCCAGTTCATCCCAAACCAGCTCGATGGGGTTTAAGTCTGGACACTGTGCTGGACACTCCATGTTTTCAAGCTTTACCATCTTGTTCTTTTTTCCTGAGGTAGTTTTGGCAGAGCTTGGACTTGTCTTTTGTATCTTTTATCTTTTTTTTGAACCTGCTCAGTATTTACCTTTGTACCATTTCAAGCTCTTCATTGAACTTGCACAGCTTGAATTGCAATAAATAACTGGAAAAATTAGGACGTTCTAAAACTTTTGAACAATAGTGTATGCGCCGATAATTTGTTATTCTCCATGGCAATTCGTTTTTTTAGATTGTTCTGATTGTGAATTGTGTTTTTCAAGTATTCTAAACATAAATTTGAAATATGTATTCAGTAAATTTCCCCTCAGAAATGCACAATATGATGAACCTAATAACATAAAATATCAGAAGACCAAATGAATCTCAATGGACTATGATGTTGCTCTGTTTGGAATGTTCCACAGTATGACTTTAAACAGCTCTACCTTACATTTATTCGATTACAGGTAGTTTTATAGCTCAAAAATACCATGAAAAACAGGAATTCTGACTGTGAGCTCCACAGATCTGACCTGTAACTTGGTCTGGTTTGGTCTCCGTGAAGGTAGAAAGGTTTAATATCATACTGTGAAACATTCCAGACAAAGCAACAACATCTCCACGGAGACAAGCATGTGCTACGCCCTCCACCAGGAAAGTTACACAGCGCATCTTTAAGTCTCTCGCGTGTTTCTCTCTTGTGTCTCCAGTGCTCCCTCCGGTGTTGGTTCCACGAAACAGCGAGTTCAACGCCAAGCACACGATGCTGCCTCGCTTCCGTAATCCTCTCCAGCAGAACGAGCCGCACATGCCGCAGAACGCCACTTTCCCAGAATCCTTTGCTCAGACCAACACCATGCCTTTCCCCCAGTCGCCGGGCAACAGCTACCCGAACTCTCCGGGGAGCGGCAGCAGCGCCACCTTCCCTCACTCTCCGTCCAGCTCCGACCCGGGCAGCCCATTCCAGATGCCAGGTGAGACCTTCAACTGAGTAATAAAGCCTTAAATTTCACAGGTGTTATTTGATTCTCGATTTCGATACTGATACTCAGTGCTCGATACTGATACTGATACATACACAGAAGCCATCAGTAGCCCGGGCCGCGCCTCTAAACCAGGACTAAATCTAGGTCAAACCTAGATCTAAACCAGGACTAAAACCGGGTCTAAACTGGGTCTGAGTCAGGTCTAAACCAGAACAAACCCAGGACTAAACCAGGACTAAAATCAGGTCCAAACTAGGTCTAAACCAGGTCTAAACCAGGATTAAAACCAGGTCTAAATCAGGACTAAACCAGGACTAAAATCAGGTCTAAAGTACGTCTAAACCAAGTCTAAACCAGGATTAAAACCAGGTCTAAATCATGACTATAACCAGGTCTAAACCAGGTCTAAATCGGGACTAATTCTAGGTCTGAACTATGTCTAACCAGGTCTTAAGACTAAAATCAGGACTAAAACCAGGCCTAAAGCCGGGTCTAAACTAGGTCTAAACCAGGATTTAACCAGGATTAAAACCAGGACTAAAACCAGGACTAAACCAGGGCTAAATCTAGGTCTAAACTAGGTCTAAACCAGGACTAAAATCAGCACTAAAACCAGGAGAATTATTGTATTTTTTGAACAATAGAAACACCCAAAATTAATAAATAAATATGCATTTCATGTCATACTATGGGACATTTCCAGATAAGGCAGTGGAGCACCCTTTACCCAAAAAGTTGCATCTGCACCTTAAAATATGAACTAAATATATATATATTTAAATTTTATATATGAAAATCCTCACAGTATCCACCCTTTGCTTTGTCACCACTGCTGCAAACCCTTCCAAGCAAAGGGTGGATATTTTTAAATCTAAAAATCGCTTTATAAAATTAGTTTATTCATAGTTTTGATGTCTTCAGTGAGAGTCTACAGTGTAAATAGTCATGGAAATAAAGAAGAAAACAAACGACCAACTGATGCCACACTGAAATTGAATTAGACGTTTATAGAATAGACTTCTTTCCTGTTATTATTTTTGGCATGAAGTGTGAATGATGGTGAACGCAAGGGTGTGAAGAGCTGCTTTTTCACAGACTCCGTGCATTAAACGAGCTCTGTCAGTGCCCATCCTCACGGTTTGATATCTTAAAGGTCCTATATTACGCAGAATGGACTCTTGAGAGCTTTAAATCGTGTTATAATGTTATTACCTCATCAAAAACAGACCTGGAGTTGTGTTTTGTTTCATTCACATGTTTGAGTAACTCTTTTATTACCTGGCCCTCGAAGGGTTGACCAGGTTTTATATTCACCCTGTGTGTGTTTGTGTGTCTGTCCACCTGTGATAATTCCGCCATTTGTGGACCGATTGTCACCAAAATTGGTACGTGGGTCAAGCCCCCGTGCCCGATCCCACAAAAAAAGTTTGGTGATGATCCGAGGTCATTTGAGGTCACACGGGTCAATTGAAAGGTCACACTATTATGAAAGAGAGACCAATTTCTGCAATTTCTGATCCATGTGCGGTCTAAAATATTCACCCAATCATCACACAAGTTGGCACACACTTAACCGGAGTACACTGGATATTACAGGTTGAAACCGGTCAAGTTCACTTGAAGGTCAAGATAACCAAGGTCAAATTTGTGTTTTTGGTCATAACTCAGCGAAGGATCGAGCTAGAGCAATGGTGTCAAACATAAGCCCCTGGGGCCAGATCCGGCCCTCCAAGACCTTTAATCTGGCCCTCGGCTGATTTTGTACTAAAATATTTTACTTATATTTTCTATTAAAATATTGTTAATTTTCTGCGGTGCTTATCACAGCAGCGTCTCTGTACGTGGCCCCTCCCACCAGAGCAGCACAAATGAAGACTTGTCTCTTTCCAAACGCTCTTAAAGGACGATCGTTTTGACTGTTGACCGTGACAACCCTCATCAGAAAAATGTCAAAAATTAGAAAAGTGGACGCTGAGTGCAGGATTTTTTGCATACAAGTTAATATTAAAACATTGTGTTGAAATAGCATTTTTCTTAAAGGTTCAGGTTGTTCATAATGTTATAATATTTTGTAAAAGAAATAATGCATCAATTAAAAAAGATTTATTTAACTTATTTAACTTTATTTAACTTATTGTTATTTTGGGGGGATATATGCCATGAGTTTTCTCATCCGGCCCCTTTGGGATCAAAGTAGGTTCCCGGACCAAAATGAGTTTGACACCCCTGAGCTAGAGCAACGTGAGTGGTCTCAAAATCTCAGAAAAAACTATTATCCATTCATAATTCTATGCATTTGTATAGTAAAATGTGAATAGTTTTCGAGATATTTACTAATTATAACAGTTCCTTTCTCTTTCAGTGTATGCCGATTCTGATTGGAACGAAAATAATTTTGATTTCTTGTTTTTCTGGTGATACACCACACACTGATCTACAGTCACACAACTAACATGTACACAACTCATGCATACACACATTGCATTGTGGATGTAACAATCATGTAATATGGACCGGGCTCCTCATAAACTGACTCTGTGGTGATGAACTGACCCCACCGATGCCTCATGGGGACCAGGTTGCTGTCTCTGATTGCGCTTGTTCTTAGTCTGTCTACATCTCCAAAGCTCAAAATGCTCTTCTGATATTCTGATTACCACATATATTTATTTATTTAAAACAAGGACAGTGCACAGAAAAGTATTCACCTCATAGAGAACAGATGCTCTGTGCCATCTTTAGCTACAAGCTTCTTTCCATCGTCAGTCCTTGGGCAGACACAAAACAAATTAAAGAAAGTATTTACATTAAACCACCAATAACAACAACATTTCATCAATAACAGTGGCTCCTTAAAATAACCACAATCCAATTCATCATTAAACATTTAAAACAATCAAAAATCATTCATTCTAATTCCATAAATACAACATTTCAAATTCAACATTATCTTCTAAAAATACTAAATAATTCATTGTCATTGATGTTCTCTAAAATGTGCACTTATGACCGCAAGGTAGAACAGAGCGTTTTCAGTTTGAGAGAAGAGCTCAGACTAAATGTGCAGGTTTGTGTGTTGAACATGTGTAAAAGAAACAAAACAGCAACTCCAGGCATGATTGTGATGAGGAAATATTACGTTAAAAATAAGGATGGGGTGAGACACAGTTTTCACGAGACGAGTTCAGGTCCACGAGAACGAGACAAAACGAAATTGTGACATAATTTGTAATAACTAAGTAGTGCAATTTATTTCACAGTGTTGGCTTCATTTATTTTAGGTAATACTTAGAGGTCATTGTAGTGGCACTTTTTGGAAGTACGGCTTTTCAAATTGTAAAACTCACCCGCTCTTAATTCATTTTAGTCCAAGTCAAAGGTAAATTCAAACCATCTCATGAGATTGTTTTCCTCATGTGTGCATGATCTTGTGGCAATTTTTGTCTCGAGAGATCTTATGGCAGACATGTCAAACTCAGGCCCGGGGTCACAAATAGGCTACAAATAGGCTGTAAAGACATTATTTAATTAAAAGGTTGTTATTATTTTATATTTTGCTTGTTCTGGATTAAATGTTTAAGCAAAACTATTATTAAACATTTATTTTAATAAGAAAAGGTTTAACATTACATATCTCGAAAGAAGAGAAAACATGCAGACGTCTTGCCTCTTACCTCTGTGAATTTGAGTTCGACACCCCTGACTTACGGCACGAGATCTTGTACCAGCCCAAACTAAAATGTATTTTAATCTCAAAGGGACCATACACATAATAATTACTTGTCAATTAATCATAAAAATAATGGCTCAAATCATTAGATCTTGTCACGTAAACAGAAATATTTTTTATCATTTATTCCTACTGAATACTGAATACTTGAGTACAAAAACTCTCTTTTGTTAAACCATATACCTACAACTTACCCTTTATGCTTTCTCTCTCTCTCTCTCTCTTTCTCTTTGCTTCACAGAGACCCCGCCTCCTGCCTACATGCCCCCAGAGGAGCAGATGACTCAGGACTGCCCCCAGCCCATGGACACAAACCTCCTGGCTCCTCCTTTACCCCTAGAGACAAACAATCGCTCCACAGGTACTCGTGTTGTCTGTAACTATACTAACAATTATAGTAACATTTCAGACTTGATTTTGATACGGTGTAGACTCAGTATTTAATAGAGAGAAGGTGCTGATACCACAGTGATAATAAAAGCACAATAAAATGCCATTTTCAACATTAAAAGGTCCATATTACCCTATTTTCTGATGTTATAATGTTTTTTTCCACATCACAAACATACTCTGAGTTGTTTCATTCACATGTTTAACACCAAACCCTTCTTCTCTCGAACAAAAAAACACTGTGCTCCACCTTGTGATGTCATGGGGTAAAACAGGAAGTGCTCCATTGTGTTTTTAAACTCCATACACCTTCACTAGAATCATTTGGACCCTTTCAGCTCTGGAATTGCCAACCCCGACTGAACTAAACATAAAAGGTAGCTTCATGACATCACAAGGTGGTTCATTTCTCATTTTTTTAGTTTAGTTTATTTGTTTAATAAGACAGGGACAGTGTACAGTATACATTATCCTTAACACTAGTTCTAGTCTAGTTGTAGTCCGTGAGCAGTAGGGATGGGAATCATTAAGAAGTTGCAGATACGATACATACTAGGGATGGGCATTCGATGAAATTTTCTTAATCGATCGTCGGAAGAATTAACGATCGATTATCGATTAATCATTAACGTTTTTATATTAAAATGATCATCATTATTATTACTATCTGCACTACTAATCTGCATAAATAAATTCAACTTTACGACATATAAACCGTAACGACTCTAGAGCCACATCAGCCCGTTTGACATTATAATGTGTTTAATTCAGTTTTGTTCAAATCTCACAGAAACAAAACTTAAAACTGCATCACTAATTTGCATAAACTCAGCGAAGATAAAACTACAGCTCTTGTGTCGCTGATGCGGTTCAATTTCTGTTGGATTAAAAGACATGACTCAGTGGAATACAGGTTAGTGTGACCAGATTTGCGTTTGTCAAAACCAGGACACCGTACGGGGGGAGGGAGGTGGGGACTCGTCATCGACATTGCGCGACTCTCACCTGGTAAAACTTTTTCCCACTGGACACTGAAACATATGTGCTGCTTTGTTCACTGTGCACATGGACTCACACTTGTCCCGAACGCAACGGAAAGTGTGGAATTTCTTGTACAAATCATCGTTAAATACGCATTTGTGCTTCGGTACGTTGCAGACTGACCGACTGTTTGTGTCTCGCTCCTTCTGATGCAGAGACACATGTACAGACACCTGTTTGGTCACACTACACACAGCAACCTACATTCGGTTTGTCGATTAAAATGAACGTAATCGATGAAATTCTTAATGATCAATTATCAATTAATCGATTAATCATGCCCATCCCTAATACATACCTCAATACAGTGCATTTTTTGTTCGATACGATATATATTTCAAATCAATTTGATACAGTTCAATAAAAAATTAAGGCTAACTCATGGCTGTGATACTAAAAGTCTTTGTTAAACCACTTCTTGTGCAAAGTTCATATAAAACACAAACATTTTAATCCTCAAAACAGTGAAAATGTCAAATATGTAGAACTGTAAAAAATACTTTTGGTGATATATCGGTACAGTAGGCCCCAATATCGATATTGTATCATACAATATAGCCTACCGATATTTCGATATTTTTGCTCACCCCTAGTGGACAGGCTGAAATTATAGTTTATAAAATCAAACATACAAAGAAAATGTCTTCGCTATGACCAGATTATCATAAAAGTTCTGTGTTATCATTCATACTGTCAGCTTCTCCTGGAGGCAGCCTAAACAGAGGATCTTAAGAAAGAGACTTGGAGAGTTAGAAAAGTTCTCAGACATGTCTCTTTATTTGAGTCAGGCAGATTCAGGTCTCAAGATTCAAGTTGATTCAGCATGATTTTGCCTACGCGGCGTCTCTCTGTGCGTCGGTCGTCCCTCGACAACGCGGTCGGCGTTTCCCCCACTGATGCACAGAAAAACTGGGTGCCTTTTATACCAGCATAACTGTTGAGTTAGCATCTTCATGGAAACTTACACAGCACTTTGTCCCAACACGTGTCCCATAACAGGCTGGCAGATGCTAAAGGTTGGAGACACACCCCTTATCTGTCCCATATACATTCACAGTCCATATGACATCATATCCCAACCCCATTGACACTCCAAAGTCCAAAAACATACACAACATGTCAAGGAACACAGATTAATTACAGGGCGTATTAACATATGAATGAAACTTTAAAAACACAGGGTAGAAGCCCACAATACCCAGTTCTAGTTTGAGTATCGATACCTGCTCAAATGAGTCTGTAGTTTCGATATTAGTCTAGAATCAGATTTTTGACATTTCGCAGCCCGATCTCCCGCCCTCCCTGCCTTTGCTTCACAATGATCTCATCACATAAAGCTGTCTGCACCTGCTCGCCTTGAACTCCAGGTGCAAGGATTTCTGAGAAGTCTGGGGAGTTGTTTTTAAAGCTTCATTTCCCCTGGTGGTTTGAGTCCAATTAAAAAAAAAAAAAGTCTTTATCACCTTTGGCTGTGACTTAGATTTAGAGCTGCCATCTGCAAAGGCAAACCCAGGGGAAGCTCGGCAAACCTCAGCTTTTACGAGCGCTATAAACGTAAAAGCTTATGTCATCTCTGCTGGTGGTAACGACTTAAATCTCGTTAACAATAAGATGCACTAATTTACTCTTAAAGCTGCGATCTGATGTAAGGCTGTAATTGCCACTGTTTTAATTGAACAAACCAGAGAATTGTGGTTTATATGAATTAAACGAGCCAATAAAAAGCACAAAAATGACAAAAAGCAGCCCGTATCTATAAATAGCCTACACGTGTTTTAAATGCTCCTCACATTCACACTGGAGTTGGCGTTCGTTTAAAGGTCTTATATTACACACAGTGGATTCTTGTGAGCTTTAAGTTAGTCTATAATCTTGTTACCGTATTTTCCGGACTATAAGTCGCTCCGGAGTATAAGTCGCACCAGCCAAAAAATGCGTAATGAAGAAGAAAAAAACATATATCATTCGCACTTTTTGGGGGAATGTATTTTATAAAATCAGAGACCAGGAACCCACATTTTATCTTGAAAGGCAAGTTACAGTAATAACAACAGAACAGAGAACAACAGGCTAAATTGGCATTAATATGTTAACGTAACGTAATGTATTATGAGCAGTGTTGGGAAGGTTACTTTTAAAATGTAATCCCCTACAGATTACAGATTACATATCCCAAAATGTAGTTTGTAACGTAATCCATGAAGTTATTTAAAGTGGGTAATGTAATCTGAATACTTTGGATTACTTGATTTGCTGTAGAGAAGCAAAGACGAGGATGGTTTAGACCTGGTTTAGACCTGGTTTAGACCTGGTTTAGACCTGGTTTTAGACCTGGTTTAGACCTGGTTTTAGACCTGGTTTAGACCTGGTTTTAGACCTGGTTTAGACCTGGTTTAGATCTAATTTAGAGCTGGTTTTTAGAGCTGGTTTTAGACCTGGTTTTTGGTTTTAGACCTGGTTTTAGACCTGGTTTTAGACCTGGTTTTAGACCTGGTTTAGACCTGGTTTAGATCTAATTTAGAGCTGGTTTTAGACCTGTTTTAGACCTGCTTTAGATCTAGTTTAGAACTAGTTTAGACCTGGTCTTAGTCCTGGTTTAGTCCTGGTTTAGATCTAGTTTAGATCTAGTTTAGTTTCCGGCAATGAGTGGAATTACTGGGAAAAATAAATAAATAAATAAAAAGCGGGATATAGCCCAAAATGTGAAAACGGGAAAACAGGAAAATACCACCATGTAATCCATTTATTTCAACAAAGTAACTGTAATCCAATTACCTCTCACTGAAACAGTAACTGTTACTGAATACAGTTACTCATCATTTGTACTCTGATTACGTAACTCCGGTACATGTAATCTGTTACTCCACAACACTGATTATCAGTTATTCAGATAATTATAGCATAAACAACATAAGTTTACCAAACTCACGATCTCACTCCAAATCACTAAATCCATTCAATTCTTCATCCTCGGTGTCACTTCTGCGCGACCTCCAGAGATAAACCATAGATCCATGAGCTAAACAGAGCGCCGCTTCCTCTTCTGTGTAGCTGTCGTCAGACTTAGCATCAGATCCAGAATTATTCCAGCCAAAAAATACAGTACTTCACCAAAAACATGCCTGAGTTGTGTTTTGTTTCATTCACACATGGATTATTAGGCTGCCTGCTTCTCCAAAAGTAAAAATGACCAGTTCTACTTTGTGTTGTAGTGGTAGTTTTCAAGTTAACAGCTACAGTTTACCTTTTGTTCACTAGAGATTCGGTCAATTCCAGGGCTAAAAGTGTTCCAAATGATTCTAGTGAAGGTGTATGGAGTTTAAAAACACAGTGGAGCACAATATCACAAGTGTTTTCTGTGTGAGAGAAGAACTCAGTCTAAGGGCCTGTTTACACGCGAACGCTTGGGGGTAAAAACGACTAAATATTTTATCGGAAGTGCCTTTCGTTTAGGCAGTGAGAGCGTTTTTGGGCGCCACCTAGTGCCTCCGCTCAGTTTCATTTCAGGTCAGGAATCAGAATACACTAGACGGTTCGCAAAAACTCTGGAAGTGCGAGTCAGACACCAGCCAATCAGCGAAGAGTCATATATTCTCTGTTGTCAACGAGGATTTAAAGCCGGAACAAAGAGAATGTTTGGTGAATTTTATCAAGGGGAAAGACGTTATTGTCCTTCTTCCTACGGGATTTTGGAAAAAGATTAAAATAGCAGTTAGCCCCGTTAGCGGCACATTACATATGTCATGACCAAATAGCAGTGATTCATTAAATCAAAAAAAGTACCCGCCTACTGTTGAGCAAACGAATTCTAACACTGCAAGGTCAGACAGTTTCTCCGAAGTGAAACCGACTGATGAATCAGGCTAAGTTTTTGGGGCTTATGAAACACTCTGCCTTAGTGTTTCCGTTTACACTGCCCAAGATGCAAAACTCTGGTCAGATCTGCTCACGTCACATACGCGTTTACGTCACATACATACAGTACACAGAAACGTGTCGGATGGCATGCATACCCAATCCAATTCCACACACTTTTGCGTCACCGTATACACGCAGATTTCCTCCCGAAAATGCTCGTTTTAACGCAGAATAAAAAGTGAAGACGTGACGCCGCTTTTGTGTCTTCTGTTCAGACCGTCATCATATAAACATAGCCAAAATATGCAGGTTTTGTGTGTTTAATGTGTGAATGAAACAAAACTCAACTCCAGGTCTGTTCTTCTTGAGGAAACATTATAATATAGATCAGAAAATTGTGGAATACGAGCCCTTTAAGGTTAAGGCAAAAGTAAAAAAAGGACTGAAAAAGTTAAAGCATATGGTTAAAAGTTCCTTCTTCAATGTCCTTCTTCACTACCCCCATCAAAAAATACATTTAAAAAGCTGACACTGCAAGAAAAACAAGACTTTTAATTAATTAAACTTTGAACTTTTAACTAGAATTGAGTGATTTAAAAAATAAATCTTTCAAGTGCCCTACCCTTTTTTTGTTTATTTCAAGCGACAGTAGTGTGTAACTTTCTGGGGTTGGTACATCACCTGCATGATTCCATGGAAGCAGAAAATGAAAACAATACTTTGGAACATTTTCCATGGTAGTAGATATGTTTTATGTCATGGATCTGTGGAGGATTGCAGTGAAAGAAAACAACATTTCCATGGAAGCAAACAGGAGGATTCCAAGTAAATCGTGTTTGTGCTTAATTCTTATTTGGCCTGACTTCTAAGCAGTAAGAAGAACTCAGTCTAAATCTGCAGGATTCCAGGTCTGTTTTTGAGGAAACAACATTATAACATAGATCAGAAAACATTGTAATATGGGCCATTTAATAACATTCAAGCACTTATTATTTCTAGAATAACATTTTTTTTTCCAGTTTACTTTAGACTTAAACTTAAACTAAATGTATTGATCCACAAGGGAAATATTTTGGACACAGTAGTTCACACGTCACAATATAATAAAATAACGAAGAGAAAAATAATAATAAAAAAAATAAATAAATATAATAATAATAAAATAAAAGTAATAAATGGTAATAATAAATTCTAAATAAGTTCCAGAAATAAGGCAAATTATATAAATGTACAAATAAAACTAAAAAATATATAATACAAATATATAAGAGGTCTTAAAGGTGCAATGCATAACTTTTTTGGTTAGGGCTCCGTCACCTTCTTGTTTCTATGGAGACGGCATTGTTCTACCTTACATTTATTCAAATACAGGTGGTTTTATAGCTCAAAAATATCTTGAAAAACAGGCGTTCTGACTGTGAGCGGAGTTGCCTCTCCACAGATCTGACCTGTAACTTGGTCTGGTTTTGTGTCCATGAAGATAGAAAGGTTTAATGCAATCCGTGTATCATTCGTTCATTTGTTTTTCAATATAAAACCAAAAATAAGAAAACGGAAAAATAACTGTTTTCTTCATTATTTGTCTTCAAAACCAAAATGAAAAAACAGATAATGATTAGTTTTTTCAGTTTTCGATTCTGTGTTTAAATGAAGAATGGAAAAAATAGATAACGGCCGTTTCCTGTTGCCGTGACTGTGATACCGGACTGAACCAGGACTAAAACAGGACTAAACCAAGACTAAAGCAGGACTAAACCATTTTCAGTCCTGGTCTGGTCCTGGTCTGATCTCGGTCTGGTCCCGGTCTCAGTCCCGGTCTGAATCACAATGTGGTCCTGGTCTGGTCCTGGTCTGGTTCCGGTCTGGTCCTGGTCTGGTCCCAGCCTCAGTCCTGGTCTCAGTCCCGGTCTGGTCGGACCTGGTTTAGTTCTGGTTTAGTTCTGGTTTAGTCCTGGTTTAGTTTAGTTTGGTTTATTGATTTAAACACAAAATCGAAAAATGAAAAAACACAAAAAAAAAACAAAAATTTCATTTTGTTTTATAATTTTCTTATTTCTGGTTTTATATTGAAAAACAAATGATACACGGAAGCAATTGACGGACCTTCCACTAGTATAGTTATACAAATGTACCTTTAATTAAAAAAATAAAATAAAAACAGTGCAAAGATGGAATAAAAATAAGATCACAGTTTACACCCACATAGGAGATTACCAAAAACCCTCCAGTATTCCAAGTATTTCTCTATAATTGTTGCAGTCAAGGTTCATTCGTCCTACTGGCTGGTGTGGTGACAGCTCTGACGGGAAGATGTGTTGAAATGCATTGTGGGGGTTTGGGGAGTTCTTTAGCACAAGCTGCATCCTGTTAGTGCGGACTGGCCTCTATTGTGGAGCGGGTCTGGGAAGGTGACAGACAAAACACACCTGCTCCACAGTGCCATGTTTCAGAGGAAGTTTGGGAAAAGTTTGGACAGGACAAAGCGAGTGGGCGAGGGCAGCTGGCACCCGCGGGCGCAGTGCACAGAGAGCGAAGCCCGGCGCGTTATTGGAGTATAAACCTACACTGAAACGCTTTAAAATCAGTCAAGAAATAACCAGCGTGCAGGCCGTGCGGGTTTGCGTGCAGATGTGTTCGAGGCGAGTCTGTCGAGTTATGAATCACAAGGAACTGGAATGGGAAAGAAAAATGACACACGCATATTTTCTATTGTTATTGGCTTTTAAACACCAGTAGCTCTTGAGTGAATGCATTTCAAACATGCAAACTGTAAAACACAACTCGTGACACTTGTGAACTTTTGCTTTTGGCTTGTACTCTGAAAAAACATCTGTATTTTTTTATTCTAAATTCCAGCTGATTAAAAAATGATAAATGATAATGATAATTTTTTGGGCATGATTTTAGAATTAGAATTTATTTATTTGGAGGATAAACCCCTTGAGATGTCTTGTCATCTTGTTTTCGAGGGGGTCCTCACAACAACAAAAGACAGATACAACAAAAGACAGATACAGTAGGGCAGACAGTAGGATACATAAATTCAAAAAAGCCTGAAAACAACAAAATCAGCACAACCACAAACACACTCACTCACACTTGACTGTTTGACTTATAATAAAACAAGTTTGAGGAAAAAAAACAACCTGATAGTCACAAGATGAACAACACAAATTGAACTAATTTCGATTTCACTTATGTTGTATGTTCCATTGTATAAGAATGTAACATTTTTACATGCCCAAAATAAATGCATAAAATAAAATAAAAATGTATAAGAATTCACCTTTTAACTATTCAGCATATATATTTTCAAGTCCTCAAAATCAAAATAAGTAACAACCATGGAAAATGCTGTAGAGAACCGATCTGATTGTAGCCAGATTCATCAGCCGGTTTTACTTCGTTTTACTTCGTTTCACTTTGTACAAACCGTGTGACCTCGCAGTGTTAGATTTCGTTCGCTCGACAGTAGGCGGGTACTTTTTATCATTTCAAAGAAACAGAAAACGCACACCAAAACTCTTGTAGAGGTGCAAATGCAAGGAGCAGCCAGACCACTTTTAGTATCACAGCCATGATTTACCCTTTATTTTTTATTGAACCGTATTGAATTGATATGAAATATATTGTATTGAATCGTGTTGACTGAAAAACTCACTGTATCGAGATAGTTATCGTATCGGCAACTTCTTAATGATACCCGGCCCTGCTCCACATAAAGGTTCTTTTTAACACTGATCTGACATAACATAACATAGACATAACATTGGAAAACCAAATTGAACCTCTCTGAACTTTATTCAAAAGGTAAATTTTTCATTTTGAGTTTTAAACATATCAAAAGTGAGAAATTCAGCTGCATTTAAAATTCTAAATCTGATGAAACTTCCAGGTTGTAGTTTTGTTCAGTGTGTCTTGTGTCTGTCTTTTCTGCACACGCTCTCTAACCGTTTAATGTATTTCCTGTGCAGATGTGCAGCCCGTGGCCTATGAAGAACCCAAACACTGGTGCTCCATTGTTTACTACGAGCTCAACAACCGTGTGGGGGAGGCGTTCCAGGCTTCCTCCACCAGCGTCCTCGTCGACGGCTTCACAGACCCCTCCAACAATCGCAACCGCTTCTGTCTGGGCCTCCTGTCCAACGTCAACCGCAACTCCACCATCGAGAACACCAGGAGGCACATCGGCAAAGGTGCAGTAGCCCAAAGACATGAGAGTAAAGGTGCAGTAGCCCAAAAACCCAAAGACATGAGAGCAAAGGTGCAGTAGTACAAAAACCCAAAAGACACGGGAGTAAAGGTGCAGTAACTCAAAGACATGAGACTAAAGGTGCAGTAGTACAAAGACAGGAGAGTAAAGGTGCAGTAGTACAAAAACCCGAAGACATGGGAGTAAAGGTGCAGTAGTACAAAGACACGAGAGTAAAGGTGCAGTAGTACAAAAACCCAAGAGACACGAGAGTAAAGGTGCAGTAGTCCAAAGACACGAGAGCAAAGGTGCAGTAGTACAAAGACACGAGAGTAAAGGTGCAGTAGTACAAAAACCCAAAAGACATGGGAGTAAAGGTGCAGTAGCACAAAAACCCGAAGACATGGGAGTAAAGGTGCAGTAGTACAAAAACCCAAAAGACATGGGAGTAAAGGTGCAGTAACTCAAAGACATGAGACTAAAGGTGCAGTAGTACAAAGACATGGGAGTAAAGGTGCAGTAGCACAAAAACCCAAAGACATGAGAGTAAAGGTGCAGTAGTCCAAAGACACGAGAGCAAAGGTGCAGTAGTACAAAGACATGAGACTAAAGGTGCAGTAGTACAAAGACATGGGAGTAAAGGTGCAGTAGTACAAAAACCCGAAGACATGGGAGTAAAGGTGCAGTAGTACAAAAACCCAAAAGACATGAGAGTAAAGTTGCAGTAGTACAAAAACCCAAAAGACATGAGAGTAAAGGTGCAGTAGTACAAAAACCCAAAAGACATGAGAGTAAAGGTGCAGTAGTACAAAGACACGAGAGTAAAGGTGCAGTAGCCCAAAGACTTGGGACTAAAGGTGCAGTAGTCTAAAGACACGAGAGCAAAGGTGCAGAAGTACAAAGACATCAGAGAAAAGGTGCAATAGCCCAAAGACTTGAGGGCAAAGGTGCGGTAGTTCAAAGACTCAAAGACACGAGAGCAAAGGTCTAGTACACCAAAGACCCAAAGATATGCGAATGAAGTTGCAGTAGCCCAAAACATGCGAGTAAAGGTGCAGCCGCCCAAAGACATGAGAGCAAAGGTGCTGTAGCCCAAAAACCCAAAAACATGAGAGCAAAGGTGCTGTAGCCCAAAAACCCAAAAACATGAGCGCAAAGGTGCAGTAGCCCAAAGACCCAAAGACACGAGCAAACGAGCAGTCGCCCAAAGCCAATGACCGCAGACAGGGCTGAATCAATCTGTGCTGTCGATATTTGCCGAGGATTAGGAGGTGGAGGGGAGAACAGCCATAACAACAATGTGAGCTGACTGCAAATGTATTGATTTTGGGCTGACCATGTTTTCATTATTGTTTCTGCTGATAAAAAGCTATACATTCATACTAACATACCATCGCATTCAGTGTTTTTTTGTCCTTTATTTTTCCTACCGTCTATATTTTAAATACACATAGAAGACATCAGATATATGAAGAAAGATATGTGGAATTATGTAACAAAAAGTGAAATAATAATACATTTTTTAATATTTTATATTAAAATCCTCAAAGTAGATACTCTTTGCTTTGTCAGAAATTACTACACAAGTCCATAAATCTTGCTTCATATATTTGATGTCTTGTCTAAAATGTAGAAAGTAGTCAAAATTAAAAAAAAATAATAATAAATTGAATGAAAGGATGTGTCCAAACTTTTGACTTGGTCGTGTATGTTTAAATACCAGCCAAAAGGTTGGACACACTCTCTCATTCAATGTTTTTACTTCTTTATTTTTACTACTTTCTACATTTTAGAAACATACTGGCACAAGATATAAACAAAAACAAAGTAGGAGACTTTAGTACTTTATTACTTATTATTTTACCCTCACATGAAGTTGTAAAACTGTATAATTCTCTTCCAGATTATCCATAGAGTCTGTCCTCCGTGAATAATCTAAAGTCTAACAAAGCTGCAAACAGATCAGTGCTTACAGTTTCAGCTGCAAAGTATCAGTACAAATAAAGTGAATTAGACTGGATTACTGACTCTGCTCTTCTCCAGGTGTGCATCTGTATTACGTGGGAGGGGAGGTGTACGCCGAGTGTCTGAGTGACAGCAGCATCTTCGTCCAGAGCCGTAACTGTAACTACCACCACGGCTTCCACCCCACCACCGTCTGCAAGATCCCCAGCGGCTGCAGCCTCAAGATCTTCAACAACCAGGAGTTTGCCGAGCTGCTCGCCCAGTCTGTGAACCACGGCTTTGAGGCGGTGTACGAACTCACCAAGATGTGCACCATCCGCATGAGCTTCGTCAAGGTGAGATGGAGTTTTAGACTGGTTTAAAGGGCCCATATTACTGTACTTTTCAGACTATAAGGCGCACTTAAAATCCTTTAACTTTAACTTAAATTGACAATGCACCTTATAATCTGGTACGCCTTATATATTAATTCTGTTTGTGCTTACTGACCTCGAACGGATTTTATGTGGTACACGGTGCTCAAAAATCTGTCAAAATGTTTTAGTACGACTTTGGTGAGATATTGTCCACTACCTGCCAATGGATCTCTAAGGTTATCAGACAAAATTGTCGTCCTAATGTTTTGCTTAATGCGCTTTATAATCTGATGCGCTTTAATCCAGTGCGCTTTATAGTCTGAAAAATATGGTACGCTGTTTTCTGAGCTATGTTATAATGTTGTTTCCTCATCATAAACATACCTGGAGTTGTGTTTTGTTTCATTCACACATAATTTAACTTTATACAACTTCACTAGAATTGTTCGGAATCACCAATCTCTGCTGAACAAAAGTGAAATGTCAGCTTTTAACTTGAAAAACTACCACTTCCTGACATCACAAGGTGGAACTTTGAAGACTAATAATAAAAGATTACTAAAACATGTGTGAATGAAAGAAAACACAGCTCTAGGTGTGTTTTTGAGGAAGTAACAACATTCTAACAAGGCTTAAAGCTCATAAGAGTCAGTTTTGTGTAATATAGGACCTTTAATTGCCCTGTACCTGATTGTTTTTACTGTTTCTTTTATTAAGTAAATTTAGACTAATATTGCAAATGAGCAATTTATAACAATGATCCACTGATGTCATTATGTCTTCTGTAAAATATTTACTTTTTGAACTTTTGGCCATGTGATAATGTTATGTCCTCATTGCAGTTGCACATGGAGAGCTCTTTTGTGTTTTTAAAGCTGTTTTACTAGCTTGTCAAACATTTCTCAGGTCAGTTTAGGGAATGTGTAGGCTTTATTCACGCTTACTTCACAAACCAAGAAGACGTTTGGAAAGATGCGATTACAACTTCCTGCGGGCTCTGTTCACTATAGTAAGTCTGACAAAATCTAGGAAAAACTGGAAAATGGCTCAGTTTTCTTCATCTAAGACTACGTTCAGACTGCAGCCTGAAGTAACCGATATTTTATATCCGATTTTTTTACCACTATGCTCCTGTGTCTGATCTTTTAATGACAGTCTGAACGACACAGATCTGATTTTTTCAAATGTGACCCAGGCCACTTGGATATGTGGTCCTAAAACCGATACATATCCGATCTTTTGACATGCGTCTTCAGTCTGAACGGCCAGGTCACATTCATCCCACCTACACGTCACAAATGTACACAAATGTTCTTCTCGTCATACGAAAATCGTGTGTGAACTCCGTGTCAGTGAAGGAGCGAAGCACATCTGAATCCCATCATTCTTGGCAGCGACTGTGCACCCACACGTTCCTTTCTACGGACGTCGCTGCCACTGCCCCACAAAACGCCACGGTCAAAAACCTCATCCTTCTCATCCTCAATCTCCTCCCTAAAACAAATAAGTTGTACATGTTCTGGCTCCAATACGACAGCATCGTTAAAATCTCTAGGTGCTCAATGCTCGCGTCCATGTCTCGGCGACTTCTGTAAACGCTGAGCACACTCGCTGCCTGTGATGTAGTCGTGTCCTCTGATGTGCATGCAGGACACTTTTGGAGCATTTAAAGTTCACACTGGAGATCACATACAAGTCACATTTAATTGGAAATGTGAACGACCTCGCAAAAAAATCAGATTTCACCAAAAAATCAGAATGGAGCATTAAGCCCTGCAGTCTGAACGTAGCTTAAATGCCATTGTAGTGTTCCGTTATGTTCGGCTGATCAGCAATTACAACAGTATCTCAGCTTTCATCATTTCCCCACTGAAACACAACTCAACGCCAAATCCAAGATGATTCCAAATAGCACATACGTTTGCAGTCTTCATTTTACCGCTGATCACATTTACTTCAGTGGGTTTGATCACAGTCGGTCGGCGAGTCCAGTGTCGGAAACTACACCGAAAGTCGTCATCGCATGTTTCCAAACGTCTTCCTGGTTTGTGAGCGTAAGCATGAGTAGAGCCTCTTGAATCTCTTTGTTCCGTGTAATAATAAGAATGCTTTACTTTGTCACAGGGTTGGGGCGCAGAGTACCACCGCCAGGATGTGACCAGCACCCCCTGCTGGATTGAGATCCACCTGCACGGCCCCTTGCAGTGGCTCGATAAAGTTCTAACCCAGATGGGCTCCCCTCACAACCCCATCTCCTCCGTGTCCTAGGTTTTACTCCCCGTTCGCCCTTGCGGCTGTCCATACCCCAGCATTTTGGTTAACGTAGCAAGAAATCAGGCTAGCTGGTCCCAGGCTGGTTTGTGCTTCGATCGGTCGCTCGGAGATGTTTGAGATGAACCACAAGCTGATCTGGGGCCTGTTTTGTTTGTCCCACCACGCTGTTCAGTGCTTTTGGTTGGTCTTGTACTTGAAGGATCTGAATTGGGCACATTTTAGTCTGGGAGAGGATTCAAGCGACAAGAGCGTGATGCAACTGGAAGATACTTGATCTCTGTGACCAACTGTAATAATTAGAACACCCATCACACTCGTTAGGATGCGTTTCTTCTCCCAAATCTCTCCCCCCCTCTCTTTCGCCGATCTACAATTCTGACTCTCGCGGTGTTACGTCCATTTTGTTCCTTGAAATCTCGAGATGCGTTCATGTGTAGGAAGATAACGGGACATTCCAAATCACGGAGATGGTTGGATGCAACGATGTCTGAACAAAGCAGAGACTGGGAGCACGACCAGCACGACTAAAGTGAAGATCACAAAAAAAAACAAAAAAACTATAAACTTTTCAACAGTCTAATGAAATTCCGTACCATGAATTTTAAAAAGGGGTGGAGTTCGGGTGGGTTTTTATTAAATGGGGCATGGCACTAAGGGCATTTCAGACTAGTCTACAAAGTATTGTAAAATAGTTGGTCATATTGTGTTACTCTTGTGTCCTAAAGACTTTAAAGGGCCAATATTACGCTATCTTCTGATCTATGTTATAATGTTTCTGTCAAAAAACATACCCGGAGTTGTGTTTTGTTTCATTCACACATGTTTAACACACAGATCCTGTATACATAGGCTGAGCTCTTCTCACAAACTGAAAAGACATCTTGTGATATCAGGTTTTAATACAAGAAGTGTTTTTTTAGGCTATGTTTATATGATGACTGACTGAACAGAAGACGCAAAAGTGGCGTTGTGTCTGCACTTTTTATTCCGCGTTTAGACGAGAGTTTTCATTAGGAAATCTGCATGCATACGGTGATGCAAAAGTGTGTGGAATTCGATTGGGTATGCATGCCAGACAGCTCGGTGGTGATGCACGGCGGAGATGTATGTGACGTAAACTCGTATGCAACGTGAGCAGATCTGACCAGAGTTTTGCGTCTTCGTAGACGTAAACGCTACAGCGGAGCGTTTTCAACTTTTCCACTCTGGAGGGTGGTTTCAGACTTTTGTAATTTTAAGCCTCAAAAACTAGCTTGATTCATCAGTCGGTTTCACTTTGTAGAAACCGTCTGACCTCGCAGCGTTAGAAATCATTTCGCTCAACAGTAGGCTGGTACTTTTTTTAATTTAATGCGCCACTAACGGGGCTAACTGGTATATTAAGCTTTTCCCAAATCCCGTAGGAAGAAAGGCAATAACATCTTTCCCCTTGATAAAATTAAATAAATAAAACATTCTCTTTGTTCTGGCTTTAAATCCTTGATCTCGGGAATCATTGCCAACACAGAATGTCTGGCTCTTCGCTGATTGGCTGGTGTCCGAACTTTCACTTCGGGGTTTTGCGAACTGTCTAGTGTATTCCGATTCCTGAACTAGTCGCTGAAGAGAAATTAAATTGAGAGGAGGAGCACGAGGTGGCGCCAACCTGGCTACCCAAAAACGCCGTCACTGTCTAAACAAAAGGGACTTCCGATAAAATATTTTAATCATTTTTACCTGCAAGTTCTCTTGTAAACAGGCCCTTAAACTCCAAACACCTTCACTAGAATCATTTGGGTGATTGCCCTTGAATCTCAGCTAAACAAAAGGTAAATGGAAGCTATTAACTGGAAAACTACCTCGTCACGACGTCACAAAGTGTAACAGAGCATTTTGGGCTTTGGAGATGTAGACAGACTAATAATTAAGGATTACTCGATGTGTGAACGAAACAAAACACAACTCGGTTAAGTTTAACAACATTATAACGTGGCTTGAAAATCACGTTTGCGTAATATTGGCCCTTTAAACAGGAGAATAGTGTTGTCCGGATATACTCACTATAGAATATGTGCTGTGCATTCTGGGTTTTGCAAGGCATAGTTTGGTAAATGTAGAGTTACAGATTTAAACCGTAGCTGAACACAAAGCAGAGACAAACAATACACTGTAGTTTGTCCGTTGTTGTGCAGCAAGTATGTCTCATTTAGAACAGAATGGCTGTGTCCGATTGTCCACACTAGAGGACGCTTTTTTATGGGTGTCCGAAAGTCCAGTGTGTAAAAAAGAAGTGCACTCAAAATTTCCCACAATACAACCTGAAAAGTAATGGGCATTGATGGTCACTAGACTGATCAATATAGACCACAGTGCATTGCAAGAGTTGGTAAAACAACAGCAGACAGAGACAAGTGTTAAACGTAATAAAGCAGATTAAAGCGCTGGTTTATCGCACTCTTGATCCTGATTAATTTGAATAAAACACAATTAAATAAACTGTTATGGTGTGAAGGTGCTAGTGTTCGCTCTTTAACTTAGCTCAAGATGTTAAAATATGAATAATTCCCACATCTCAGACAAAAAGCGGATTGATCCAGTCTATTTACGAAGGCCTGTCACGGTAACAAGTTTTGAAAGACGATATATTGCTGAAATTGTACAAACGATTATATTCAGACTAGTTTATGCTACTAAAACGATAAACCAAGAGCAGATTTAAACCACAAAAACTATTCTGAATGTACAATATTGTTTAAAAAAACACAAGCTGCAGAAAATACATAGAAGAATGAAATACTGTAATTCTTAGTTTGCATCTGTAATGAGTCTCAGAAGCAGAGGCGGCGCTACCATTAGGCAAAAGTAAGTAAACCTGGAGGGGCCCCCAACCAATTGCCCTCAGTGCCACTAATGTCCGAGGCCTCAGAGCAATTTGATTTTCTCTCAATATGACATTAAATGAGAGTAGTTTACTTTTAAACAATAATCAGAAGAAAACTAAGAATAATCATATGTAATGGATGTAAACAAAAATGTAATTGTTGCAAAAAAATAAAACTACTTTCAGTTCTGGTTGTCTAGTAGTCTCCCTAACTAATAAGACAACTTTCCAATCCGCCATAATTCAAATAAATAGAGATGTTCATGTCTCAAGAACAATGAGGAAAAACAGGCAATAAATATATTAAAACAAAACAACTATTTTACTGGGGGCCCCAAACTCAAGTTCGCCTAGGGTCCCCAAATTGCTAACTCTGCCACTGCACAGATGTGATTAATTTAATCTTTTACAGCTCAAATCTCATTATATAGACATAAAAAAAATAAAAATGTACTAGTAGTGCAAATAAAATGTACACATAATAAATACTGATGCCAAAAACCACATTGTTCCATCTGTCGTATATTGAACGATAAAAACTTGTGTGGTCCATAAACACTCCTGTGCCAGTCGGATTTAATCATTATTTATTATAGAAATCAAGTTTTATCAGAGTTTGTTGGACTTTTTTTCCACCCAAATGTAGTGATCTGCAAGTCTGAATCGCTTTGTGAATGAGACACTAAAGTCCCTTAAAGAAATATTTCACATCAAAATCTTGTCAAGCTATTTTAAAAGCAGAAATATGGGGGATTATAGGTACTATCAGGTCCTGGATCTAAAAAAATGAACTTAATAGGAGTTGATTTGTGGCTGCACAATGATTTAAAAAAAAAAATTAAGAATTAAAAGGGAGTCTAAAAACTTTTTGAGGCGATTGTAGAAGCTTGTCAGAGATGTTGGTCATCAAAAAAGTTAACTTCACGTGGATTTAACACCAAAATGTTCTCGGCATCCATTACAAAGGACTTATTACAAAAATAAAATTAACAAAATCTAAATGCTAAGGTTTACATTTACCTTCAAACAGATAGAAAATCACAAAAAATAAAATACTGCAACACACTTTATTTCTTCGGGTCCCAGGAGGATATATTGAAGTCAATGTTTTAATTATCTTGACAGGCCGATGTTTACGTGGGATTCAGCTTGACGAAAACTTGTATGATCCATTGATACTTGTGTGCCAATCAATTTTAATCATTATTTATTGTAGAAATCAAGTTTTATTAGAGTTCAGTGGACTTTTTCACCCAAATCTAGTGAGCTGCAAGTCTAAATCGCTTTGTGAATGACTACAAAGTCCTCTAAAGAGTCTAGGACCTTGTCGTGAATGAAAGGTTAGGGACTGGGGTGGACATTCGGACACAGCCTACGCGTTTGTTTTCAGGGGAGTCGACAGAGGGGGGCGCAGTCGTCTGTCGTCCAAGAGGCTTAAAAATTGCCTCTCTTCCTATTAATTTATATCAGAGGGGGGCCCACGTGAGGATTCTTGCCCCGGGGCCCCCCAAATTTCTGTCGACTGGCCTGTTTGTTTGCATTTATTACATAGACTGAGCAAAAACTATGACTGTTAAGGAAACCCCTATGTAGTGTTATCTATAAAAAGAGTTACTGATGTCCAGATGTGACTTGTTGTTTTTATATAAAATGTAAATGCAGATGTTGCCATTTCATCCTTTTTGTTTGCTTTGAACAGTCCTATTTGCTATCGAACTCGTCACATTCTTTTTGTATTTTTGAATGCTTTCTTTTTAATCCTTTGCACTTTTACATATCGCTCTGTTTTTGTCCCTATGTTTTTGTTGTGTCGGCTCAACAAAACTCACAGAAAGAGGGTGATGGGTGATGCGGCGATGAACGTGGAATCGTGAGCATCTGCTTTTTTTTGGTCGAATCGTCTCTAAGGCTCTGAGTGAGTGGCAGCTGGATTTTACCAAACAGTGAAGTGAAAGTGAAAGTGAAAGTGCGTTTGACAGGTTTTGACGAGTCTCTAACTTCTACGTAAAGATGTAACTTTTCTGGTGGAGGGTCCGTCAGATGGTTTTCTGAATTGAAATGTTATTGCATCATCTGGAGTGTTCCACAGTATGGAATTAAACCTTTCTATCTTCATGGAGACCAAACCAGACTAAGTTACAGGTCAGATCTGTGGAGAGGCGACCCCGCTCACAGTGAGAATGCCTTTTTTCTAGGTATTTTTGAGCTATGAAACTACTAAAACT
The DNA here is from genome assembly GCF_026225935.1 of Boleophthalmus pectinirostris. Lineage (NCBI taxonomy): Eukaryota > Metazoa > Chordata > Actinopteri > Gobiiformes > Gobiidae > Boleophthalmus > Boleophthalmus pectinirostris. Next base: position 36,320,515 of record NW_026571190.1, read on the forward strand.
GTGATTTAATAAATTTACATCCATGTATCATTCGTTCATTCGTTTTTCAAAATAAAACCAAAAATAAGAAAACAAAAATATACTTTCGTCATTAATTGTCTCCAAAACTAAAATGAAAAATTTATAATTTTTTTCAGTTTTTTGATTTTGTGTTTAAATGAATAATGAAAAAAAATGGATAATGGCCTTTTCCCATTTCTGTGACTTAAACTGCGATGCCGGACTTTTGCGCCGCATATGGACCTAACCAGGACTAAAACAGAACTAAACCAGGTCTAAACCAGGTCTAAACCAGGACTAAACCAGGTCTAAACCAGGTCTAAACCAGGACTGAACCAGGACTGAACCAGGTCTAAACCAGGTCTAAACCAGGTCTAAACCAGGACTAAACCAGGTCTAAACCAGGTCTAAACCAGGTCTAAACCAGGTCTAAACCAGGTCTAAACCAGGACTAAATTAGTCTCCATTCTGGTCTCAGTCCCGATCTTGTCCTGGTCTCAGTCACCCGACAGTCTATGTGGGTGCACCTCCGGGTCCGTCCTAACACTGAGTCCTGGTTCAGTTCTGGTTTAGTCCTGGTTTAGACCTGGTTTTAGTCCTGTTTTACTCCTGGTTCAGTCCTGGTTTTGTCCTGGTTCAGTCCGGCATCGCAGTTTAAGTCACGGAAAACAGACGTTATCCGAGTTTTCCTTTATTCATTTAAACACAAAATCAAAAACTGAAATTTTGGTTTTGGAGACAAATAATGTAAATAAACAGAAAACAGTTGGTTTTTCATTTTCTTATTTTTGGTTTTATTTTGAAAAACAAATGAACGAATGATACACGCATTAATGTAAAGTAGAGCTGTTTAATGTCACACTGTGGAACATTCAGGCAGAGCAATGACATACCCATAAAATCAAGCAGGTGATGGACCCACAACTAAAAACGTCTCTGTTGTAAATATAAATTATAATTTTACACAAATCATGAACTAATTTGTGAAAAACATGTTGAAAATTGCAGGAAGTAGAGAGTTCAGACATATTAATCACATCACACTAGGCCAAATTTACACTTTAGTAACATTTTTTCTACAGTTTAAATGTGATTTCAACAATTACTTTTTTTTTTTCCTTATATTTTTATTAGTCAAATTATAATTTCAATGTACATTAGAGGATTTTTGGTTCAGTGTCTTGATTTCTAACCAGGAAGTAAAATTTGAAACCTAAAAAATGAACAAACTGGATGAAACTTAAAGGTGTATTGTGTAACTTTTCTGGTACAGGGTCCACCACTTCAACTCCATGTTTTCCGCAAATGATCTACAGTACGACATATCATTTAACTATCGCCATGGAGACGGGCAGACCGCATCACCAGGCCAAGTTACAGGTCAGATCTGTGGAGAAGTGGACCCGCTCACAATAATGACGCACGTTTTTGCAGAAGTTTTCAGAATTAAAACATTTGTAATTGGATAAATGCAAGATATATTGGTTTAATGCCGTACTGTGGAACATCCCAGGTAAAGCAGTAACATCACCATGGAGACAAGCAGATGGCAGACCAGAAAAGTTACACAGTGCACCTTTAAATATCTTTCGGTAGCCCAACCTGTCATAGGCGCTTGAACTTTTATACGAAGCAGATTATTTTATTGACCTCCTAAGGGCATTACAAAAATAGTTAAAAGTTAATTATGAATTGTGTAAAATCGAAATCGTGATCTGGCTCCAAGGAAATCATGATATCAGTTTTTTGTCGTATCACCCACCCCCACCCAGAAATAGCTGTTTTATTCCATGAAAATGTCATGTCTCTACTGGAAAAATAAATTTGTTTCATTACTTAAAGTCTGAGTCTCTGGGGTCTTTGTGTACTGGGGATTGTCAGAAGTATCGAAAATCAGATACTAACTGATACTAAAACTAGTGTTGAAATTAGATATTCATTTGGGTAAGTATCAGTACTCAAAAAGTCACATTCACAGGACAGAAATGAACCTTTCATGAAAATCTTTAGAATGATTTTGAGTTGTATCAGAACAAGTATAAGAGCACATCCATCCATCCATTTTCTTCCGCTTATCCAAGGACGGGTCGCGGGGGCAACAGTCTGAGGAGGGCCTCCCAGACTTCCCTCTCCACACACATGTCCTCCAGCTCTTCCAGGGGGATCCCGAGGCGTTCCCAGGCCAGCCGAGAGACATAGTCCCTCCAGCAGGAGGCATCCGAAACAGATGCCCGAGCCACCTCAACTGGCTCCTCTCAACGTGGAGGAGCAGCGGCTCTACTCCGAGCTCCTCCCGTGTGACTGAGCTCCTCACCCTATCTCTAAGGGAGCGCCCAGCCACCCTGCAAAGGAAACTCATTTCGACCGCTTGTATCCCCCCCCAACTGCCACCTTACCGTGGTGGGGGAGTTTGCGTACCCGAATGATCCTAGGAGCTATGTTGCCCGGGGCATCACGCCCCTGGTAGGGTCTCCCATGGCAAACAGGTCCTAGGTGACGGGGCAGACTAAGAGCAGTTCATAGAACCAATATGAACAGTTTAATATCGAGGACCGTTACGTCGCCCGGTATGGCGCAGCCGGGGCCCCACCCTGGAGCCAGGCCTGGGGTTGGGGCTCGAATGCGAGCGCCTGGTGGCCGGGCCTTTGCCCACGGGGCCCGGCCGGGCTCAGCCCAAAAGGACGACGTGGGTCCACCCTCCTGTGGGCTCACCACTCGCAGAGGGGTTCATAGGGGTCGGGTGCATAGAGGACTGGGCGGCGGTCGGGGACGGGTGTCCCGACGGCCTGGTCCGCACACACAGCACCTGGCTGTGGCGACATGGAATATAAGAGCACATCAAGTTCAAAATTTCAAAAACGTTTATTGTCAATTCTTTGTACGAAAAAACAAAGAATCGACACTGTGTTTCTCACTCTCATGCGTATAAATTAATAATAAATGCATAGACCAGTATACACCCATGCAGCACTAGGGAACCAACCTGGACCATTGAGGGAGAACACAGATATAAAACCACATGGGAGTAGAAAAGAAAGTACTGTGATTTAATATTGAAACTCACGTTCTGTTGTCTAAAGGAAGAGTGTTTTTTATTATTATTGTGGTATCAGAATCAGTATTGAGTATCGAGTCTGTTCCTTGGTATCGATATCCAGTTACACTGCAAAAAACAAAATCTAGTCAAGTTAAGATGACTTGAATTAAGAAAGTTTTATCATGGTTTGAGTAAATTTCACTTGAATAAATCAAATAAAATAAAATAAAATGATTTGCCAGTGGAATAAATTTTTTTGTATTTGCTATATCTTGCTACACTTTAAATAAGAAAAACATCAACTTTTTGCACTTAAAATAAGAAACAAAATCAAATGTTGCTTAAATTAAGAAAAACACTTATTCCATTGGTGGATAATTTGACTTGTCAAGTTGAATCGACTCAAATAAAGTAAAATTTTCTTAATTTAAGTCATTTTAACTTACCTAGATATTGTTTTTTTCAAGTGTAGAAATTTTATTAGGATGACATTATAATTAGGATGAAATTTGTTAAATAAAATGATTGTTTTAATATGTATTTATTGTTGTATTTGTATTATTGTGTATGTATTTATTTATAGTTATATATTATTTATATTTTTATATTTATTATTAAAATTATCTAAATATTATATTACGATGATATTTTATTAGGGACAAAATATCGTGATATCGTATCGTTAAAGTTCTCTGAATAATATCGTCGGTGGTCACAATTTATTTAATTACAAGTTCTATTTGTACTATTTTATATATGTATTTATATTTATGTTTATTATTAAAATTATCTAAATATTATTACGATGATATTTATTAGGGATGTAACAATAATTGAAATATCATGATACCGTATCGTCAAAGTTCTCTAAATAATATTGTGGGCTGTCACAATATATCGAATTACAAGTTCCATTTGTATTATTTTATATATATATTTATTTATTTATAGTTATATGTTTATTATTTAAATTATTTAAATATTATTATTTCGATTATATTTTATTATGGATGTAACAATAACCAAAATATCGTGATATTGTATCGTCAAAGTTCTCTCAATATTATCATGGACTGTCACAATATATCTAATTATCAAAGGTTTTTTTTTGCGTAAATTGATGGTTTTATAATAGCAACAGCTAATAAAGATAGGGAACTACAAATCCCATGATCCATTTCAGTGCAAACAACATGAAGAAATGTGTTTTTCTCTTAATTCTTGGGTTTATGACAGTAATGATTCGCACCAAAGTCTTGTCAAGGTATTTTAAAAGCAAAAAGTATCTTCTGTCTACAATTTTATTTGCTTTTCCAAAATATTACAGTGAATATCGAACTGTGAGATGCATATCGTGATAATATCGTAACGTGAAATTTTTATATCGTTACATCCCTTCACAACTCCACAGTTTATTGTCTGTGTGTGGCTGTACTGTATGTTTTTTGTTTGGGTTTGACTAATTACAGAGTGCACTTTCTGAAACAAAACATACATGTTTTATTTTAGTGACAGACGCATTACGCACGTGGAGAACAAACCTTCAATTAGACCACCACAACAACTGCACCGGCCTCTGATTCCAACGCAACTTTTACCGTTTGATAAAAGCGTTAAAGGAACATACTCTTCTTCTCAAAAGTTTGGAGACACTTTTTCATTCATGTTTCTGTCTTATGTCCATGGTTATTTTACACTGTAGATTCTCACATTAAATATATGAATGAACACGGATGTTATAAATGTAGTAAACTAAAGATAAACTCAACTTCACTTGCACAGATCAGACCACAATGATGGAATACGATTAGTGCTGTCATGCGATTAAAAAAATTGAGAGATTAATTAATTATGATCTGTAATTAATTAATCGAATTAATCTCATTTTAATCTCACCTAAAAATTGCTGAAAAAAGCCTTCAATTTGAGGTATTTTCATTTAAATTCATTATTACATTATTGTGGCAGATCAAAAGACTGATATAGAACAAAAAAAAGTGACTTGATAAAGTCATTTATTGTTTAACAAATCTCTCCAAATTGGTTGTTGAGCCCAAGTCTCCATGAATAAGAAACTGTTTGCTGTAAAGTAGCAAAGACGAGGAAATCTGAACATAATAACTTTTGTCTACTTAAAGACAATAAAAAGTCCAGTCTTTCCTTAACCATATTAAAAATATTATTGATAGAGAAATGCTTTATATATGAAATCACTGGTTTTAGTTCTTGTTTTAGTCCTGGTTTAGACCTGCTTTAGTCCTACTTTAGTCCTAGTTTAGTCCTGGAATGGATTAATCCTGGTTTTAGTCCTGGTGTTATTTCTGGTTTAGTTCTGGTTTTAGTTCTGGTTTAGTCCTGGTTTAGTCCTGGACTGGATTAGTCCTGGTTTTAGTCCTGGTGTTATTTCTGGTTTTAGTTCTGGTTTTAGTTCTGGTTTAGTCCTGGACTGGATTAGTCCTGGTTTTAGTCTTGGTGTTAGTTCTGGTTTAGAGGTTCACAGGAGGAAGCGCGGTTTACGCAGCGTAGCGAGAAAACACGATCCACACGCGGCTCACGGGAGCACGTCGGTGTCCACGCAGTAACTACGGAAGGAAACGTGGTCCGCGCGTTCTGAGGTTAATGACGATGATGAAGGTGTGTGTTTGTTTGTGTGTGTTTGTGTTTGTGTTTGTGTGTGTGTGTGTTTGTGTGTGTTTATGTGTGTTTGTGTGTGTTTGTGTGCGTGTCCCCTCATGTGGCAGGTCACTATAGGACAGTAGTGCAGACATCATGAGCCTATGCAGGTTGTTTTCATCAGTGACATTTAAGTTGTAGGCGATTTTATATTTGTTATTTTCTTTTATATTTCACGTCGGGAGAATAATTTCCAAGACACGAATGTGTTTTTACCTGTGCACTGCTGCTCTGTTCTACTGGCTCTTCCACCTCGTCAATTGTGTGACTGACGCCGCAAACGTGAACATGATGTTTACGTCGCTCTTTCTGCGCACGTTTTGTGTGAGTTTCCGGCAATGAGTGGGATTACTGATAAAAAAATGTATAAATATGTTTTTTGTGTGTGTGTGTGTGTTGTTGTTGTCCTAACAACACATAAAAACAGGTTTTATAATAAAGCAACTCACATACAGAAACACTAAAATTAGAGATTAAAAATGAGATTAACGCGATTAAAAAACATAACGCGCTAAATATGACTGTAATTAATTAATCGCAATTAACGCGATAATTTGACACCCCTAAATACGATAAAGATTTTTCTTGACGGTGGATAGATGTGATGGCTGAGGGTTCAATCTCCAATCCAAAATGGTCACCCAGTTGATTCAGAAACCCCTCCTTGAGATGACGACTTTGGACTGACGGATGGACAAAACTGACATGGACAGTTTTGTTGGGATAGGCCGTATAAACAGGGCTTCTGAATCCGTGTATCATTCGTTCATTTGTTTTTCAAAATAAAACCATAAATAAGAAAATGAAAAAACAACTATTTTCTTAATTATTTGTCTCCAAAACCAAAAGGAAAAAAAAACAGATAATGATTCGTTTTTTTCAGTTTTTGATTTTGTGTTTAAATGAATAATGGAAAAAAAATAAAAATAAATAAATGGTCGTTTCCTGTTTACATAACTTAAACTGTGATGCTGGACTGAACCAGGACTAAACCAAGTCTAAACCAGGACTAAAACAAGACTAAAACAGGACTGAACAGCTCTAAACCAGCTCTAAACCAGTACTGAACCAGGACTAAACCAGGTCCCAATCCTGGTCTCAGTCCCTGTCTGGTCCCGGTCCCAGTCTGATCCCAGTTTCCTGATCATCCGACAGTCTATGCGGGTGCACGTCCTGGCCAGTCCTGACACTCCTGGTTCAGTCCTGGTTTAGTCCTGGTTCAGTTCTGGTTTAGTCCTGGTTTAGTCTTGGTTTAGGACTGAGACTGGAACCGGGACTGAGACCGGGACTGAGACTAGAACTGAGACTGGTTCAGACCTGGTTTAGAGCTGGTTTAAACCTGTTTTAGTCCTGGCTCAGTCTGGTATCGCAGTTTAAGTCACAGGAAACGGCCGTTATCTGTTTTTTTCCATTCTTCATTCAAACACAAATCGAAAACTGAAAAAAACCGAATCATTATCTGTTTTTTCATTTTGGTTTTGGAGACGAATAATGAAGAAAATAGTTGTTTTTCATTTTCTTATTTTTGGTTTTACAGTATATTGAAAAACAAATGAACAAGTGATACATGGATTCTTCTGGGTAAATGAAGGTGTGGTTGAGATGAGCTGTGGTTGGCTGGAGAGGAGGTTGAGACGTGGTCCAGCTCCTGAATCATAGTTAATCATATTAACTCCATATAACTCAAAAACTTGTTTTAGATAAAAATAAAAAATAAATTCCTTTGCCTTTGCTTTGAACCCTGGTTTGCACTTTTAGCATTTTTTTTTTCCTGACATGGCAAAGCAGTGAAATGAAAAACATTTCAGGAGACTTCATCACAAAGCTCAGAGAGAAGATGAAGAGTTTGCAGCACTGTCAACAAAGCAAGTAAGGAATTTGAATATATTTTTCCAGTTAATTATTGCAATTCAAGTCGTGCAAGTCCAGTGAAGATCTTGAAATGGTACAAAGGTAAGAACCGAAAAGCCAGTGGTTAAAAAAAAAAAGATAAAAGATACAAAACACAAATCCAAGCTCTGCCAAAACTACCTCAGGAAAAAAGAACAAGATGGCAAAGCTTGACAATATGGAGTGTCCAGCACAGTGTCCATCGAGCTGGTTTGGGATGAACTGGACAGAAGAGTGAAAGTCAAGAAACCTACAAGTGCCACACATTTATGGGAACTTCTGCAACAGACTTGGGAAGAACTTTCTGAAGAATATTTGATTTCTATTGTAAAAAGAAAGAGCCACGAGTGCGTTCAGCTGTTATATCTGCCAAAAGTGGACACTTCCATGAGTCAAAAGTTTAGAATACGATTTTGGTCAACAGTAAATGGTAAAAAAATGGAAAAAGTGTGGTGTTATGAAACTTTTGACCAGTAGTGTAGATCTTACTTCGTATATTTGATGTCTTCTGTATGTAAATAAAATGTAGAAAGCAGTAAACAAAGTAAAAAATATGAATGAGAAGGGACTGAAAAAGGAAATTAACCACGTTTACATATTTACCTTTTAAATGTTCATTAATATGTGCTGTTTCTTTACAAATAAATTAAGAAATACAAAGTTGTGTCCAAACTTTTGACTGGTAGTTTACGTCAAAAGTCGATCCAAATTCTAGGAAGTCTCACGTCACCGAATAAAATATCTAACCAAGGCTATGTGCATTCTTCTTTGTTGGAGTCTTCGTGACCCGGGAGCGACGGTTGCACAGTGGTTTATTCTGTCTTGACTCAAGAGTTCACACGATCCTTGTAAATTCCACACACACGTACGAGCTGAACAGACTTGAACTAGGCCTAAACCTTGAACTAAATCTTGCCAAGTATTGACACAGTTTCCAGAAGATTAAACCTTTAGTTAAACTACAGTAAAAAAAAAGGCCTTGAGATTAAAACAGAAAGGCTTGTGTTGATTTTATATTATTTATACTGGCTACATTTATTTAATAGTATGTTTTATTGTATTTATTTATAGTAGTTTTGTTGTTGTTGTTGTTGTTTTAATAGAAAACCTAGTTCTAATCGTGATCAAAATTCATCAAAAAGGTGCAGAGATCATATATTGTGATTCTAACCTGCAGGGATTTTTAAATGTTTGCACATCTGACGAAGAAGTGACTGATGTCTTAACAAGTTTGTACAAATACAGATGAGTCTGATTTGATTAGTAGAATGTAGAATGTGTTTTTGTGCAAATGTTGGGGCTTGGTACAGAGTGGAAGAGGTGCATGTGGTTGCGTGTCTGCTGTTTGCACTATTGGGAAGGTTATTTTTAAAATGTATTCCCCTACAGATTACAGATTACATACATCAAAATGTAGATGTAACGTAATTCATTAAATTACTTAAAGTGAGTAACGTAATCTGAATACTTTGGATTACTTGATATTGTCATGCTTTTTAAAACTACATGAATGTAGCAACCACATTCTGCAAATTCTTGTTTGTTCTCTTCAAATTGGCCGTTGAGCCCAAGTTTCTGTGAATAGGTATTTGTTTGCTGTAGAGGAGCAAAGATGAGGATCTTAACCAGTTAGTCTTTACTTAACCATATAAAAAAATATTATTGATAGAAAAATGCTTTCTATATGAGATCACTGCTGCCTTCAATTATGTTCGTAGATATAATATTGTTTATAAAAATAAAAAAAAAATCACTTTCAGTGCAAACATAAAGGTGTCAGCCCAGTAAAAATCAGTAATACTGGATGTTTTTTTACTCAGAATGATGAGGAATCAAATAATTAACAACGGCGATTATTAACGTTGTTAATTTTGTGACTGTGTGACTGAAGGCACCAACGTTAACAAGACGTTTACGTGGCTTTTACTGCACACGTTCTGTTTGGGTTTCCGGCAATGACTGGAATTACCGAAATAAAATTTTAAAAAATGGGATACAGCCCAAAATGTGAAAACAGGAAAATACTGCCATGTAATCCATTTATTTCAACAAAGTAACTGTAATCCAATTACCACTTACTGAAACAGTAACTGTAACTGTAACAGTTACTCATAATTTGTACTCTGATTATATAATGCCGGTGCATGTAATCCATTACTCACCAACACTGGCTGTATGTTGTTTTTAGAATAGTATTTCAACCCTGTAACCCTAAGTAATATCTGTTTTAATGGATTTTTGTTCAGTTTATCTCTATAAACTGAATCTGTATTTTAATATTTCCACCAACCTGCTCAGACACGACAGGTGTAAATGGGCATCCATTTATAACCCGGCACCAGCATCTTTCCTTTGACTTCTGTCTTGGTTAATGTTTTGTTGTGCACTGTCCCTGTACAAATAAAAAGCATTCCATACCACATCGTTTCCCAAAGATTGGGTCGCAACCCTCAGGTTTGTCGCAAGAGATTTTTTTTTGTGTTGCCTTGTCACGATCTGCAATATAAGTTTAATTTTGTTCCAATATTGCTGGTTCAATTGAATGTTGAAAAGAAAAAGAAATGGGCTACATTTAATGTCCAAATAGACGACTTATGGATCCTTTTGTTGCTGCTTCAATTACAGTTTTTTTCATTGTTTAAAACTTGAGTAAAACTAATTGTTCAGAGACACGATCACTCAGTCAACAATAAAATATCCTCATTTATGTTCAATAATGATAAAATCCACCTTTATTTTGTGATTTATGAATAATATCTATGGTCTTGGGTCTTGAAGGTTTCTGACTTTTAAAATATGGGTCCCCAGAAAAAAAAAAAGTTTGAGAAACACTGCCATACCATACCATATGGTTATTTGCTGCCATCTTGTGGTCACATTGAAAAAGTGTTTGCTTTTTCACCGTCAACCTTCACCAAAAAATACTGTATTATTATATATTTTTAGCAGATACTTTGTTGTAATGACACATTATTAGAAGCCATTTTTGTTTTGTTACTCCCATAGACCATATATATAATTTTTATACTTTATACTTTTTACATATTTACTACTATTTTTTAATTTTAATTTATTTTCCTTTTTTCCTTTTTTAAAATTTTTTTCTTTTTAACTTATTATTTTTTAAATTTAAATTTTTTTACTTTTTTATTTTACTTTTAAACTTTTTATCTTTTTTTACTTTTAACTTTTTTTTACTTTTTTTTTTTGTTTTTTTTTTTTTTTACTTTTTTTTTAACTTTTTTTTTTTAACTTTTTTATTTTTTTTTTTTACTTTTTTTATTAACTTTTTTAACATTGCTCTTTTTTTTTTTTTTTAAAACGTTTTTTAAACTTAATTTTTTACTTTTTTTACTTTTTTTACTTTTAAAAATGTTTTACTTTTTTTTTTTTTAACTTTTTTTTACTTAACTTTTTTATTTATTATTTATTATTATTATTATTATTATTATTATTATTATTATTATTATTATTATTATTATTATTATTATTATTGTTGTTGTTGTTGTTGTTATTTTATTTTTTATTTTTTTTTACTTATTTTTTACATTTTATACAGTTTACGGTTACGCCTCAACTTTTCAACAAATCAGAGTTCCGATTGGTCGGGGCGGTGCTCTACGTCAGCGTGTCCCGGAAGTACAACATGGCTCATATGCAGCTCCTGTGCTAAACCTTCACAGCTGATGCGAGGTCAGTGCTTTTAAGTGACACGTTTATAAATGATCATTACGTCTTTTTTTCTTCTCACGATAAAAGTGACGTTGCTTCGTTTTCTCGTAACTCCATATTTAGCGTGAAAACAGAGGAGATGAAGCCTGTAGTAGAGCAGAGCTAACACTTTCTGTCTTTTCATTCATAATAACACACATAAAAACAAAGTGCTGCTCTGTTTGCAGTGTTGGGGAGTAACAGATTACATGTATCGGAGTTACGTAATCAGAGTACAAATTATGAGTAACTGTATTCAGTTACAGTTACTGTTTCAGTGAGTGGTAATTGGATTACAGTTACTTTGTTGAAATAAATGGATTACAGGGCAGTATTTTCCTGTTTTTACATTTTGGGCTAAAAACAGGACAAAACCAGGATTAAAACAGGACTAAAACAGGTCTAAACCAAGTCTAAAAGCAGGACTAATCTAGGACTAAACCAGGACTAAAACCAGGTCTAAAAGCAAGTCTAAACCAGGTCTAATCCAGGACTAAACCAGGTCTAAACCAGGTCTAAACCAGGTCTAAACCAGGACTAAACCAGGACTAATCCAGGACTAAACCAAGTCTAAACCAAGTCTAAACCTCAACTAAACCAGGTCTAAACCTCAACTAAACCAGGTCTAAACCAGGTCTAAACCAGGACACCTAACAGTAGGTGAACATAATTTCAGGCAGCAGTGATCTCATATAAAAATCATTTCTCTATCAATAATATTTTTAATATGATTAAGTAAAGACTGGGCTTCTTATTTTCTTTTATCAGATAAAACAAAACATCGTATGTTCAGATCCTTGTCTTTGCTTCTCTACATTAAACAAAAGTCTGTTCATGGAGACTTGGGCTCAACAGACAATTTGAAGAGAACAAACAAGAATTTTCAGGATGTGGTTGCTACATTCATGTCATTTTAAAAAGCAAGACAATATCAAGTAATCCAAAGTATTCAGATTACGTTTCTCACTTTAAGTACTTTAATGGATTACATTACAAACTACATTGTGGGGGATGTAATCTGTAGGGGAATACATTTTAAAAGTAACCTTCCCAACACCGTCTGTTTGACACTAAAGTTCTCACTGCTGTTTTTGAACTGGTGTTTTCCAGTATTATCCATTACATTTACATCATTGACATTCTAAAATAGGGGTAGGCAACGTGGCAAAAGCTTTATATTTCAATTTTCTTGAAGCCAGATCACGATTTCATTTTTTTAATCACCATTAATGTGCACTCTGTATTTGTCTGTTCCCTTCAAAGGTCCTAAACTACGCAAAATAGACTCTTGTGAGCTTTAAGCCATGTTAGAATGTTGTTACATACTTGGAGTTCCCAATCCAATCCACTTTATTTATACAGCACATTCCATAAACAGTTTCCAAAGTGCTGCACAAATACATAGTAATAACAACAATAATATAATGATCAAATAAATGCTCAGATTTAATCATACTAGTCGTAAAACAATAACACCAGTAAAATAAAATAAGAGCAAAAACAGAATAGCAATAAAATAAATTAAAAATAAATAAAAGACACAGAGGGCGACACAAGCCGGAGAATAAAAGTGGGATTTAAGACTTAAACTCTCCACTGTGAGGGCTGTTCGGATGTGGGGGTGCAGAGCGTTCCAGAGCTTGGCCACAGACAAGGCCCTGTCCCCCCGGAGTTGTGTTTTGTTGTTTCATTTGCACATGTTTAAGTAACCTTTTATTATTTGTCTGTCTACATCTCCAAAGTTCAAAATGCTCTGTTCCACCTTGTGATGTCGGAAAGTGACAGATCTTATCCAGAGAAAAGAATTGGTGTGAGAGTGGTGTTAAAGAATCTATTTTTGTTTGGAAAGACAATTCATCTTTGAACAGGAATGGAGGACTCAGACACCATCTATCTCCTATTTACAATTCCATCCTCAAATCTAAATCAAAACAAACAAAGATAAGAATAGGGGTATCCAGGTCAGCACCAAAGGTGTGAACGCTCCATCATGGCCCTGAATGATTCTGCTAATATGACCCCACACTCATTGCAAGATCAATAGGCCTAACTATCTAAGAAAAACTGTAAACAAGTAGGTGTGGTAGTTTCAGAGTAGTTTCAGTGTAGTTAGCTTGTCCCTTCAGGCAGATATAAGGAAGTGTCCACCAGCATTTGGACCAGAACTGAAAAAGCAGCTTGGATGAGCTGTGAAACAAATTTGACCAAATAAACTTTTGTCCAGTTGATATATTGAATTTCTCCTTTTACCTTGACAGTTTTAAAGTTACCTTTTACCTTTAGTTCAGGCAAATCCAGGGCTGAAATTATCAACAGTATTTTGGTAACTTTAATTTTGTAGTTTTTTTTGTTGTTATTCACCTCACCTCATCAGTTTTTTCTGTTAGAAAGAAGAACTAAATGTGCAGGGTTTGTGTGTTAAACATGTGAATGAAACAAACACAACTCCAGTTATGTTTTAGAAGAACATTGATCAGAAAATAGCAATAAATATCATTGGTAGAGCAGTCAAAGGTGGAGGTGTGATTCCAGCTCTCACAGGTGAATACTATTTTTGTATCCTTGGGCAAGACACTTAACCCCCCTCGCCCTCGGTGTCTGAGAGCATTTGTATATGAAAAGGAAAGGCTCTATGTAAAAATGTGACAATTCACCTTTTATGCCCAGTTAATCTTTTGTGTTTTTATAGATGCCTCCGATGTGTAACAAAATGAGAAGATATGGACTTCCTCTTTTGCACCGTGCCTCCTCTTTGTACATCGCCAAAAACACCTGCTGCCTTCACCAAAGACTATCCCGTCCCTCCGCCATTTTCCCCAGTGCCAGATGTTTCACCACAGCTGTGAACACTGAGCACATACAAGACCTGAGTGGACCAGAGCAGAGACTTCTCAATAAACTGTATGAGGGGCTGATTGGAGGGCAAAGGGCGTCTCTGGCAGAGTCTATCACATTAGTGGAGACCCAGCATCCCAGGAAGAAGGAGCTGGCTCAGGTGCTGCTGCAGAGGGTGCTGGCCTACAGGAGAGAGCAGGAGAAGCAGAACAGAGGGAGGCCGCTGGCGTTCAGAGTGGGTGTGTGTTTGGTTTTTGGTTTGTTTTTATAATGGAGCTCAGCACTGACCGCTCACTGCACATTACACGGTTTTAGAAATAAATTTCTCATTAATTTTTCACATAGACTTTCATAAAAAAATATTTTAGAAGTTTGAAAGCTCAGGGCTATTCAGCGATGTGGAAACTAATGAGCACAAGACTGATAATTTGATTTAATATCTCTTTCTGAAACTTGATAAACTGCTAACTTATTAAAGCATTTCACCAAATCTTTCAGTTTAAATGTACTTTTTGGACTTAAAACAACCACATTATGGATATTATGTGTAAAATCCCTCAGTCGTTCAAATAGAATCCATGACAAAAGGAGAAATTCAATTTGTCAACAAGACAAAAGTTTATTTTGGTCAGATACGTTTCACAGCTCATCTAAGCTGCTTCTTCAGTTCTAGTCCAAATGCTGGTGGACACGGCCTTATATCTGCCTGTGGTGCCATTTTCTTACCCATTAGTGAGCTGGTTTAGCCTCTGCGATGCCTTTGAACTCTTAATATTTGATATGTTCAAAAAGTCTATGGGAAAAATGGAAAATTTACTTCCGGAACTGGAGCAGACTGTTGAGCTGCATTATGGTTATGCAGTCAAAATAATGTCAGAAGTACAGTAAAATACATAGAGTAGTGGCATTTATAAACAGAGGAGAGTAGTTTATAGGTTTGTAACAATTAGGGGATGTGCAAAAATATTGAAATATCGCTATATCGTATAGTTTAATGTAATGATACAGTATCGATATCGTGAGCTGCTGTATTGAAATATCGCCAAGAGGGTTTTTTGGTGTATTTTACAAAATTATTTTGTTACAGCGCTACAGTTTGTGTTGTTTGTTTAGTGCAGGACGTGTCAAACTCAAATTCACAGAGGACCAAAATTAAAAACTGTGACTAAGTCGTGGGCCAAACTAAATATTTACTGAAAAATTTCAACAACATCTGCATGTTTTCTCTTCTTTCGAGATATGTAAAGTTATTAAAATAAAATTTTTGCTTAAACATTGAATCTAGAACAAGCATAATATAAAATAATAACGAAATTTTTAATAAATAATGTCTCTATAGCCTATCTGTAGCCGGTGGGCCAGTTCTAATACATATTTGACCTGAGTTTGACATGTCTGGTTTAGAGGAAAGAAACTCATTTATGCAACACATTTGACATTTTCACTGTTTTAATGATAAAAATTGGCGAGTTTTATATGAACTTTGCACAAGAAGTGGTTTAACAGACTTTTAGTATCACAGCCATGACTTAGCCTTTATTTTTTATTGAATCGTATCGAATCTATTTGAAATACAGTATATCGTATTGAATCATATTGAATCGAAAGCTCACTTCATCGAGGTATGTATCGTATCGGCAACTTCTGAATGATACCCAGCCCTAGTAACAATATCAAATAATCGACCGTTTACAGTATGAATATTTGAATATTATCTGTTTGCTGTGGCTCTTTCTCAATATGACATGACAGCAGGGAACCACTTGGTAAAAACAGACTGCTCACCAAACTGACAGTGTATTTTTCTCACAGGTCTGTCTGGTCCTCCTGGTGCAGGGAAGTCCTCCTTCATTGAGGTTGTGGGTAAGATGCTGACGGGACGGGGGCATAAAGTGTCCGTTCTCGCTGTGGATCCATCCTCGTGCACAACAGGAGGTACAACTGGAAAGATTAAACAGCTGCATTTAAACCTGAAGTCATTTTGATTGACCACAGACCCTCTTAAATCTGTGTATCATTTGTTCATTCGTTTTTCAAAATAAAACAAAAAATAAGAAAATGAAAAAACAACTATTTTCTTCATTATTTGTCTCCAAAACCAAAATGAAAAAAACAGATAATGATTAGTTTTTTCAGTTTTTGTGACTTAAACTGTGATGCCGGACTAAACCAGGACTGAACCAAGACTAAACTGGTCTCAGGTCCCGTTTTCAGTCCCGGTCTCAAGTATAGTCTGGTCCCGGTCTGGTCCTGGTCTCAGTCCTGGTCTCAGTCCCACTCTGGTCCTGGTTTCAGTCCTGGTTTAGACCTGGTTCAGTCCTGGTCTCAGTCCCAGTCTCGGTCCCAGTCTGGTACCGTTCTGGTCCAGGTCTGGTCCCGGTCTCAGTCCTGGTCTGGTCTCGATCTCACTCCTGGTTTCAGTTTTGATCTTGTTCCATTTGATCCTGTTCGGTCCCATTCTCAGTTCTAGTCTCAGTCCCGGTCTCAGTCCCATCTGGTCCTGGTCTCAGGTCCCATTTTCAGTCCCATTCTCAGTCCCGTTTTGGTCCAGGTCTCAGTCCCGGTCTTGTTCCTGGCTCAATCCTGGTCTGGTCTGGTCCTGGTCTCAGTCCCGGTCTGGTCCTGGTTCAGTCCTGGTTCAGTCCGGCATCTCAGTTTAAGTCACGGAAACGGGATGAACGAATGATACACGGATTCTCTTTAAACTGACCCTCTGCTTTATTTAGGCTCCCTCATGGGCGATAAAACCCGAATGACTGAGCTCTCCAGGGACATGAGCGCGTTCATTCGGCCCTCGCCCACCTCCGGGACCCTGGGCGGCGTTACCAGGACGACCAACGAGGCCATCGTTCTGTGTGAAGGCGCCGGCTATGACATCGTCCTGGTGGAGACTGTGGGTAAGAAAATGGCACCACAGAGAACTTAGGCCACATCGCAATTCTCTTTCCTCGCTTCCTTCACTGCAAATGTCTGTGATCTGGCCAAGATTTTAAAACTTATATCAGGTTATTCATTTTGTTTTCATATTTATTGTCTACTTACTAGTTCTGAGACTGTTTAAATCTAGATTAGGACTATAAATCACTCTGGAGTATAAGTCGCACCAGCCAAAAAATGTGTAATGAAATGAAGAAGAAAACATATATAAGTCGCAATTGTTGGGGGAAATGTATTTTATAAAATTAGAGACCAAGAACTGACATTTCATCTTGAAACACAAATTATAGTAAAAACAATAGAACAGAGAACAACAGTCTGAATAGGAGTCGAGTATGTTAACGTAACATCCATTCATCCATTTTCTTCCGCTTATCCGGGGCCGGAAGCAGGGGCTCCCAGACTTCCTTCACCCCAGACATGTCCTCCAGCTCCTCTGAGGGGACCCTGAGGCGTTCCCAGGCCAGCCCAGAGAGATAGTCCCTCCAGCATGTCCTGAGTCTTCCCCAGGGCCTCCTCCCAGTGGGATATGCCTGGAACATCTCCTGAAGGAGACGCCCAGGAGGCATCCGGAACAGATGCCCGAGCCTCAACTGCTCCTCTCGATGTGGAGGAGCAGCGGCTCTACTCCGAGCTCCTCCCGTGTGTCTGAGCTCCTCACCCTATCTCTAAGGGAGCACCCAGCCACTCTGTGAAGGAAACTCATTTCGAGCGCTCGTATCTGCGATCTTGTCCTTTCGGTCATTACCCAGAGCTCATGACCATAGGTGAGAATAGGAATGAAGATTGAACGGTAAATCGAGAGCTTCGCCTTTCGACTTAGCTCCCTCTTCACCACAACGGTCCGATACAGCGACCGCATCACTGCAGACGCTGCACCGATCCACCTGTCAATCACACGCTCCATCCTCCCCTCACTCTTGAACAAAACCCGAGATACTTGAACTCCTCCACTTGATGTTAACGTAACATATTTAGAGTTATTCAGATAACTATAGCATAAACAACAGAACATAAGTTTACCAAACTCTCCATCTCACTCCAAATCACTAAATCCATTGAAATCTTCATCCTTGGTGTCACTTCTGCGTGACCTCTGGAGGTAAACGGAGCGCCGCTTCCTCTTCTGTGTAGCTGCTGTCAGACTCAGTATCGGTTCCAGATAGAATTATTCGGGCCTTTCTGAATCCCGACAGGATGGTTTCAGTGTCACTGAAGTCCAGGCTTTGTTGATCCATCCAGTGACTTCCAGGAAAATTGCATGGCGCACCCTCCCGGTTGTGGTGAAGCTTCCGTCAGTCCCTCACAAGTTTCTTGCTCACTCCAAACTTTCTTTCTGCTGCTCGATTACCATTTTTGGCTGAATATTTCACTACTTGCAGCAGGACAGAGGCTCTTTCTACAGGAGACATGCGCAGTAGAGTGAAGTGACAGTGGTACAGGAGGAACAGGAGCAGCAGATACTGACACACAAGACGAGAGCCTCTCACGCTGTTAGTGGGAAAATTTTAATATATAAGTTGCACCAGAGTAGTCGCAGGAAACTTATAGTCCGAAAAATATGATAAAAAATAAGTTTATTTTTAAGATAACTTGTGAAGCAAAATGATTGCTGCATGGACAGATCATTTCTCTACTTTTAAGTCATTTTCTAATCGATTTAAGTGTTTATATCTTTTGGCCAAGCTTTTTTGCAGTGTTCTCCTTGATTCCTCTCCTCGACCCTCCATTTTTCAGCTGTCAATCAAATGTGTCATATTAAGAGGTGTCCCACAGAAAACCACGGACGGAGGGAGTAAACAAGAGGGAGGCTTCAGGAACAAACATCAGATAAGATAATAAAACTTTATTGGTTTCAGTGAGGAGTTTATATCCTCTCTCCTCGCTTTGTCTCCTCTGTGGGCGGGATTTCCTCACCCATTTCCTGCAGAATCGAGGAGAAGGAAGCGAGGAAAGAAAAATGAGACGCGAGTTGGACACAGCAGCTCACACATCACATGTAATATAATGACAAACAGTAAAAATATAAATGGTAATAATAAATTCAAAATAAGGGCAGTATTTTTTGGAATACTAAAACCAGGTCTAAACCAGGACTAAAACAGAACTATAAGTAGGACAAAAATCTGGACTAAACCATGACTAAAACTAGGTCTAAACCAGGACTAAAACCAGGTCTAAAACCAGGTCTAAACCAGAACTATAAGCAGGACGAAAATCAGGACTAAAACCAGGTCTAAACTGCATCTAAACCAGATCTAAGCCATGACTAAACCAGGACTAAAATCAGGACTAAAAACAGGACCAAAACCAGGACTAAACCAGAACTATAAGCAGGACGAAAATCAGGACTAAAACCAGGTCTAAACTGCATCTAAACCAGATCTAAGCCATGACTAAACCAGGACTAAAATCAGGACTAAAAACAGGACCAAAACCAGGACTAAACCAGAACTATAAGCAGGACGAAAATCAGGACTAAAACCAGGTCTAAACTGCATCTAAACCAGATCTAAGCCATGACTAAACCAGGACTAAAATCAGGACTAAAAACAGGACCAAAACCAGGACTAAACCAGAACTAAAAGCTTGACTAAACCAGCACTAAACCCAAAACTAAAATCGGGACTAAAATGGGGTCTAAAACCAAATCTAAACCAAATCTAAACCAGGACTAAACCAGGTCTAAAATCAGGTCTAAACAAGGTCCAAACCAGGACTAAAACCAGGTCTAAACCAGGACTAAACCAGGACTAAAATCAGGACTAAAGTCAGGTCTAAATCCAAATCTAAACCAGGTCTAAACCAGGACTAAACCAGGACTAAAACCAGGTCTAAAACAGGTCTAAACCAGGACTAAACCAAAACTAAACCAGGTCTAAACCAGGACGACTTACTCTAAGGAAAGGCTCACATTCAACCCCTGATTTCTTTGGAACAGTTTTTCACTTAGTCACTCCTTTTTTTTCCTGAAAATCAAACACCTAAACAGAACCATGAAGACTTTTATTGATCACAGGCTCCTGAACGTGTGTTGCTTAAATCCATTTTTTTTTTTTTTTTGAGTTTTCAGACTATCTTCAAATTTTTTTTGGCAGTGTTTGCTAATTTGTGCATCGTGTTACCATGGCAACTTCCACAACCCGTCATAAACATACAGACATGATTTCACTGCAAATTATCAATGATTACTAGTAAGAATAGTTTTGTAATTTGTCATAAATGTGCTAAAATGTGTCTGTAATGGTTTTGGTTCACACACAGTTGAAGAGATTATAAAATTAGACACAAAAAAGGCTTAAACTTATCACTTTATACACTTATTTGGAAGTTTTTGTGCTTTCTGTTGTAATTCTTAGTTGCTATACTTTATGACAATGTTCTTACTTTATAGATTATACTACTTGGTTTTCATATTTTACATAAAAAGGTTCACAATAATTTCATATAAGACAATTTATGGAGTAAATGAGTCTACTGATAAAGCACTGATTACAAATTTAATACAGTTACTTCTATATTATAACATATTCATATTCTTAACAATAATTTAAGTATAAATTAGTACCGTTTTCAGCTTTTTTTTTTTTGGACTATAGAGGGAAAAATTAGACAACAGAAGAAGCAACACATTGTCTTCAGTAATTAGAAAACACTGGCTCACTTTTGTTCCTTTGCAGATCTCCACATGCAAAAAGGAAATTTAAATGCATTTATATATCAACTACAATGTGAAACAAACAAACAAAAAAAGTTATTATTATTGCTGTTCTTTCGTTCAGGTGTGGGACAGTCCGAGTTTGCAGTGGCTGATATGGTCGACATGTTTGTGCTCCTGATTCCTCCAGCAGGGGGCGACGAACTCCAGGTCAGTGAACAGCAGACGGAGCAAAGCTTTTTATAAACTCAGATTACACTAATATACGAAGTCAGACGCTTTGTGAAACTGTGTGTAAAAGCTCTTTATGATCATTTAAATTAGTGAAGCAGGAAATAGGATTGTGAACGAAGCATTTTTTCACTATAAAGCAAAAGGAGATATTATTGTTTTCCTTCAAGGGCGTTCCAGAGGCAAATACAAAATGTTCTTTTATAGTTTTTAATTAATTCTATTTAAATGTATTTTATTTATAGTATTTTTATCAATTAATTCATTTATTTATTTATGTAAGAATTTTTTTTTCTTATTATACTTTTTTTTTTTTCACTAGAAATTATTAGGAAATATTTTTGTATTACTTCAGGGGTTTTTAAGAGGCAAATAAACAGCTCTTTTCCATTTTTTAAATTTTTTTTTCTTTAATTATTATTATTATTTTTACATTTACATTTTTAAAAATTATTATTTAATTTTATTATTCATGTATGTATTTATATATCTATTAATTATTTTGCCATCGATATTTATTATTTTATCATTATTTATACGGCATGCCAGTATGGTGATTCGAGTTTGGTGGCATGAAGAGGAATGAGACTGTGAGACATTGCCTTGTGTTTTCTCCAGTCCATTTGTTAAAAGTTGGAGTTTCCGCACAGTTTCTTGAGTTGCGTCCAGGTTGGCAGCGCCCGCCTCGTGTCCCCACATCACTGTGTATCCAGATCACTCAGCAGATTAGACGTCTAGACATCAGATTTATTTACAGTGGATCTTCGGGACTTAATGCCCCCTCCCTCTGTGATGCCAGGGTATCAAGAGGGGCATCATAGAGAGAGCCGACCTGGTGGTGGTCACCAAAGCGGACGGGGACTTGCTGGTTCCTGCCAGGAGGATCCAGGCCGAGTACACCAGCGCCCTCAAGCTGCTGCGGAGACAGACGCGATCCTGGAACCCAAAGGTACGCAACATCTACAGAATGTGGCCCTCAGAGTCAAAAAAAAAAATGTAAAAGTTCTTCTCATAGTAACAAAAATAAAATTCACAAATTGAGAATGTTCTGGTTGTTTAAAAAAGATACACTGTGCTTGAGCCTGTTATATAACTAAAATACTAAACCATGACATCTAAAACCTCTTCAGGCCTCTTTTCGATGAGGGAACAACATTATAAAAAGAAAAAAGAATCAAGTTTGCATAATACCCTCCATTTAAAATTAAACTACCAGTCAAAAGTTTGGCCACACTTTTTCACATTTGTGTTGTCTTTATTTTAATCTGCAGTGTAAATAGTCAAAAAATTTAAATATCTTGACTATTTACATTGTAGATTCTCACTGAATGTATCAAAAGTATGAACAAACACATGGAAAGTAGTAAACAAAACTCGAAACACTCAGTTTGTTTGAGATTTTAGAGCTTTAAAAATGGTAACCTTTTTGTTTCGGTCACTGCTCTGCATTTTTGGTATTTCTTGACCCTGACGTGGCACAGCTGTGAAAAAAAAAACATTTCAGGAGATGTCATCAACAAGATTATTGAGAGAAGGCCAAGCAGGGTTCCCATGATCATGGAAATCCTGGAAAACTCATGTAAATTGAAAATGTCACTTTCCAGGTCAATAGAAAAGTCATGGAATTCAATGAAAGTTTTGGAAAAGTCATGGAATTTTAGTATCTCTTTCATGCAGTTACAGCATTCTGTTAAGTTCTCATTAGACTATTATGATTATTTCTGAATGTCTGCAACTTTTGATTAAAAAAGATGACAATAAATGCACTGTCAGGATTTTGAATGTTAAAAAACTATAATACCAAACCATAAGGTGAGTGGAAAGCAGGGGTGTAACAATAACCGAAATATTGTGATATCGTATCGTCAAAAGTCTCGCAACAATATCGTGGACTGCCACAGTGCATGGAATTACAAGTTTCTTTGCTTAAATGCATGGTTTTATAGTTGCAACAGCTTATAAACATCAGAAACTACATATCCCATGATTCATTTCAGTGCAAACAACATGAAGAAATATGTTTTTAACTTGAATTCTTTGAATTATGACAGAAATAATTCACACCAAAATCTTGTCAAGGTATTTTGAAAGCAAAAAAGTGTCCCATCTACAATTATATCAGCCTCTTCAAAAATATCTCAACAAATATCGTACCGTGAGATGCATATCGTGATAATATCGTACCGTGAGATTTGGATACCGTTACATCCCTAGTGGAAAGGGTTAACATTTCCTTTTTAACCCTAAAAGCATGATCAGTTCTAGGTGCCATAAAGTCATGGAAAATTCACTTTAGGTCATGAAAAAGTCATGGAAAAGTTTAGAAGTTTTGTCAGTGAAAAAAGAGTGGGAATCCTGGCCGAAAGTTTGCAGCGCTGTCGACAAAGCAAAGGGTGGCTGCTTTGAAGAATTTGAATTGAAAATATAAAAAGTTAAGAGACATTTAACTTAAATTTTCTTAATTCTACACATTTTACATCATATATTTGAGGTCCTCCGTATAAAAAATTTACAAAGACAGAAAGAAAATGAATGAGAAAGTGTGTCCAAACAGTGTATTTTGCGATTAACTAGATTTCCTCTTGTATAATTTTGATTTATTCACTCCCATTTCTAAACACAATCGTCATTGAGTTACCAAACCCCATTTTTACGACTGTCAATGATCCCTTCAACTCCTACATCTCAATAACTCAGAAAGGTTATGTAACAAACCCACTGATCTCTGACCCCTTATCACCATGACAACAGCCACGGTAAAAAAAAAAAAAACACACACACACACACAAGGATGTACTCCCCGGACAGAGCGCGGACGTCAGGAGCCGGACACTTCTCTCCGCGTATCGTCCATCTGGTACACGACTAAATGAAGTGGATGTAAGTGCGTGCAGCGGAGGCAGGAGGATGAAGTCCAGAGGTCAGAGGGGTCGCGGGGGTCGCGGGGGTCACGGGGGTGAGGGCAGAGGCGGTCAAGAGCGCAGATGGTCTGATCCGGCGTCCTTTCATCACAGTGACATGCGGCAGTGGGCGGGGCTTCGGCGAATGTTAGATTCCTACAGCGGGACCAGAGATACTTGGTTAGTTTTTAATCTTTTTTTTTTGTTGTTGTTCTTGGTTAAAAAAAAGTAAATACAATGGGAAAATGCATCTGATTGATCTCTGAGATTCTGTATCCCGTTTACTCCACAAGCGTTTGAGAGAAGACTGAAACACGAACTGCTAAACTATTACAAGAATCCTGTGCATTTCAGAGCATTGTTAAGATCTAACTACAAGTACAACAAGATTTTTTTAAGTGACGGGGTATTTTGTTCTTTCTATTATCTACATAATTGCAACCTTTGATAAATGTGCCAACTCAAATTTCAAATGCGAGATTGTGTAACTCTGTGTGTGGTATGTGAGACTGGAGCTTTGGAGGAGGACAAATGTAGACTACAGTGAGGTCTAAACCAGTGTTTCCCAATCAGAGGTACACTACCAGGGAGTACTTGGAATGATTTCTCAAAGTTAAATAGTATAAAATGGTCTCTGAAGTAGGGCTGTGTATCATTAAGAAGTTGCCGATACAATACATACCTCGATACAAAGGCCATGATACGATATGCTTTTCGATACGGTACAATTTCTATTCAGTACGATATATTTCAAATTGATTCAGTACGGTTCAGATACTAAAAGTCTTTATTAAACCACTAAGTTTGTGCAAAGTGAATATGAAAAATATTCCCCACCTGTTTTACTCAGTGAAAATATCAAAATAACTTTCTCTAAACAAGCAACACTATTGTAGCTCTTTATCAAAATAATTTAGTAAAATATGCGGAAAAAATGCTCTTGGCAATATATCGATACACCAGCTCATGATTTCGATACTGTATCATCAAATGAAATGACCCAATATATAAATATTTCAATATTTTTGCACACCCCTACTTTGAAGTAAATGTTACATTCATTCCACAAGAGTAATTGAAATCCTGATTTGAATGATCGCAATGAGCAAACAGTACAATCATTTCCTGAACAAACAAAACTGCAAATATGTTTGTAAATACTATTACTATTATACTATTATAAAAACATAAATCGTAATTTGAATTGTAATTGTAAGATTTGCCAGAAAACTCATATATATCAGATATTTTTATATAAAGCATCATGCAGCCCTAGTCTTTATAGGACAATCCTGGTGTCTTTAAAAAAAACTAATGTAATAGCATTCAATAATGATAGATGAACATATTTATACCTATTAAAGATACATGAGTTAGAGCAGGGGTGTCAAACTCAAATTCACAGAGGGTCAAAATTAAAAGCTGGGACTAAGTCATGGGCCAAACTAAATATTTATTGAAAAATGTCAACAACATCTGCATGTGCTCTCTTCTTTTGAGATATGTAATGTTAAACCTTTTCTTATTAAAATAAATGTTTAATCAAAGTTTTGCCTAAACACTGAATCCAGAACAAGCATAATATAAAAATAATTACACAATTTTAAATTAATATCTCTATACCCTATCTGTAGTCTGCAGGCCAGCTCTAATGCATATTTGATATGATCTTGTGGGCCAAATATAATTATAACGTGGGCCAAATTTGTCCCCCAGGCCTGAGTTTGACATGTCTAAGTTAAAGGGTATCTGGTAAGCAGTGTTGGGAAGTAAATGAATACATGTACTGAGAATACATTCTGAATAGTAATTTTGAGTATCTGTATTCTGGTGACATTAGAGTTTCATTTTTTGGTAATCAGTATTCAAAAATTACTACAATTAAAAGGAGTACATGACAGTACTTCATAGGGGTGTAACAGTACACTAAAATCACAGTTTGGTACATACCTCAGTTTTGAGGTCATGGTTTGGTTCATTTTCGGTACAGTTTGGGAACAAAATGCAAAACCATTTGATTGTTGCTTATTTGTGTTTTTTAACAAAAGTGAAAAGTGCTAAGTGCTAAGTGCGTGACAACCATAGTTTTGTGAGGATTCACGTGGTTTGAGGGACAACATAGTTTGTAATTATGTGACATGTTTTCTCACTGTAATCCAACGTGATGTAAAAGTATTCCAAATACTCAGAATATAGTACTCTATAGTAACAGGATGTTACATAAAACATTAATTCAGGTATTCACTCTTGTGTAACTAAATACATTTTCAAGTCTTTTTCCCATCACTGTTGGAGTGTAAGTGCTGGGAACCACTGGTCTAAAATAAACATCAAGATTTTTCTATAAAGACACAGGATATGTAGTCCTTTATAGATGACAGTGTATTAAATAATTGCAGACTTTGTGATTTGATAATTGCATCAAACTCAAATTTCGATTTGACTTCGAGTGACATATTGTGCAGCCCTATGGGAGAAGAGAAGGAAGAGGAGGAGAAGCTGTCTCTAAAGAGGAGGCTGAGACAGACATCTGGAGGCACAGGCAGCAGCTGGACTCCTGACAGGTTTACAGCCGGCCCACATGGACACTCTCATTACCGCTGTGACTATAACGACACTGGATTCATCATAGAGAAGCTCTACCCCAGTGTGAGTTTGAGCTCATGATCAGGAGACTCACACATCCTGAGCAGAGGCAGAGTGACCTTTGACCTGTTGGGACTGTTAGATGTATCATTCATTTTCAGGCAGCAACAATACAAAGAAAAACAATAAGATCTGCCGATATTTTTGAGCCAATATTTAGGGCTACATTTTTATGTCATTTTAATTTAATACAAACTTGACCACTGCTCTTTTTTTTTTACTTTACCCATAAGGAAACTGTGTAGCCATATTTTGTGCCATGTTTACATAAGTAACTAAGGCTCTGTGTGTGTTTTTAGGCAGCAGATCAACCTAAACAAAATATCGGCCTGTGCTGGAGGTGTAAGGCCCATAGGTGATGCTAAAAAGTCAAAATATTGGCCCAATTTATTGGCCAACCAATATTTTCATCTATCTCTAAAAAAAAAATAAAAATACAATTGCACTTCTTGAAGCATTATTCAGACACCATCATTTTACTCCTATTTCAACATTTTGGAAGCAAAAATTCTTACTTTTACTTACAGCTACGGTGAGATGAGGGACAAAAGCTTGATGTTGAATATGCTAAATGAAACATTTGTGTTGCTCACTCTGCCCATCTATCCTGTCAGATATGACTTTTTTTTTTCTAATTTTGTCCTCTAGACTTTGTAAATACCATGTTTTTGAGTTATTTTGTGTTTTGCCCCTCCAATTACATCAACGTCAAATTATGAAACAGATGTTATGTCCTAGCAGTTACTATTACTCTTACTTACAGGGGTGGTCTTGACTGCACTTGTATCCGGACCAAAAAAGACCTTGTGCATGTGTCAGATATATATATATATATATATATATATATATATATATATATATATATATATATATATATATATATATATATATATATATATATATATATATATATTATATATATATATATATATATATATATATTTATATATTATGTTCTAGTTTGCATATGACAATATTCATCCAAACGACTTAAAAAAGCAAGTCTTCTTACTTCTACATGAGAAAGCTGCAGTGCCCAGTGGGTCATATGTCGTAAACGTCCTCACAACAAAGGGTCAGCACCGTCTGTGGAAACTGCACATCACTCTGGTTAGTAGCAACTGTTTTTTTTTTTTTTTCTTTTATTATTATTTGCCCCACTTGGATCACTGATTAAGAAAAATAAAATTGGAGAACGTAGTAAGTACAGAGCAGTGGGCGTGTGCCTGTGGCGATGAAAATGGGGGTTGGTTGGCACTATAGCATGATTAAAGATTACTCAAACATCCACAAATCACTCCAAATATAACTCTGAGGGAGAAGACGAGAAGGCTAAACAGCTATAACATGCTTAAAATCTTGCTTCAAGTCAATTTAGGGTAATAGGTTTGCTTGTAAGCCAAAACATAAAATAAAAGCATGTGTTCTTTATTTCGTTTGTTAGTACAGAAAAGCATGTGCCTTTACTCTGAGTGGACTTGCATCTCCACAAACCTGACTCTTATTTGACCTGCTTGTTTCCATGAATGGAAATGTTGCAACCATCCCCATGAAGAATGTTGCAAAGTATAGTTTTTTAACTTTCGATTTGGACTGGAGTGACACTTTCAGAAAGTTGCATGCTCTACCTTTTAAGCTTACTTCTTCCTTCATTCCATCACTGACAAAGACTGGCCTCATCTAGCTCAGGAATCAAACCGGAGACTCTTTGGCTGTGGGGCAGAAATGCTAACCACTCTGCCAGGTCATCCACACAGGCTCTGGTTCCTCACAGTGACAGAAGCGTGCTCTCTGTCCCGCATGCCCTGCTCGCCACAGGTGTGTACACAGGTCCAGTATGTGGCCTGGAAAAACCAACAGTATTCTGACCATTAGCCGACTCTGCAGATGAACTGTGGAGAGGTGAGGGCCCATCCAAAACACTGTCACAAATACTGCTCTGATTAAACCAACAACACTGAGGAAGTGCTACAGAAGCAGACGTGAGTAGAGTAGCCAAAACTTACACTCGAGGAAGAGCCAAATCACTTCAAAATAATATTACTCAAGCTGATGTAAAAAGGAGTGGAAATCAAGTAAGAGTAGAAAGTAATCTCAAGTTCTCTCAAGTAATCTGATTTATACTTTATAATGAATGTAACCTCAAGGCAATGCCCAAAATCTATATTTTTCAAAGGATAAAATACAAAAATTATAAAAACTAAACCATATCAGAAGCAGCAGTGGAAGCAACACAAATGTTCAAAAAATATGGAAATTTTTGTTTCTCAGCAGCAATGCTTGCAGTTTATAGCTCATGTCAATCTTGTGTGTCAATCATCCCACATGTTTGGTTACCAGATTTGAAGTAGGACTGCACCAGAACTGAACCAGGACTAAACAAGGACTAAACAAGAGGACTGGCCTTTACTAGGACTGAAGGACTCTGCCTGTCTTCTATTAGGCTCATAGTGAGTAGAAAAGAGCAGCAGACTCCTCAGAACAGCCGCAGGAATAGAGTCTTTTTGATATTGATAAAATAGTTTTGACTTGAAAAGGCTTTTGATATGATTTGGACTTCATTTCATAGAAAAATCATATCCAAGTCAAAACAGCACAACACTGGTTGAATGCTCTATATTCTGATCAAGTAAAGAGCTCGAAGCTAAAACAAACCTTTATTATATTGTTTAGTGACTTTTATTTGCAACATGCGATTAGTCACAATTTAAGCGTGTAATTAATCCAAATTAAATATTTCAATAGCTACCCAGCTCTTTATCAACATAAAGCTTTTGTCACTTGCAGACTTATGTATTTATTTACTTATTTATTTATTAGGGATGTAACAATAACCAAAATATCATGATATCATATTGTCAAAGTTCTCACACTAATATCGTTGATCATCACAATATATCAAATTACAAGTCTCTTTTCTTAAATGAAGAGTTATGGTTCAGCAATAGCTAAAATAAGACAGAGGGGACTACATAGACCATGATCCTTTGCTCCATTTCAGTGTAGACTACATGAAGAAATAACAGTTCTAAGCACTTTTAAGTCTTACTTCTTTGGATTAAGTCCTGACAAGGCATTTTATAAGGAAAAAGTAGCGTATTCACAGTTTTGTTAACTCTACAAAATATCGTAATAAATATCGCACCCAGAGATTTGGATATTGTTACATCC